>NC_141339.1:14971176-15186176 GCF_037954235.1 Aulostomus chinensis | reverse complement strand
GCGCTGGAGTGTGAGATTACTAAAGTGGAGCAAGAATTCCTGTAAAATGATCAAAGCTGTAGGAACTTCTGCCATCTAACATGAGAGAGAAATGGTGGTCGGACGTGTCTGAGCGAAGCCCCACCACCTGAGCTGATCAAAGCCACACAAACCAACACACTCACACATGCGGGTTTCTGACTTTGTTAAATGACATGGATCAGAGACTGAGTGTGAAGAGTGTGTGTGTGTGTGTGTGTGTGTGTGTGTGTGTGTGTGTGTGTGTGTGTGTGTGTGTGTGTGTGTGTGTGTGTGTGTGCGTGTGAGTGTGAGTGTAGTGTTTTGGAAAATGTTCCTAATGACAGAAAGCAAGAGTTCTGCTTTCACACCCTGAGGGGAGTATGGTTTTTCTTTCTTCTCTCTCTCGCTGTCTTTCTTTCTATGAGTGTGAGTGCGTGTGTGTGTGCGCGTGCGTGTGTGTGTGTGTGTGTGTCCATGTCTACTTGGTTTTTGTTATATATTGGAGACCCCTTCTGGTACAAACACTGAACCTATCAGGACCCCTTGTCCTTCTGGGGACCAAAGTCCAGACCTGATATGCCAAACATAATTTGTGAGTTCCTGGTTAACAGTTAAGGTGTGAATTGAGGTAGGTCACAACTTTCTGTTGTTCTTGCAGTGGTTCTCAATTTTTTGCTTAAAAATGCAAACACAGCATTTATAAATCTGTTCAAACTCTAAAACACAACAGTTTATATTAACTGCAGGTTGTTAGCAGTGTTTTAACCAGGTTTAATAGAAGTTGACACTAGTGCAGTGGTGATGGGTGCATTTTTGTGACTGATTGCCATCACGGCTAAGCATATCAACCACACTTCATTTGATACAACGTTCCAGTAGAGACTCTGAATTACAGCCTGGAAGCCCATGATGGAAACAATCTTCACAAATCCAATTTTAGAAAGAACTCCAGTATAGTTTGGTTTTAATGTGTTGAAACAGAGCACTTGCTTTATCACCTACGTCGCCACGGCTGACGACGTAGGTGTTTGATCGGACCCCATCTGCTCTCTCATTATCCTGCTTCAGAAACAAGACCCCAGTGGTGGAATAACTGTGGCTTTATTGAAGTATTCAGGTGTGTTACCATTAAACCCCTGATAAACACAAACCTCCCGCAAACTCAAAGCCTCCTTTTACAGCCGGCTGAGCTTCAACAGAGAGAACGAAGAGAGAGCAAAGCTGCTGCACAGATCGTCCTGAGGTCGCCCTGGAGCGATGTGCAGGGGAGGAAGGGAAGGACATCAAATCCCCCACACACACACACACACATACACATGCTTTTCACTCCCGTGTGATCATGGTTAAATTCTTCTCATCTGTCTCTACCTGTCTGCCTGCTTGTCTTTGTATGGCTAAAGCTGATGTTCATTTTAAGTCTAATCCATCTGTTTTGCAATAAAATGCGCGCATGCACGTGCATATACACACACACACACAAAGAGATACCAGTGAGTAAACAGTAAAACCATAAATGGACTATGAAAATACAATTATGTGCCAACAGAGACTAAAAAGCAGGCTTGTGTCTGCTGACAATGATTTAACCACCAATACAAATTTGTGTGTGTGTGTGTGTGTGTGTGTGTGTGTGTGTGTGTGTGTGTGTGTGTGTGTGCGTGCGTGCATGGTGAGGATAACCTGTGTTGAGCAACACTTTGAATTCATAACTGCTGCAGCACAGCTGCACAGCAGAGATCTGACCGGACTGGTAGTCTCCAAGTGTGAATCTATGTCAAAGCATGACTTTGTGTTTTGAGAAAGCCAGTAAAACATGGATTATAAATGGTTTCAGTTACGGGTCAGATTTAGTTTTATTGCGGGCCTACTTTCTGGTTGAGTGTAGTATTTGTCCTCACTATGTCCTCTCATAAAATCTAAATCGGTATAAGCCCTGGGGTGTTCATATGAGGTGTTTTCTCGTCTTCAAGCGGCGGGCCAGTGAACTGAATACTGAAAATCTTTCATGTAAATCAGGACTACAACATTTTAAACCTCACATTTCCACCTTAAATGTCCCCATGATGAAAGACTTGAGAGTGCCACAGTGATTTTTGAAGACCAACCAAGAAGTTAGCATCACTATGGGTTCCCTCGGCCGAAAGCCAACATTGCATAAAATATGCTAAATGGTACACCAACATTTATGAGAGTGTTTTGCAAGATAATTTTAACAAGCGAAGACAACTTCGCATGAATGCAATCGCTATCAGTGCTTATCTATGATATGCTGCTTAGCAATGGACAACTGGCTTCCCAGTATTTTCGCTTCCGGCATGGGAAGTTTCAGATCCACACCAACCTCTTTGGTCTTATTTATGCATCCATCCATCCATTTTCTACTGCTTATCCTGTTAAGGGTCGCGGGGGGGCTGGAGCCTATCCCAGCAGCCTTCTGAGAGGCGGGGTTCACCCTGGACAGGTCACCAGTCCATCACAGGACCAACACATAGAGACAGACAACCATTCACACTCACAGCCACACCTACAGTCAATTTAGAGTATCAATCAGCCTCGTCCCCTCTTGATGTCTTTGGACTGTGGGAGGAAGCTGGAGTACCAGAGAGAACCCACACAGGAACAGGGAGAACATGGAGACTCCACACAGAAAGATCCTGTTCCCAAGTCGGGACTCGAACCTGGAACCTTCTTGCTGTGAGGAGACAGTGCTGACCACTGCACCACCGTGCCGCTCCTTATTTATTCATTTTCAGACAAAGGCTTAAAATTCACATTTAAGGTGTTTACCAACACATCTTATGTCATGGAACAACGGCCACTGTGTGAACCACAGACTTTATTTCAGGAATTCAATCAAAGACCCATTCAAAGACCTTGAGCTGAGGGAACCAGGCTATTTATATATTTGTGGCCCAGTAATTCCTATGATAACTTCTGTTTTGTTCTCTCTAGCTACTCTGCACAAGGTTCATTCATCACTGATCTCAAATAATTATCAATCAGTTTTCATCGTTTGAATGTCCAGACTTGTCATATTGTAGCTCTGCTGACTTGGATCTTGCCACTTTACAGAGTTTAGGACATTTTATGAGACAACCCCTGACCCCTGAGTGTACTTTATTGCCATGGTGACAAGGGGAGACCCCCCTTGTTGTCTTTCCCGGGAACTCACTGCTCTGATCTCAGATCAGTGCTTACTAAAGCTATAGAAATCCCAATGGCCACTAGAACCACGGTTCCTGACTGAACTAGGAGCAGGTCTTTGGTGTTTCGGGCCACATGCTTTGGTTCCCAGGGTGGGAGCTGGGGACGGGCCATAAACCCAGCCAAGAGTCACAGATCTCAACATTATCACAACAAAAGATGAAAAATGCTGGGAAACGGTGTTGGCTGTTCTTCCCAATTGCCTGCAACAGGACACATTTATACAACCAGTACACATCCAGCATGGCAACACAGTTCAAAAGTTCATTTTTATATGTAGATACAGTATATAACAGATGTCTCAGTAATAAATGATAAATATAAAAGATATATAAATAAAATATAGAGATTTTTATGAAACAACACGTTTCAATGCAAGAAATTTCTTGCACTCCTTGATCTTAAGCTTTAGCTGGTTTATTCATCCAGAATACTACAACTGCAGCTGCAAAAGCAGCGTAATTTTCTTATTTTGAACCACATCAGGAGGACTGCTGCACGTCTTTTAAGTATTTTGGTGTGTGTGTGTGTGTGTGTGTGTGTGTGTGTGTGTGTGTGTGTGTGTGTGTGTTTGTGTGTGTGTGTTATTATGATTCTATCTTATGGCCCCCAACAACTTGACGGAGCCCAGCTGCTTGCAAGTGCTGATACGAGTCCTTCGGACCTCACACACTGCTACTCACCTGACTCAAAGGTGGGCTGTTTCCCCAAATGCATCAACAAAACAGAGAAAAATCAGCGTGGATCTTTCAAATGAAGTGATTCTTTTGACAGGTTTTTTTTTTTTTTTAGCTCAGCATGTTCTTGCTGGGATTGAAGAATGGCGATATTGTTGTTTTAAACCTGTGTGCCTCACGCTCCCCCTGAGATTACACAGTTGACACAGCCCATGTGATGAAAGGGATTCTATACTTTCACATTTCTAGATTCCTCCAGGCAAGTGTTTCCTATACTGTGGTATTTTTTTGTTGTTTGTTTCCAACAACTTCACTTTGATCCTTAAGTATTTCCCTACACACTCTTCCTCATCGGACGTGACAACGTGAGCACTTCCCCTCCTCCTCCTCACTCTGCTTCAAAACAATCTGAAGACACACAAGATCTTCCTGGTTACTGTACGCCGAATTCAGTTCCAATTTCTGTGTGTGTGTGTGTGTGTGTGTGTGTGTGTGTGTGTGTGTGTTCATACTGTTTAAATCTACTCATGTATCATTCCTGTAAGACATCAGAAACTGGAATAAATGCACATTTTGGTCCCATGATGCCTCCTTACTTGAGAGGTTACTCTGTTAAACCAGAGCAAATCTCGCAGAAACGGTGCTAAGTAAGTGGTCAAAGTGCATGAGGTTCGATTCATTAAAAACTCACATGGGCAGGGAACCAAATGGCTCCCACCACCATTTCAGGAAGCTCCCCCGGGACCTCATTTGTTTGTTTGAGTAAATAACACAGCAATATTTGTCATTTTGAAGAAGCGATCAGTTGAGAGTCGCCACATCAGTTGCATTGCAGGTTGTTAGTATTTGATTAGTCATATTTCTGCGTGTATTATTAAGGTAACAAAACATTTTACTTCTGTGGTGCTCAAAATCAATTTATTTCTTAAAAAAAAAACTTTTATTTTTCTATTCTTCTAAACACAACAATGTGCATGTCACTATGTGGGGGAAACACACACATAACCCGCTGCTGGCTGAGTGATGCACACTAAGCAGCCTACAATGCTTCCTTGTTGTTACTCTCAGGCACTTTTTTGTATTCCTGCTGTTAAAGAACGAGTGTCCCCCCCCATCTTTCCATCTCTTTACCTTGTAGGAGTGATGGTAGTGCCAGGACATGTCGTCTTCCTCTGACGCGTAATCCACCAGCACTTTACTCTTGCTTTTCTTGAACATAGCTCCCCTTTTTCGCTGAAATGATCCGTCCTGGTCCACTGAGCAGATTCTCAACCCCCGTTTGTGTCCGATGATCGCTGCACCGTTGTGAGACTTTGCTTATTTCTACAGCAACGACTCCCGGTGGGGTGGTGGGGCTCCTCGAATACCAAAAAAAAACCCCGCAGTTATTCATTCAAATATACGCCACAAATATTTACAGTCGTTGTTTGTTTGTTTGTTTTTCTTCTTCTTTCTCAAAATGACGCTCTACTATTCGTTTCGTAAATGTTTGGCGTATGTTCGGTGCGTTTTTACGCAAACTCGACCACCTGGGTCTCCGAGCGTCGCTCCTCCCTCCCATACCCCCCCCCCTTTTTTTTTTTTGCTCCTTCAAGTTGCTATGGCACTGAGGAAGGTGGTCGTACGTCTCATCTGAAGCCCATGAAAACACGCGGAGACGCATTCAAGCGAAAATAATAGGATATGATTCGCATTCTCGACCAAACAGAGGCTGGAAATACGCTGCAACGGATATTTGGAAGCTGTCAGAGACACAAGGAAACACTCAAACTGTCCTACACCGCAAATCTGCTTGGCTGGATCACATACCGCCTATATAGAAAAAGTGGAAAATATATTACAAAAGTTATATAAAGCATAAAAAAATGTCTTTGTTTGTTTATAAAATTCTCATCTAGTTATATTCATAAAAATGTATTCTTATTTATGTACGCTAAAAAATATTATGTAAGAAAATGCTGAATAATAGAAGGAAGCAGGTTCAGCATTTGCACCGTGTACCCAGAAGGAGTTTATTCTTCAGAAATTAATCAGTACTGTGACTTTTACACTGCAAAAGTTAGCAGTTTGTTTGTTTGTTTGTTCGTTGTTGTTGTTTTTACATCTTTTATACATTTCCATTTAAGGCCATTTTTTTTATATGACAGAATTCACAAAATAAAGGGGCTTGTTTTAGGAAAATGTCATCACATTTGAAGTAATCCTACAAGTAAATTTAGCTGATTATTTTATTCATGACGATAACAACAACAACAACAACAACAACAACAACAACAAAAACGCTGTATTGAGAACTGATTTACTCGTTATAACAGAGGAATAATCTGTCAATGCGGGCGAAATTTCTCATATTTGATCAAATTTTAATACACGTAAGCCCACAATTAAAAGACCCCAAATTATTGTATGAAAGTGAAACATTACAATGTTTCAATCTGGAATAAAGACTTCAGGATTTTGTTGTTGTTGTTGTTTTTTTAAAGGCAGATATTAGAAATACTGCAACTGTAATAATGCTGTTACGTGCATGTTGCCTAAGATACAGTATGTCAGTGTGTATAAGTATGTTTCTGCTGCCTGACTGAGAGCTGCTCCGCCGGATGACGAGGTCACTCAGGCCCTCGCACGTACTTGTGTCAGTCTTATGAAGCGATACGTCATTAAATCTTTGCTCAGGTCTTGATTTTTTTTTTTTAGTCCTTTAAAACAGCTTTAAAAACCAAGAATGAGTTAAACAGAATTTTGATGACTTAAGCCGGGTGGTGATGACGTATTTAACTCAACCCGGCTCCTGTCTCTCTCTCTCTCTCTCTCTCTCTCTCTCTCTCTCTCTCTCTCTCTCTCTCTCTCTCTCTCTCTCATTTTCTCAGAGACCTCTGATGCCAGGAGGAACAAATGACACATTATGACCTCTGAAAATAACTCCAGTTTAGCTGTGGGTAAGACCTCTCACCTGATCCCAAGGGCCTCCCATTCCCCTTTGAACGCCCACATACAGTAAGTCGGGCGGGAATGTGGATTTTGAGGAGAACTTAGAGTAAACTAATGCCGCAAGTTGAAACACAGAGTCCTATTTTTTTTGTTTTTTTGAAGAGGCTTTTCATCTTTTCTAGGGTCAGCCTCATGAAACAACAGAATTTGGAGTGCTTAAGTTTGTAGTGTAAATGACCAAAACCTATCCACACAATGATTTTTTCGGATTTTTTTTTCTTTTCTGTACAAATATTGTGGAAAAATTATTTGTGTTTTGGGGTAAAACTGTAGAAGTTGCCCCGAATGTAACTCCAGTTCTATGAGTTTCCAAACAGGGCCCACTGGCCCCTGAACCCCCCTCACCGTCCACTTCTCATCCCCTTATGAAACTCACAGACTGGACATGTAGTCAAAGGGCTTCACTTGCTCTCACAGAACTGGTGTCACATCCAGTGTCACTTCTTTCTATGTCACATGTGCTCCTCCCTCCAATGGGCTTTGATAGCTGAGGTCAAGGATGTGTGGAAGCGCAGGAGTCGGGCTTACCCAGGGTCAGTGACGCGTCTCGTGGTCATACGGGAGATGAGTCCATCCACATCACGAGGGGCGGGATTTGCTGTTAGCATTAGCAATGAACATAAACACTAAATGGAGGTGAAAACGGTGGCGAAAAGGGTGAAACAAGCATGTTGGGTGTCCTCCTTTACTTTGCTCATAATTTCTACGGCCACTAGAGGGCATCACATGAAATTAAGGTCAGAGGTCACATTTATTGACACTTGATACTTTGGAGAATCCGCCATGTGAATCTGCTACATATACGAGCTTAGATGCAGTAGTAGAGAACAATTTAAAAATCTTGTAAGGAGTACTGCAGTACTTTTATCTAATTACCTTCTTATATAGTAATGGAGTCGTGTATTCTTCTTCACTACATTACATTAAAGTGGGGTTTTACTCTTTAGCTGCAATCACATTTTTTAAAAAATTCCATCCATCCATTTTCTTCCGCTTATCCTGTTAAGGGTCGCGGGGGGCTGGAGCCTATCCCAGCAGCCTCCAGGTTCACCCTGGACAGGTCACCAGTCCATCACAGGGCCAACACATAGAGACAGACAACCATTCACACTCACAGTCACACCTACGGTCAGTTTAGAGTATCAATCAGCCTCGTTTAACATCTTTTTATGCTAGTAAATATATACAAAATGTAAAAAATATGAAAACAAGTTGTGAACATGCAAATTATTCAGTTTTATTTTGTTATTTTGACAATTGTCTTCAATGTCGGTAATAATCTCAACTGTTTTATGTACTTTTTTTGAAAATCATCTGATATAGATTTAGAGAAAATTAAGAATAAAACAAAAAGTGACATCATTACACTGTTACTTTTTTCTATTTTTGATTGAAACTAGAAGCAGAAGATTTATCTTTTTACAGCTTGGCTTCATCCTGTGACTTTCCCTGATGTACAGATGACATCTACTGTCATGTGATTTATTAATCTGGTGTCAGCTCTTGATTAGTGACAGCTGATGAAAACCATGGCTGCCTGTTACAATGTGTCCGTCACCCAGGGACGGACGGGTCAGTAACCTATGACCCAGAAGGTCATCACTGAATCAGCTGTTCACTTGGTACTATTTTTTTGGGACACGTGGTGCTTCAGTGTCTCGTGAGTGGTTAATTACAGCTTGTGTGTGTGTGTGTGTGTGTGTGTGTGTGTGTGTGTGTGTGTGTGTGTGTGTGTGTGTGTGTGTGTGTGTTTGGGGGGTCTCTAATCAGTCCTCTTGCTCTAACAACCAGGTTTCATCTGGTGAATGTGGGAGGACATCAACATTGTTCATCATATGTTAGATGAAGCTAGCCAAGAGGGAAGCCACGCCAGTGGCACGTCTCTTTCTGGCGGGGGTCCTGACAGAAATATGTCAGTAACTAATGCATTGAATTACATGGATGTTAAAAATGTACGTATGTTTTCCTTACACCAGTTTTGTGAATTAAATCCAGTCACTTCAGTCTGTGAGTATGAATTTGTTTACCTGTTCACTATATTTTCTGGTACATCATTTAAACTGGAAGTACGTCTCGTGGCTGCACCAAATCCCAGGTTCTACAGCGTCACATGATGGTGATGGTGAATTCAAGGAAGTCCACAGGGGGGCAGGACCGGTTGTTGGTTGACTCCAACAGACTTCAGAGCTGGAGAGAATGATTCCTGTCCCATTTACAATACAGGGTTTCACAACTGTAAACTAAACGATAATGTTTCCCCAAGTGTGCTTAACCAGACCTTTATTACACTGACATGTAATAAAATGTTCTTTTCTAACGCTAAACCTCATTTCAAAAAGCTGTTTTCAGTGAATAAATCACATTTTATGAATAAAAAAACGACACTCATGTCATTTATTGGTATGATCGTCCCATTGCAACATTGGTGAACAGTGTTTGCAGCCATTTTGGAGAGAGGTCAAATGGACTCTGCGCTCCTCACCCTCTTCTTGTCTTTTATTCTGTGCTGTTTCTGCTCTCTAGCTCAGTCCAAATGGCGTCGGTCCTGCTGTCAGATATGCACTTCTCTTGGGCCTCTACTCTGTCGGCAAGTTATTTTCGTTCCCCACCATGAAAGGTGTCTGTAATTGAAAAGCATGAGTTAATCAGTGGTGCTCAGTGTAGAAAAAAACCCATGCCTAATATAAGCCTACGCTTATTTGCATGGAAATACCGATCTCAATTTACTATTCAACTTAATTTTCTATATTAATCTGAGTATTCTATTGGTTATTTTCTTCTCTTGAATACCAGAGTAATAAAGGTTTATATACTACAGTAAAAATGAGTTTTACTCAGGCTTCCACACAGTCAACTGCCTTCAAAGGCATTTGTAAATTTCAATATACAACTGGATAACTAATTTCCCAGTTGTACGTTACTTCACTCAAAGCAAAATCCTAATTTTTAATGATTGTACCTTGAAGTGACATGTCATTTATGGGCTGTGAGATCCAGTCCTGCTGAAGGACTACAAACACTTCATTAAAGGTCAGCGGGGGCTCATTTTCGCCGTGAGGCTCTCTTGGGGTTAATCCAACTTTGTCTCACAATGAGGCCTCTGGCGTATCATGGGGCCATAAATGTGTGTCAGCAGGTTCCGAGCATGTGCACTGCTGCTGAGACACATGTGATTATGTCACCTGTTGTGATCTTTGAGGTCTGACAGGGTCGAACATTCACGGTAGGACGCAGCTGGGATTATCCGACCTGCTTCCAGTGTCTCGCACGATCACAGATGTACTGCTCAGCTTAAACTAGCAAATCTGGGCGCGACGGATGTCCAGGACAGGAACTGCTTAATTCTCCTGCTGCAATATGTCACAACTGACATAAACGCAGTAGAAAATGAGGAGATTCAGGATTACTGTTGAGTTTTTAATGCTTTTGGGACCATTTTAAAGTGTTACAGTTTTTAGTGTAAAAAACAAAACAAAACCAGAAGGCAACGAAACATCCATTTAGTACGCGGCTGCAGTTTGAAACATACGGAACAAACATTTCATTCAGTTTTCCTGTCATCACGGTGAAGTCGTACGAGTGGGAAAATCTGATGGCTTCTTCTTCAACAGTCGTAGAAAGAGTCAGCTGAGATTAACCGTGACTCATCTGATAAGCTTCACAGGTCACAGGGTCCTCCAGTTTAAACCACATCCTCGCATTTTAGCCAAGAAGAGTGATTAAAGTTTTAATTATGTTCAGAGGGCAGCTTTGAAAGACGCTCCCCGGAGATCCTCGGCTGAGTTCTGCTCTACTGAACGGTCGACGATCCAAAGGCGCTACACGGAATTCAAATGATCGGCTGATTTTATGCAAGTGGTAATAATTTAATCTGTGTAATTTAAACACAAGCTCAGGTCAAATGCGAGGAAGAAGCAAAGAGAGTTGTCCTAAATCTAAAGGGCCAGAGAGAGAGAGAGAGACAGAGAGAGAGAAAGAGAGAGCTTGTTTCAGCCACTTATGAATGAAACAGTTGCACTGTGCACCATTTAAGGAAACATTAAGAGTCTGGTCCGCCACAGTCGGCCAAAAAAATTCACTATAATGAGCATTAAAAGTCTGTTCCAGAATCAGGTCAAAGATAGAAGGAGGTTATGTGGTGGAAAAGTAAAATAAGTGAATGGGGGTGGGGGGGGGGGGTGCTTGATGCTGCGGAGCAGGTAGTTTACACCTGTGGATGAGAAGTGCTGAGTCATTAGTGCAGCTTTAACTCAAGCACAGGAGGAAAATACGTGCTCTTCCACAGTCGTAAGTAGTTCCTCTTCCCGTGGCCCCTCAGGCAAACATGCCTGTCCATAATTTATCTAAATGTCTAAAGGGAGAAAAAAAAACAAAACATAAT
The DNA here is from genome assembly GCF_037954235.1 of Aulostomus chinensis. NCBI lineage: Eukaryota > Metazoa > Chordata > Actinopteri > Syngnathiformes > Aulostomidae > Aulostomus > Aulostomus chinensis. Next base: position 15,174,923 of record NC_141339.1, on the reverse strand, counting down.
TGTATGGGACTCAGCTTTTTTCGCCAGGTTTTTCATTTCATTTTCAGATTGAATAGTTTAATTCATATTTGTTTTATATCAGAGACAAAAACACCAGACTGCTCCCTAATTTTTTTTCAAAAATGGATGAATGTATTAAATAAAGTCGTAATAAATGCTAAATGTATCATTTTTCAAAAAAGAGATTATCAGAAGAGACTTAAGTTGGTGAAACTCCAGAGAACATAAGTAATTTGTTGACTCTAAATCCCCCAAAATAAATAACCAAATACAAGCTGCTAGTCTTTAATATTTGTTATTAGTGCTAAAATTTGATAGAATGATTGATCAGTGAAAGATGTGATAGAATCTGTTTTATCTACTCAGAAGTCCTTTGTGATTTTTAAAAAAAAATTTTTAATTTATTTATCTATTTTGCCAAGCAAGCTGAAATTCTCATGATATCTTCTCATTTTTTTTCTGGAAATGAAAGATTTAAAAAAAAAAAACGGGTTTAACAAGATTTGTTTGGAGAAAAAAACAACAACTCTCCGTTATTTGACGTTTCAAGAGTAAAAAAAAACAAAAAGCCCAAAGACTCATAGCAAAGCTGGCTACCAAAGAGCATCTGTTAACATCAAGGTACAGCTCAGTCACACCTCATCGGTTCTGCACAGAAGAGCTAAAATAGAACGGATGTGTCCCAGCATACAATCTCCTTCTTAGTGGCTGGTAACAAGCTGCCAGGTAGCATGACGCTGTCAGGCTATAAACCACTCCATGACGCAATTATTAGCTAGGAACACTGACACCGTACAGTTGCAGGTACAGTTGGTTAACGTCTGGCCTGTCTATCTTATTTCTTCTGTGTTTGCATGTGTGTGTGTGTGTGTGTGTGTGTGTGTGTGTGTGTGTGTGTGTGTGTGTGTGTGTGTGTGTGTGTGTGTGTGTGTGTGTGAGAGCGTACCCTCATGTCAGTATGGAAGGGACCAAAAATAAATAATTAGCTCCTACACACAGATGCGCGTTCTAAATGAGCTCAGGACGGCGAACACGTTTAAAACAAGGCTAATCTGTTCCCTCACTGTTTAGAAGAAGAGCCGTTTAAAGGGAGGAAGAATTGTGCTGTGTCACACAAATGCACACACACACACACACACACACACACACACACACACACACACACACACACACACACACACACAAAAGAAACCATGCATTTTACCAATCCAACAGAATAAAAAATGATTGTGTTTACGTGCCCAAATAAATGATCAATTTAGGAATTTAGGTACTGTGTGAGTATATGTGAATGAAAGAAAATACTGTAAGTATATATGTCTCATCTGTCTTCTTCTCTTTCATATTGTGAAATAAAAGATGTAGACTAGTCAAAAAAACCAACACCATAATGAAAGTATGCCCTAAACAAGATGAGAAAGTACAACTTCTGGGAGTGCAAGCCCAGAAACATTGCCATAATCTTAATTTAATAAAAAAACAGAAAGGCAAAGTAGATACAAGGTTAGCCCAGCTAGGAGGGTTTTTTTGTTGTTGTTCTTCTGAGAATATTCGATCAATACGCTACACATTCTGGTAATGTTTTTGACGACAACTTTTTAAGTTGCTCCAAATCTTTATGCTAATAGATAGATAGGATACGATTCTCGAAAAAAACCTCCCCAGAATGTCGCAGTGAAAACATTATTCTGACATTTAACCTTAAAGAAACTTTATTTGAACTGATTTAACATCAACAAAAAGTAACTGTTGGATTACAACATTTTCTTTGGCATCATTATAACTCTTGGCAAATGTTGGCCAATCTTGTGGGAACATTCCCTGCTAATATATATATATATATATATATATATATATATATATATAGACAGTAGCTTTATAGAGAGGTAGAGAGTGTAGTCAGTGTTTACTTCCACCAGGGGGGGTCGTGATTTTGGTGATGAGTGGACAACCATGAGGCCAAATTTCACCAAACTTGCTGTCTCCCGAGAACAAGCTACATTTTGGGGGCAGGTTAGTCATTGTACCACCTGGTGGCGGCAGGTGTTTTTTTTTTTTTTTTACACTTTGATATCCTCCTCCCAGTGGGTCAGTCAGATCCATCTCAAATTCACAAACGCCTTCAGGACTCGGTGATTGGTTACTGTGAGAACCGTCAGTTTCATTAAACCGTGTTATCATGGGGAAGCAGCCAATTTTGATATTGGGCAGCAGAGCAGGAAACTGTATGAAGTAAAGCCAACATGGTCTGATTTTTTTTTTCCCACAAATTTCAAACTTTTGATGAGAATCCCGAATCCATCGATGTTCAATTTACGTGAAAACGACACTGTGTCGTCATCGCATCTTCTCTAGCACCGCCTTGTGGACTCTGGAAGTTGTACTACAATTCGCTGTCGTCTGCTCCTTCAGGCAAAAATCCAAAATACTATCAGGTTTCACCACCCTCTCCCTCTGTGGAATATATGCCAGAGAGAGGGGGGGCTGTCTGCTTGCAGCTCTAAGTAGGGTCTGAGCAGAAAAGGTCAGGAGACCAGAACTTGCCTTAGCAGAGTTATGCTCTCTATTTTCTAGTTTTCAGTGTGTGTGTGTGTGTGTGTGTGTGTATGTGTGTGTGTGTGTTGTAAACAGCACTGACTGGTCACTGCACATCTAGAGATCTGGTGATTTTCTACGTATATATATATATATATATATATATATATATATATATATATATATATATATATATATATATATATATATATACTGTATATATATAAGCTCACTGTTGGGACCACCTCTCATTTGATACATGTGGAAGAACACTGAGGACTGCGGTTGAGAAAGCTTGTGGATGGACTCCTCTTCCATCTCTGTGGTGGCAAAGACATTCAGCTCTTTGTTGTAGGACACGGTAACAAGAGACTCTAGAGGAGAAGGCTCTAAACTACACACACACACACATACACACAATGAACCTCAGTGTGTGTGTGTGTGTGTGTGTGTGTGTGTGTGTGTGTCCTCCTGGAGGGTGGGAACCTGATGAAAGCCCAGACACAGTTATCTTTTTTCTATTTCTGCCATAATGTTAGCACACCTGATTCAAGGTCATGCTAACGTCTGCACATGGAAGTATATTTTCAAACTTTTTCTCAGTTCAAGTGAAACCCCGAGCTCCCATTAAATTCAGAGTGGCACAGCTGTAACCTTCATTGGTTCTCACTGGGAGAGCTTTGGACTTGTTCCCAAGGAGCTTAGATCCCTAACTGGGTCAGAACTCAGACTTGATTATGAAAACCCTCAACACTGTGGGTGACAGTCTGAGGAACAGATCAACTTGGAGAAACTTCTAGAGAAAAGAATATTTCTTAACGTAGAGAGACCAACTTCAAACATCAGCCGCTGCCAACAGCGGTTTTACAAGTGATTCAAACAACATGTGCAAATCTGAGAGACTTTTAAAGTTGCGTGTGAGTTTGAGGCAGAGATGCAGCTTCAGAGAAGAGTTGTCTTTTTTTTGCATGAAAGATGTGATTTCTAAACAAACTGCTCGTTGAAAGGTTTGTCAGGTTATTTCAAACCTCACCAGACTGAGGCAACATGAAGAAAATCTACACTGACATCTAGTGCTTGAAGGAAGTATTTCCAATTTTGACAGTCGAACACTGCTACTCCCTTCAGCTGTGCAGCATCATGTGATGAGCTGATGCTAGTTCAGACATACAGTGTTTTTCAACCTCACCTGCTGTATAGACCCTAACTTCGCATTCCTCCGTGACAGAAACAGCCGTGGGCTGCGAGCGTTATGTTTCGCAGTAGTGAGTCTCTCTGTTCTGTTCTTGTTACCTGATATCTCAGGAAGCCTTTGGGGGAATTTCTTCAAATTTGACAAAACGAGCAAATGAAGATGAGCTGAAAAGCTTATTTCATGGTCAGCGTTCATGATTAAATTCAACACGACCTCACAGGTACACGTTGTAGTTGTAAATGACTATTAATTTAAATTTCCCATGCAGGATCATTATTTGGCAAGATGGAGGTATGCTAGGTAGCATGATCTGTTACGCTCTTGAACTTAGATGGATAAAAATGCAGCAGTATAGCGTACCCTCATCTTGCCAAATAGTGATCCCACATTGACGTATGGGACATTGAGTTAGGAATCATTTACAACTGATAATTACTGGTTTATAAAGTGTTTACATGCAAGGAATAACTCATCTGCAACCATTTATTAATCCTTTACAAGGGAAGAGTTATTGTCAAGCGGTAGTCTGACATCAGTCCCATTCTCGTAGACCTGATAACTCAGGAACATCTCAGTGTTTCTCTAACACCCACATCTGCTGGAACCCGAGGACGAACTGAGAAGACGAAATCAAAATCAAATAAAAATGCATTTGTGAGTCGCAATATTGTCAGAATCTGCAAGCTGTTTTGCATTTTTCTGTAACGAGACAATAAAGAACTTTGCTGGTTTCCGTATATTTTCAAGCTTTATTCAAATCCCACCATCTAAATTCCCAGCAGAGATACAGAGGCTGTTAGTTAGAGACAGACATCGTACACAGATCAACCTCGTCATATAAAAACACACCAACATCTTCTGCAAAATCAGACCTACCAGCGTTTACAGAACAGCGCAAACAAAGGTCTGGAAAAATAGGTCATACTTTACATTTTGAGCTGCATTTCAGAACAAACTTAGCTAGTGTTGCTCTTTAACATAATATTTGAGTCATTTTATGACTTTATACCACAATGACTACTAACCTGAGAAACAACAAAACACACACAGCAACAACCCAGTAAAATCCTCCTGTTATTATCAATAGCACGCGCGCGTCTGAAACCCCGGGATCAAGACGAATCCCGCTCGTTCACACGTCTTCATTTCAGGGTCAGCGACCCCTCTCCTTCGCGGGTATAAGCTGCTCTAAAAAAGACAGGATCTATGAGGATCACCGCATCAGCAAGTGGCCCTGTGACCTGTTTGCGTGCTAATCTGTTTCAAACTAACCCTTCGCTTGCGATTACGAAACCGCTCGTTTTCATTCCCCGTCGGTGATACATTCACATGCCGTCAAAAGTTACAAAAAAACAACAAAGAGCTCTCTACGTTAGGAGACCTTTACTGGTCATTCAGCTAGATTCAGCCTGTCTGAAGTGGTGTGCAACTGGGAGAGATCCGGGTGGATCCGTGTGTGTCCGGGTGAATTCCAGGGTGGCTGTCCTGGTTTCTATCCTTGACAACAACATGGCAACCAGCTAGATATCACCTCAGTCCAGCTCACAACACAGGCTGGTAGCACCCAACATCATGTTCTACTAATCTCATTCAGCATCAAAGTGATATGTACATGATAATGTGCAGGTTCTGTACATTACAAGTGCAAAGTAGCAGTCGCGGAACTAAGACAGACTCTTATTTCTTATGTTTCTGTTTTCTCTGTGCATTTTTCGGAGTTAAGTACAGCCAGAGTCACGTGATTAGCATTTAGTTGTTGTTGTTGTTTTCCTCCACTTTTTTGGGGTTTTTTTTCCCACAAAGACACTTGGAAAGTCACATTCCAGTATCACAAAGGAAATCAAATCAAAACAGGAAAAAGAAATAAATGAATGTTTTGATTCTCTGAATTTCAGTTGCTTCTGGTGTGATATCTTTATCTGGGCCATTCTTGTGCAATCTTACTGAAGAAATCCAAAAAGAACAAATGGGTCACAACAACAATCCGTTCTCGGAAAGAGGAGGCGTTACATCATAGGAAAATGGTGGATTTTGAAAAACGAGTAATTTGCAGATTTCTTGGTGCCTACCCAAGCTGCATTCAGTGACGTGTTTTAAATAATAACCTTTTCATTCGAATTATTCGATTTTTCTGACTGAACAACCCCCCCCCCATGATAAGGCACAGGATTAAACAAAAAGCTGGTGGTTCAAGTGCAACATCAAGCCAGACACAACAGAGGAGAAGGGAGGTGGTATTTACATGGGAATCATCTCTTTATACTGCACACCAAGAGCCTTAAGGCGACCATCTTTACTAAAACGGAAATAAATTATAATGAAGACCACAACGTGTATGACGTTAAACTTGAACCACACTTGGATTGTAGGGATGCACAGAGAAACACAACAGAAACATACACGCTTCCCTTCATCTCATTGGGCTGTTCATGTTGTTCAGTGCGTCGTCCATCCGGTTCATCTGAAGAGGTGACTGGATGGCTTGTAGTTCAGCGTGAGTTGGCGGGAGCTGTAACCGGACATGCCGACCCCCATGAAACCTAGCAGGACGGCCATTCGCGGCGTCGCAGGGCCCTCTCGACTCTGCAGCATCGTCTGGGCTGCCTGGGTCTGAGAGAGGAAGAGGGAGAGAGAGCAGTGATTGCTACCATGGATGGGAGAGATGACATCAGACGGCCGTCACATCAGCCAGTTGACACAGCACTGTCTTCATTAGCTGCAGGAAAATTTGCACGATCTCCAGAAAATTTTAAATTTCTTTACTTTTATTTATATCTCTCAGCAATAAAATAAATTTTGCAACAACCCTATGAGTACAAACACCTAGTAAGTCTGCAAATGTAGCACTTTGTTCTACATCAGTAGAGTGCACTATAACCTGCAATAAAAACAAAAATTAAAAATGGAAAGCAGATATTGTGGAAAATAACAGAAACCTACACAAAGATCGAAGGAGTCGGAAAGTGTTTTCTAACATGATGGCTGCTGAGATGAAACTTTGCAAGCCTACAAACACAAACAAGCCGCAGGTGCCTAAATGCTGCGGCGGGGTTCTGAGACATCCACCAGGTTGATCGGGAACATGAATATCACACTGCTACCCTGGAGATCCAATTAGAGGGCATTTATTTACCTGACCCAGGGAGCTAAGGCATCTGATTCAAATCCATTCAAAGACAGGCTGCTGTAATCCTCTGTTCTAAATCCTCCCATGACGCGCGCGCGCACACACACACACACATACACACACAAACACGCGAACAACGGGCATTTCATGTTCAGCCATGAGTCAAGGTCTTGGGTTATTTAGTTAGAGCTCTGGTTATTTTCTTAGTGTAACTTGTACATTTAATCCTCTTGCTGTACAGTGAAAGGCATAATATTTCATGCTTTACAATAAGGCAGCAGCAACCTTTTCACCTAAGTATGTAAACAGGTACATATGCAGGGGCGGTGCAGGCTTCAAAGCAGGGGCCTTGGCACTAGAAATGGCCCCATAATTTTTTATGGCCCTCCAAAAGTTATTTTATGGCAATTGTATTCAGTTTATAGCTAACGTTATCATTTGGTGTTTTTTCTTAGTGTAAGCTAACGCTTGGTGTTTTTCTAAATTGTAAGCTGACATCATCTTTTGATGGTGGTTGACTCTTTTGATCAACACACCAATATGTCCCAGTGCATTTGAATATGGCCCTTTTTTTTGCGGAATACTTCACGCCCCCCCTGACAAGACTGAACAATCAGCGACCCTACAGCATTAGAGCAATAGAGGGACTTACTGCGTCACTGCAGATGTCCTGCACTGTCCTTGATGAAACCTTAATCTTTCTAAACAAGCGTCTAAAGCATCTTACGCACCTGGAGGTATCTAATATATCCCGGGGTCAGTCGAGGAATACGAAAAAACATTGCTGTTGTCTTCTCCAGTGTTTCACAGCTGAGACCGCTCAGAAACCAGCCCTCGGGACTTGGTGCCTGGCAATCTCTTCTTCCTCTGTGTGTCTCAATGCAGCTCTCCCGTGTCCCACTAAAAACACACGCTCCTACTCACTCAGGTGCACACACCTGCACCGAGATGCTCTCCCGGTCGCTCCGGTCCCTGCAGGTGGTATATAAAGCCCTGTCGTCATTGTGTAATCTGGTCACATGTGTTTGTCTATGTTTGTCTGTGTGTGTGTGTGTGTGTGTGTGTGTGTGTGTGTGTATGTGTGTCTGTGTGTGTGTGTGTGTACAATCGTGTCAGCCGAGGATTAGGATGTGCTGCTTCAATATACCTACAAGAGGTGGCCTGAGGCAGCCCAGTGGTCAGCCAGTTACGTGAGAGATAAACACACGATCCTGTCAAGGATGACAAAGCAACACTGTATTGACGTCTGCAGGGATCACAGCTAAACTGGTTGACAATTAGCTTCAATCAAATAGTAAATCGTATGCTAACAATGGCACACAAGGCTGTTTGCACGAAACACCTGCATGAATGGTGGAAGAAGTACACTGTTCCTTTACTTGGGTCATAGTAGAAATACCCAGATAGAATAGTACTCTGGTCATGTCTGTCAATGTAAATGTCTCCATTCAAAACTCTTTGGAGAGGAGGAGGAGGAGGGGTGTTGTACAGTAATACATAATTTGTCTGCACATAAATCAGTTTGGTTTATCCCTTTATTGTCACAAAATGTGGAATTAATTCTTATCAGAAAAACTTCCCACGAATCATTACGGCATGTGATGCACTGACCAGCTTAATTCAAACTGCATCAGATTAACTGAAACTCTGATGGACCTGCACAACAATGCACAGCAGTAATTATTTATTTACCCATGGAGAAAAAGTTTTAATCATTAAGGCATGATAGAGTGCAGCCATGGAGGTTATGTTGACATCTACCGTTGTGAGTTCGTTTCTCACAGCGATTATTATTTTATGTATTATATCAACACCGAAAACAGCTAAATTGTTTTGACAGACAGCTCACGATCCCTTGATTTGAAAGCCAAGAATGGATTAACCCAATCTGACGGACACGCAAGACTGCCTTAAATGAAAATCTAATTACCTAATCACACGGACAACAATGCAATTAAGGTTTTATGCAAATGAGTTTAAGGTGATGTTATTCTTAGGCACAGGAAAATATAGGTTCCTTCATGAAAAAAACAACAACAAAAACTTGCGATGAAGCTGCCTTCATTCATGATAATATACTTTGTCATGGCACTTTGAATAAGCAAAGGCATCATGTGAGCCAAGAATGGTAAACCATCAACACTAAATACTAAGTTAGGATTAGGGGGAACCTTTATCTTGAGGCCTCACATTTGGCATCTCAGCTGTTGCTGTTTTGTTTGTAGACAGGTTTAGAATATGAATTTGGTGATAAGATCAGCTGACCACCATTATTGCGTATGTATTATGTTTAATCTGTTAAAAGGGCTATAAATATAGTGCTGGAAAAAAGGAGTCAATCTTTATATGATATGATCAAAAACGCCCAAATTCTCAGTGGTACAGTCATGTCAACATCCACATGCATGAGAAAATGTTTTATCACAATACTGCATTAACTTCTTTCATACACTGTACTTTAAAAAAAACATGAGATTTTAATGTTTTTGATAAATATAATTTTTTATCTGTAAGTCAGCTTCTTACTGATATTTTGTCTTCAATATTCCAATATTATATTAAAGATTGAAGACATAATAAATGGAATACATTACTCAAACTTGAAATTAATATAAACTGATCGGTTAAAAAAATTAAATGATAAAGGCCTAAATTAAAAAAAAAATCATTTAAAAATGCAGGCATATATGTAGACAACCGTTACGTCGCGCAACGTGCGTCATCAATACTCGGCGCCAAATTCATGCGGACCCCACGTCGCTCCGAGCGATAACGTGCGCTAATCTAAACCAAATTGTCATGAATGTTCGATTTAAACAAAGAATATAACAAGGAATGTTGAAACTCGTATGGTCCAATCGATGCCCTCGCGCCACAGAAGAGTGAAGCGTTCCTTCTGAGCTGGTAAAAACTAGCTGGCCAAGCTAGCTGGCTAACAGCTAAAGCTGCGCAGTTTCGTTTCATCGTAAACACCCACTGATTCGAACCTGCTCAGGTTGTTCTTACATAAGCTGTGTTGTCCTGCAGAGATACATCTGGACAGGGGCATGGGCCGACTTAATGTAATGTTTGACTGCTGCTAATTACAACGTAAACCTGGAGGTAAAGCTTCGTGTTTACAGCAGGTTGTGTGAATTTTTTGAGAGTAACGTTGTGCCATTTGTATCATTAAGTTCCTGCAACGTGGACATTGTATTTGAGAGTACAGTATTGTTAGGCGCGATACCAGCTTAGCATAAATGCACGGTTTAAGTATGAAATAACCCAGCTGAATGAATTGTCTAATATAATGTTAGCAAGTGCGTCAGTTGAAACACTTGTTGCTAAAAGTCATCTCGGATGGCTGTGGTGTTTGATTCTAAATTACACCCGGAACTACAAAAATCGCTGCTGTCACTTCGCACCCAAGCACATAGATTATGCTACCGTCCGTGCTGCATATGTCAATAATTTCGCAATCTCTTTACATATGGCCCAGTTAAAACATTAAAAGATGACACGTCTTTTACACATCAGACATTTGACTGGTGAAGGCAGGAAAAGCATGGAAACACTAATAATCACATGGGGCCAACAACTGTTGGTGAGACTTGAGTGCCTGCCGGAGCCTGAGGGATCTTGCTCAGTATGGTAAACTGATGCAAGCTTTATTTAAAAGGATCATTTTCACCTCTGCCTTTCCTGCCTCAGCAGTCAAAATACCAGCTGTTTAAGGGACGAGTTAATAAACTCTGTCAATATTGTGCATTTTAAGTATTCTGTGATGGCTATCAATATCAGGCAGTGGGTCTGCTGTTGAAAATTAGCCTTATTGCTATCTCATGTACATTTATATTTGTTTAAATGTATTGAAATACATTTTTACAGACTTAATTTAATACATTTTTTGTTGGAAAATATACAGAACTCCTCCTGTTGCAGCTGTTTTGTCAGAGAAACTGTGTTTCATTTTGATAATGACTGAACCACTTTAGTGATATAGTCCATGACATAGGTGTATCTCGGTGGTCCTGTATTTGTTGATTTTCTCTCCACAGATCAATAACCGTATCATTGTAGATTCTTCCCCTCGTCTCTTTTCCATTTTAGAATGTTGACCTTGTGTTGAATCCATGCTTGAGCGTTGTGATCCCAGTCTTAGCTTTTCTCTGTGCCGTTGCTCTTCATCCATCAGACAGAATGAAGAGACGAAACGAGGTGGCGCCACTGCTGTCACCAAAGAAGCCCCGTGATGACAGCAGTTCAGATGAAGAGTCGAGGTTATCCAGACAAGGTGGCTCGTGTTATTGCTGTTTCTTAATTACATAAACCTAAACATCATCTGTTTGCACGCACTTTGAAGAGAATAGGCTGCAAACTCTGCTTTCTTCCATCTCACTGGAATGGCTTTTTGTTTTTGTGTGTGTTAACTTGCTTTTTTGTGTATGTGTATGTTTATGTGTGCGTCTTTGGCTGCTTTCCTATCCAGATTCCAGCCAAAATGACTCTCTCAGCGACCAGGAAGATCACAGACCGGGATTTTCAATGCCCTCCATTTCTTTCGATGCTCAAGACACAGACTCGCCCTCGCAAACCTCCAAGTTCTCCATGTACAACAGTGTGTCACAGAAGCTCATGGTAATAAACTTAACCCCTCACATACACAGGATCTTTTGCAGTTTATCAAAATTTCGGATGTTTTGTGACGAGAAGTTTACTTTGTGAAATATTCCAAAATACAGAAAGTCTGACTATGCCTACATGCCTTTCTCTTTCTTCCAGGCTAAGATGGGCTTCCGTGAAGGTGAGGGTCTGGGAAAGTTTGGCCAGGGACGTAAGGAAATAGTGGAGGCCTCAACTCAAAGAGGGAGAAGGGGTCTTGGTCTCACGCTGCAGGGCTTCCAAGGGGAGCTGAATGTGGACTGGCGAGATGAACCAGAGGTATGAAGCAGGATTAAAGACCTCGTCCAGTTCCAATGCTCTTTAAATGTCAGTCAGTCAAACCACTAACGTATGAAAGCTTTTTCTTTTCAATTGTTCCCTCTCCTCCTGTCTGTGTGTGCAGCCCAGTGCTATAGAGAAAGTTGAGTGGTTCCCAGAATGCACCACAGAGACACCAGATGCAGATGAACTGAGGGAATGGATGATCCAGGGACCGGTAAACACACGCCCAGAGGCATAGATGCACGCTGTAGATAGATTCTTCTCCCCTGCATGTGATTCTCCTTCATATTGAAATATTTGTGTTCTTTTTGACAGAGAAAACTTAAGATCGAGGATGAGACAGAGTTTTGCACAGAAGATCTCCTCCACACTCTTCTTAGGTGCAAGGTGAGTTTTAACATAAACACCTACAATCTTCTGTCACGGTAAAATGTGACCAGTGTTCCAGGAACCACAGAAGAACCTGGCACCCTCTGAGGTCGACATTTTAGATGTTGCCGTAACTTATTGTTGGTTTTCATTTTATTGCTATCCAGACTGTATTCGACAACCTGGAGGGCGAGGAGATGAGGAGAGCACGGACACGATCCAACCCTTACGAGACAGTCAGAGGAGGCATCTTCCTCAACAGGTTGGTCCTGATGTCCTGGAGTAACTCTGGGTAGTAACATCATTTCTTATTTCAGTTACTTTGTTTTTGGGATTTTCATGTAACCTCATTCAAAAGGTTTGATGTACTGAGCAGCTTTCAAGTTAGGATGGCTTGCAGCCCCTGACCAGTTCTGTCATGTGCTCACTGTATTTAGAGCGGCTATGAAGATGGCTAACATCGACCACTGCTTCGATAATATGTTCACCAACCCAAAAGATTCACAAGGGGTGAGTTCAAAGGTCAAAGTCGATGATGTCGTGTGTTTCACTGAACCTGCACACGGATGGTGAGAGAAACCCGTGTCTCTCATGGTGTAGAAATCTCTGGCGAAGGACCGTGGGGGGGAGCTTCTGTACTTCGGCGATGTCTGCGCCGGGCCTGGAGGCTTTTCAGAGTACATACTGTGGAAACGACGCTGGCACGCCAAGGGCTTCGGCATGACGCTGAAAGGACCTTGTGACTTCAAACTGGAGGATTTCTACGCTGCACCCAGCGAGTTGTTTGAGCCGTACTACGGTACTTTCACAGAGCATAACAATGTCTCCACCTCCAGATAATTGGTACCACAAAGGAGACTAGCACAGATGGCGTGAGATCAGTGATGAAGTCGGAAGTGAAAGAACACGACCCCTAATCCAGCTCATATAAAACATAATTAAGCAATGTTGCTTTTATTTTGAAGGCGAGGTCACTGTACTGCACCACACTGTCACCCCCATATGAGCCTCAAGCCTCAATAATAGTACCGGTAAAACTCACGATCCTCTTCCCTACCTCTGTCTCAGGTGAGGGAGGGGTGGACGGGGACGGTGACATCACACGGCCAGAAAACGTAACCGCCTTCAGAAACTTTGTGCTGGAGAGCACAGAGAGAAGAGGGCTGCACTTCCTCATGGCTGATGGGGTGAGATTATTAGCAGATGAGGTGGTCATATTCTCTCTCTGTCTCTCTCTCTCCCTCTCCCTCTCTCTCTCTCTCTGTCTCTCTCTCTCACACTCTCTCTCTCACTCACACACTTGGTTTGACGGGTGTCTCTCTGACTGTCAGGGTTTCTCTGTGGAAGGCCAAGAAAACATCCAGGAGATTCTGAGCAAACAGCTGCTGCTCTGTCAGTTCCTCACCGCTCTCTCTACCCTCAGGACAGGTGTGTGTGTGTGTGTGCGTGCGTGCGCACAATTGACAACGTGGATGACGTGTGTGTAAACCGAATCAAAACACTCTACTCGAGTCCAGGGTGAATGATAGCATTGTCGTCTCCAGGTGGTCACTTCATCTGTAAGACCTTTGACCTTTTCACTCCGTTCAGTGTGGGCTTGGTCTACCTGCTCTACCTCTGCTTCGACAGGATCTCTCTCTTCAAGCCTGTCACCAGTCGGCCGGCCAACTCTGAAAGGTTTGTGTACCATGTGCAGTGAAAGCTGGTTACTAAGGGTTAGAGCTTTTTCTGTACTAGCCTGCAGTATGTTTCTTGTACTGTCAAAACTATATTTTCCTGACACAAATATCGCTTCAGTCAGAATAAGTGTGTGCGTACCGATTTTCCTGGCATTTTCTCCAGCTGATGTCGTATGTATGCTCCGCAAATCTGGCCAAGTCTCGCGATCACATATATTATTCAAGATGGCCCTTGAAATTCCTTGGAATCGGCATGAAAGTAAAGCATGCTAAAAAGGTAGTTAGGAAATGATGATTTATGAAATAAATAAACGCTATCCTGTCAGACCAGTGTGAGTCATGAATACTGGTGCTGTATTATTGCTGCTCTGCATTCAGCGGACAGCAACTTTTCCCCCCGCCTCATCTGATATTTGGCGTCACCTGTAAAGTTCAGTCACAACTTGGATGTGAAACTTCATCTCAACACTCAACATTTGTGTAGGAAATGTGAATCTGATTTTGATTTAACAGTTTCTTAGAACTCTGCCATGTACGATCCAGAGTGACCGGTCCCAGCCGTAAACGCCTCTCCTCCCACAGATACATTGTGTGCCGCGGTCTGAAGCCGGGTTCAGACGCCGTCAGGGAATACATGTTCAGAGTCAACCTGAAGCTCAACCAGCTGAAGTACACGGAAAGGGATGTCACAGAAGTAGTTCCCCTGAGCATCATCAAGGATGACACGGACTTCTACCAGTTCATGGTCAACTCCAACGAGAGGTACCGACACTCAAAGCTTGCCAGAACCTTTTACTTTTGTGTTATTAATGACCACTAGTGATTCCCTCAACTCTCTCTGCAGCATGTGTGCAGTCCAGATCAAAGCTTTGGCTAAGATCCACGCTTTCGTCATAGATCTGTGAGTACACACGTGTGTGTGTGTGTGTATCCAGTGATATTTAACTATTGTCGTGCGTGTGTGATTGAGTAACTGACTGTGAGTGTGTGTCGACGTCTCTAGCACCCTTTCAGAGCCGAGGCAAGCCGATATACGGAAGGAATGTCTCAAACTCTGGGGGGTGAGTATTGTGAATCTGTGACAGAATTTAGACAAGTACAGTTTTGTGTTTAATTCTAATTAAATCTAATAAGCGTTTGCTTCCAGGTGCCAGACAAGGCCAGAGTTACTCCGGCTTCCTCAGACCCCAAGTTCAAATTCTACGAACTGATTAAGGTCAGTTACTCAGATCAAGAAACTCTACAGGGAGTAACTCAGTGCTTGTTAATGTGTCCTTTTTTTTTCTTTTTTCTTTTTTTTGAAGTCTTTGAATTATGAAATTTTAATCAAATGGTATGCGTCTTGGGTTGTGAGCTTGTACCTGGAATTTGAGAAGCTGGAAAAAAATCTGGTCATTTAAAAAAGAATTTTAAAAAACCCCACAAGTTCTTCATGAGTATGTAATTAGTAACTGATAAAATATAACAATTTAATAACGATTGAGTGAATAATACTTGAACAGAAACTGAACTGAGGCAATGGTTCCTGCTAACGGCCCCGGCGTGCCAGTCACGGGTCTAATATTAGATCTCTGTCAGTCTTCCTCATCTAATGGTTGATGCGTCTGCTGCACCTCAGAACTCAGAGACGGAGTCATTCCAGTGTAAACTCACCCCACTTAACTCCAGCACACTGGATAAGCTGCGCCATATCCTGGACCACCGGTGCATTGTGGGAGGGGGAGAGCAGATCTTCCTTCTGGCGCTGGGGGTGAGTAGAAAGAGAATATAGCATGGACCTCCAGCAGGTTTGTCTTTTCCTTTCTTTCCAAAAAGGTCTTATCAGGACATTATGACTCCATCTCTGTCTTGCTGACCTCTTCACCCCTGTCCTCTGTCTTTTCGAAGGATATTAGTGACCGCTAGGCCGCTGCTGTGCAGGCTAACCCCTGTTTCCATCTGTTGTCTCCGTTGTAGAAGTCTCAGATCTACACGTGGGATGGAAAAATGCCGATGCGCTGGAAGAAGCTGGAGAGCTTCAAGCTGGAGCTGCCAAGAGATACTCTCCTCAGTGTGGAGATCGTCCAGGAGCTGAAAGGCGAGGCGAGTGAACTCAATCTTAATACCGGGCTTTGTTTTACTGATTGCCTAGAGCTAGCATACATGCTAATTTTCCCTTTAAAAACATCACTTGGGAACCAAGGCCACGTGTCAAATCTTCCGCAATACATCTGCTCCACAGGGCAAAGCTCAGCGGCGAATCAACGCAGTTCACGTTATGGATGCACTGGTCATCAACGGCACTGATGTCAGAGATCAGCACTTCAACCAACGGTAGGGCGGCGTCCCAGCCAGTCTCCCAGCACGCTTTCCCCACCAGAGCACTGCAAGTCTGTTTCTGTTTTCCATCCCCAGCATCCAGATGGCGGAGAAGTTTGTGAAGGCCGTGGCCAAACCCAGCAGACCCGACATGAACCCTATCAGGTATCACTCGGACCGCATTAGAACACGTTCTCCGTTATTTATGGTCAGGGTTCTTAAATTCAGGGTTCTGTGGACTGGAGCGTACAAGAAGTCAAATGATCTGCAGAAGTAAATATTTTCAGATTTTAGCGTCATTGAGTTATTAATCAGATGATAGATTGTGTGTAAATCCGGTATATTCCTCGCGTCATAATGAGAGTAAAAACAAGTTATTGTGACTGTTTAAACTGTGACGAGAGAAACTAAGCACGGTCGGGTTTCTTCTCAAACAGAGTGAAGGAGGTTTACAGGCTGGAGGAAATGGAGAAGATCTTTGTCAGGTAAGAGAAGAAGAAAGTTCATTGCTGTTGTTTCTGTTTTGTATTTCTGCCAGCAACAACAAGATGACGGCTCCTTCATTTTGACATGAATTTGCATTTTTAGTTCATAAGCTGCTGTTCATGCACGAGAGACTCAATTCCATTCAGCTCAGTTCCTGTATTTTGTCTAACTATTATTTGCGTGTTCTCTCTCCGTCTGTCCAGACTGGAGATGAAGGTGACGAAGAGTTCAGGAGGAGTCCCGCGTCTCTCCTACACCGGCAGAGATGACCGCCACTTCCTCCCAACAGGCCTCTACATCATCAAGACTCTCAACGGTCGGTCCCGGGGCTCAGCTGGCTCCTTTTTAGAGAGTCGATTCAGAAGTAGTTTTTCTGTTTAGGAATAATGAGTGAGATCGCTGCAGCTAGTGATTATGAAAACAGCTGCATGGCTCGCAGAAGTCCCTGCAGAGATAAGCTTGCAGTTCTTTAAACGTTCCTGAACCGTGGCGTCTCACCTCGATTGGCTAATGAGGGCAGGGAGGAGGTGCCGCAATTTTTTTTGTCCCATAGACATAAATGGAAGCGACATAGGAGACTCCCATCCACCTCTGTAGGGTTCCTTTTCCAAATATGGTCACACATACACTATATCCTGTCAGTGGACCTGGACTTGTAACAGTGACTAATCTGTCCTCTCCTCTCTCAATCTTTTAGAGCCGTGGACGATGGCGTACAGTAAAAACTCCAAGATGAAATTCTTCTTTAATAAGACAACCAAGGAGGCGACCTATGAATTGCCGTCAAACTCTGCCGCTCCCTTCCAGTACGTAACCTCCTCCTGACTCGTTAGAAGCGCTGACTCGCGCAGCGTAAAGGAGTCTAAACCTTTTGCCCGTCTTCGTCCTCAGCGTGTGCCACTCTGAGCGTCTCTTCTGGGCCTGGGTGGACGGGGTCATAGTTCATGACTCACAGACCCGGATGGACCCAGTGAAGCTGTCCAAAAACGACGTGCTGTCCTTCATTCACCAGAATTACCAACCTTAAAGGACCGGCGCGGTCGCGGAGCTCCGCCAGTCACCACTTTATGCACTAAATGAATCATGGAGGACTACCTGCCAGCAGTTTAATATCAGGTCATTAACTGCATCCCAACCATTTAGAAAACCCTCCTGACGAGAGAAGGGAGAACTAGTTTGTAGCTGCAGTTCAGGAGTTTGCATTTTTTCTAACTGTGACGTTCGCTCCCCTTGTAATCAACGACGAACCGACTCGCCTTGTAGGAAGCTGCCGCCACGGCCTCCACATCGACTTGCATGTTTCTGTACATCAAAATTGGACTTTTCCCTCATCAGTGCTTGCGTTTTTGTGTGTGCGTGTGTATGTGTGTGTGTGTGTGTGTGTGTGCGTGCGCCAGTGCGTGTGCGTGTTTACATCTCATTAGCAACAACAAGAGAAGCATCTGCTGCTTTAATAACACACTCGGTCGAGCTACAAACGTGAAACTATGCATCCACTCGCTTCATTTCACATGGCAGACATCATCAATGGGTTACAGATGTAGCAGATGTTCCTGTACATACTAGATTCGTCACAGAGCGTCAGAGAAAGTTTTGGAAGGGGTTCTGGTTCAGGTGGTTTCTACAGACACCCCCACCCGCACCCTCTTTGTTACCGTGCCTCATATTCACCGTGTGTTTCTTAAGATACTGCAAACCATGTTGTTTTTCCCTTTTAAAGTTAGATATCATTCATGTTGATGTAAATAGTAAAGAAATGTAGGAAATAAATCGGAAATGATCTTCCCAGAAGGTTGAATGTTTGCTGCCTCATTGATAACAAGGAAACATCAGTTATTTTGGGACAAAAAGCTGTATTTCCTAATCAAATATCTCTTGAAGATAAATTCATCAAATACTACCAATCTAAATTTTCCAAATTTTAGGAATGAATATATTTTTTAATCAGCATGAGGGTATTGTGAGGTTTATCAATTAATAACGTTTCCTTCAAAACTTTTCCTAATTGTCCAAAAAACTATTTGTCTGGATTAATGAGATCTTTTTTCCTGAAGGACAAATCTGTTTTTTTTTTTTTTTCTGAATTAACTTTAATTGTTAATTCATTAAAAAAAAAATTAATTTTTTTTTTTAATACGCTTCTGTAATTTATTGACGGTCCCTTGCGACCCCACTCCCTCTCGGTCAGGATGGAGGTTTTTCCTCCTCCTCCACTGGAGAGGGAGCCAGCCAGGTGAGCTGAGCGTTGTGGGCTGGTCCTAATCAGATTACTCGTCTTGAGGGGACGTGATTTGGTCCTGTGTGGAGGAAGAGAGACGGCAGTTGTGTCTCCTGTCTACTTTTCATCCCTCATTCAGAAGGAAAATGCCTCTCTTCATAAACCGGGACCAGATATTTGCACATCAGGTGCATCTGCTGGAACACAAACTGAGAGTGAGTGATATATTCTAATTTCTCACTATTGTTGAACTAGCTGTTCATTTATACTTTACCAGCAACTTGTGCAACAGCTAGGAGATGCAGTGCTGTAGTGTAATGTATTTTTTCAGAGTAAAGAGGAGCGAATCCTGGAACTGGAGACAGAGAACGCCATTCTTCATCTCAGGCTTGCGGAGGTAAGAGGATTTCAAGCCATTCATGACTTTCACACTGAGGCCTAAGCTGGAACAGATATGGATGCCTGCTTTATTGCACACGGTCTTCACCTTCTAGATCTGTGTATCCAGACTTGTGCCTGAATCTTCTCATCAACATGTTTTCATGCCTCGCTGACCTCTGCGGGGGTCAGATCAAGGGAGAATATACATCTGTGTCAGTCCCCTCCTGATATTTGGAACCAAGTTTGCAGCAGCTACATTTACATGAGTTCAGTAACATCAATACAATGTAATATCATATTCGTAGCCATGTAGTACAAAGCAAGTTGTACTTCCAGTGAATTATGTAAAGCATCATTCTATCATATTGTGTTGGAGTAAATCACACTATGGCCCACGAATGGTGATACTCATCGTATCGTGAGGGCCTCGGTTTAATCATAATTCAAATTTACTATGAAGTTTTTGGTTCTTTTTACTACAAATTTTCTTCAAGAATCATGAGTGTGTTTTTCCATCAGTGTTTGGGGAAACTGCGGCGAGACCACGAGGAGGAGACGAAGCCCCCAGACCATCATCATCAGCAGCAGGCGCTCCAGAGGAGGAAGATCACCCAGTCAGCCTTCACAAAAATCCTCTCGGAGGTCCAGGTACTCATCACCTGTGTGTGTGTGTGTGTGTGTGTGTGTGTGTGTGTGTGTGTGTGTGTGTGTGTGTGGACATGGGAGTTATGTCCAAATGCATCCAAAGACACAACACACTTCCTGTTGCGTCGTGTGTGTGTGTGTGTGTGTGTGTCAGGCAGTGAAGCAGTGTCTGAGCGAGGTCTTCGGAGTTTACGTGAGCTTCGCCACTGAGCTCGAGGAGCAGAGCAAACAGCTGCTGGATAAGGTGGAACGCGCCGGTTCTTCTGTGAATGGTTGCCGTGGCGATGATGTTCAGGGTGAGTATCTGGATGTGGAGACAGAATGTTTACATCTCTTAGAACATCTACAAGGGAACGTGCATGGATGTAGAAATGATTCCTCCATCCACCCTCACGTGTGCTTGTTTTGTCACTGTATGACTCACTCTCTCATCCTCTCTGCTTTCTGAAGTGGCTTAGAGGTTTATGTATAGGCTCTGTGTGTGTGTGTGTGTGTGTGTGTGTGTGTGTGTGTGTGTGTGTGTGTGTGTGTGTGTACTAGCTGGTAATCCTCTCACCCTTACAGCTTGTCCAAGGTTGACTGTCCTGTTCAGTTCTGTTCCTCACCTCACCTGCTTACTGAAGCTCAGTGGATTGGTGGAGACTGATTTTGTCAATATTCTGATATGGCTGATACTTGCCAACTTGTATTGATTATTTGAATTAGAGTTATTGGAAATATTTATCCGTACTCAAATATAATTCATCCCAAAAAAAAAAAAAAACCTGAGAAAATTTTAAGATTGATTGTGGTGTGAAGGCAGCAGAGATGGTCTCAGGTCTTTTCTTGCAAGTTCAAGTCAAGTTTCAAGTCTTCTAACCTGTTTTTTTTTAAAAAAAAAAAGATTGTTATTTTCACTCCCCCAGACATCTTCCTGTCAGTTTTGCAATTTCGTTTGTAGCTGTTGCAGCTAAGCTAACGTTAAATTGATGTTGCAGCTAGCAGGTGGTTGCACACGAATGGAGATGAATTGTAGTCGTGATGGAAAAGCCAACACTGGAAAACAGTCACCCTTTAAGAATGTTCAACACACACTGATCTAATTACACTAAGGTCCCACAAAGCTAATGGCAAGCTAATATATAGCTGGTGCAACGGAGCTCACGCTAAAAAGATGTAGCAACTAGCAGTTGGTTTAACTTGAGTAGCAGTGAATTAAAGTTGCTGTGGCAGTGACAGGACCTAAAAACAAGTCATCTGTTAAAACTGTTCAGTAAACATGGTCCTAATTAAGTTAATGTTCCATGAAACAAGAACCAAGCTAAGATGTAGCTGATGCAGCTGAGCTAACGATTAACATGTTTGCTAACCGCTAAGTGTCAGATCTAGTCCGATGTGCTCCAGGTGTCCGATAAAGTTTTGATGTGGTCGATCCAGCGTCTTGTGTTATGATGTCACAAATGTTGCACTTAGCAGTTCTTTTGTTTGAGCTTGGTGTGGAGATTTTATAGCCAAATTTGAGGAAAAAACACCTTGTGTGTTACTCCAAGTTTTGAAAAGAGGCAAACTAACTCAATGTCTGAAACTTCCAAGACTCTGCTCTGATGCTGCTGGACAAACGAGTGTATTTGATCAAAGATTGTGATGAGGACTGAAAGGTATTAAGTGAACTAAACACCACAGCATAAATGAGACCATGTGAAACAGCTGGTACAAATTGGAGGAAAGAGCAAAGAAAGAGGCGGGACTTAAGCTGATAGGACACAGGGACGACAATAAACAAGCAGGAAGTAATGATGACACACATTAAAGTGTTACATTTCAAAATAAATCGGGAACTAAGTAAGACATCTAAATAAGTCCACAGAAGGAAACCCAAAAGTACCACAATTGGATGTGTGACCTTGACCTTTGACCACCAAAATCTTTGCAATTCATCCATGATTCCCAGTGGATGTTGGTGGCAAATGTGGAAGAAAAACATGTTAACAAGAGCAGGACAAGCAGCATCCCAGATGGGACTACACCACAAAGAGGAAATGTTTCACAAAGGTTTTGTGAAGCAAAATTTTTTTTGTGAGGCGACAGTGCTGACCACCGTGCCGCCTCTTAAATGAACATGTTATTGAATTTATGATAAGTTTACACATATTATTAGATGCATTACAGGATGATGCTCTCCTCTGCCCAGACCTGCAGTCTCGGGTGATTGCTCTGGAACGTTCTCTGGAAGAGGAGCGGGAACGCTGCCAGGCCGAGAGGCAGAGGAGGAAGCAGCTCCACAACACGCTGGTGGTGAGGAAGGATAGTTTTAGTGCGGCGTAGGTGAAGAGGGGTCATCTGCGGGCTGGCGGGTGATAGAGGTGCCTTCCATTTTTGTTGTAGGAGTTGAGAGGGAACATCAGGGTTCACTGCAGGGTGCGTCCAGTCTTACCCTTCGACCTCGTCCGGTCCTGTTCTCCTGGATCAGGGTGGGTGAGAAAAAGTGATAGAAAACTCTGATATCATGACTGAAATGTGCAACTATGTTTTCCATGCTGTTGGTTTTTGTTTCTATCAGGCCTGCATCCTCAGAAACAGTCGTCCACGCGGTCACTGATGTAAGTTTCACACACTCAGAATGATAGATTTCTATTTCTAGCTGCTTTTTTATTTACTCGTCATGTGTTGTTGGAAGGACACGGTGATGGTGAACTGCATAAAGACGGGGACGCCTGTGCAACACAAGATATTTGAGTTTGAGAGGTAAAAGAACATTCGGACAGAATTCTGTTTTGTTTTCCAGTTTGATGACGTGATGATTTTGTTTCTCTCAGGGTGCACGGACCTGATGATTCCCAGGAAGCTGTGTTTGAGGAAGTCAAGCCGCTCCTCACGTCTCTGCTCGACGGGTGAGCGTCAAATATTACAAAACAACTAAATCAAGCTGCGGCGCTTATTGAATGTCGTCTCCTTCCCTCAGCTACAATGTGTGTATCATGGCGTACGGGCAGACAGGAAGTGGGAAGACTCACACTATGGTGGGGTCGCTAGAGGAGCTCCCTGGGACGCAGCAGGAGACCCAGCAGGGTGTTATCCCCAAAGCTGCTGCGGAGCTCTTCAGGTGAGAGATTCACTGGAGCAGCGAGTCCTGATTGGTTATCTGACGTTGAGGAAGGTACAGTTGGAAACTCTGCAGGAAGTACTGGGGATGCGTAACTCTACCAGGACAATCTATCAGTCATGACTCCAACATCTGCTGACAAGGTTATGTCATCTAGACAGAAGTGCATATTTTACTTTCCCTAAAGAGAGTTGATGCAGTATCGTGTGTCTTAGCATGTCCTGTAACCGGGCGTCCGCTGACAGACCGTCCGGCGCTACACAGGCGAAAACACAATCCTTACGCCACTGCGCTGCCGATAGCCATGGTCAGGAACCATTAGGTCTTCAGGCTGTCCCATTCCACTTCTCCCAAGCGTAACAGTGCAAAGAATTATTTCAGATTTGCCACAAACATCCACCGGGACTCATGGAAGAAGTGGGGTGATTTTGATGGTCAGAGGTCACTGTCAGCTCACACACACACGATATCAGTGCCATTCTCGTTATCATGACATAGCTGGGATGCCTTGAGGGACTTTCCTTAAATTGGGCACGAATGTCCACGAACTAGAAGATTTTGCTGGTCCCAGTTAACCGTCCTCTCCCACATACTTGATATCTATCTCATTCTTTTGAATTTGGATGTCAGGATTATTTTTAGGGAATGTCTTCAGATTTGGCACAAATGTCCACTGGAACACGAAGATGAACTAAAAAAAAAAAAAAAAAAGATGCCAAGTGTAACCTGGCATGAATACGGTTTCTCAGGACCGCCTCGGGATGAAGTGAAAATTTTGTAAAGATTTACATCACTGACAGTTACACTTTGCAGATGGCATAAAACTGCAATGTGATATTTCTAGTTGTGCGCTAGGCCGTGGCGAGGCAGGAACTCTAGGGTGTCCTTACACTCCTTTGTTTGCTGTGTTTGCTGAAATTGAAATGAACTTTTCTGTCTCATTCCCTGTATGTCTCTCCCTGTGTGTGTGTGTGTGTGTGTGTGTGTGTGTGTGTGTGTGCGTGCGCGCGTGCATGCGTGCATGCGTGTGCGTGCGTGACCCAGGCTGATCTCTGAGAAGCCCTCAGAAAACCACACAGTGGAGGTGTCTGTCATGGAGGTGTACAACAACGAGGTGTTCGACCTGCTGGCCAGAGATGAGCAGGGCAACGCCGTCAGCCAGCGCCGGGACGTCATCACCACGTCCTCTGGTACCAGCCAGGTCACCTCCCTCACATACCAGTGAGTTCAGCTCCGTGCTGCTGGTCCTCCATTGTCAGATATCAGAGTTTTGACGAGGAATGCCCTCCGCTGATGAATCACTTCATACCAAAAGTGACTCAATTAGGTTTTAAAGCAGTTTTCAGGTTAATGTATGGAATACAATGAGGGGAGAAAAACATTTTGAAAACTCAGTAATTGGAGCGACCAAAAAAAGAGAGTGGCTATTACTCATCCAAACACACTAAAACTAAATGAGTGCAAATAATGTGAGAAAACCATTAAAGGAACACGCCATCTTTTTTTGGAAAGAGACTCATTTAACATCCTCCCCAGAAGAAGACAAGATTGTTACCCTTCTCTCCCCTGTGCTTTCTTTGGGGGCTAAAACCATTGAAAACGGCTTGTTAGCTTAGCATAACGGAAGGTAGTGGGTGGGAAGTGTTAGCATGGCTCGGAGTCATATTTAGTTTCATTTCACAACAACCAATTCTACCGAGGCAAAGACTGGAGAAAAGTTCATTAGGTGTTTTTAGACAGAGCTATGCTAACGCTTCCCACCAGCTACCACTCACTATGCTAACCTGACTAAGTCAGCTGCTCTCTGTGGGTCTCGCTGCACCTACAGAGTAGACAAGGGTGGCGGGAAATAAATCAGTGCTTTATTAACCCTGTTCTCTCTGTTGTCTCGACTCCCAGGCCTGTGACTAACGCCTCTGAGGTGATGCAGGTCATCAGCAGCGTACTGAAGCTCAGAACTCAGTGTCCCACCCTGGTGCACACTTACTCTTCACGCTCTCACCTTATCGTCACGCTCACCATCTCCACCAAGAGCCCCAATGCCCTGGCCCTGGGTCAGATGTCCTCATTTACATACCAATTCCGTATAATTCAGCCTAATTTAATCTCAACGGCTGATTTACTCTCTCCTTTAGCTCGCAGGCTGCGGAGCGCTAAGAAGGAAATGCAGCACACCACCAAGAAGGAGTGGTGGAGTCCACGCTGTCGTCGCGCCAGCCCCGCCTCCCGGTGCTCACCTGATGAACTCTTTGCAAGCTCCGCCTCTTCTCCTTGTCCCTCCCCATGTCCTTCCCCTTGCCCATCTCCACGACGTAACCTCTCACAGGATCCGTTCAGGACCAAGCTGCAGCTCGTGGACCTGGCGGGGAGCGAGTGTGTCGGTAAGCAGGGCTGCCATGTTTTAGAGAGGCCCAGTGCTGACAAAGAAACTCTAGCTAGAGGACAACATAAATTGGAGGACTGTGTGTGTGTTTGCTTTACTAGGTATGACAGGAGTTTCGGGGGCAGCTCTGTGGGAGGTGTCCTGTATAAACCGCAGTCTCTCTGCTCTGGCTGATGTCCTGGGAGCACTGGCAGAACAGAGGCCGCACGTCCCCTACAGGAATAGCAAGCTCACTCACCTGCTGCAGGACGCCATAGGTCAGACACGCACACACAAACAAACAAAAATGGAATACTTTTGCAGCTGTTTCAACATTTGAATTCTCCATCTTGTCCACCAGGTGGCGATGCAAAGTTGCTGGTGATGCTGTGTGTGTCTCCCATTCAGCGCTTCTTCACCGAGTCCCTTCAGTCGCTGGGTTTTGGTGTTCGGGCTCGTCAGGTCCAGAGAGAACCGCTCCGGAGGAAAAGTAACACCCTCAAAGTTAAATGAAGAGGAAAAAGTGGGTTGAGCCAGGAGAGCAGATTAGAGGATGTAAATCTAAATAGAGAAGTTCATTGGTAGTTTGTGGGCCCGCCAAGCGACAGATGACAGTTAAGAGCCTTAAACAGTCAACAGCGTCTCACTGCAGTTATTATGCATCATACTCCTCGATGACTCCACCCCCACTGCACTGTTTTGTTGTTTCTTTTTTTACTCCTCAGTTGTGCTAGAACGCTAATAGCATGATATCCATTTTCTCACTCCACTTTCACAACTTTTAGATGCAGCGTTTGTGAAGAAACAACATACGGAGCCCCTGAAGTGGCCAAAAATAAAAACTGATACACTGACATAGAAAGTCAGTGGCACTGTCTCCTTCTCTCCTTCTTTATTTTTGGACAAATATTCAGATTGTCTGTTGATTTATCCTTGTTTTAAAAAGAACTTGTAATTCTGACCCTCTTGGTGGGTCGGGGGTGGGGTGTTTACTTTGTTTACATACCTGATGAGTGACTGATGTACATTACATGTCATGTTTTATTTAATCTTGTCGGAACTTCAAAATCAATAAATAAATTTACAAGAATAAATAAAAATAAATACAAGGTTTTATTGTTTGTTTTTTTGCCGTGAAGCTAAGAAATGAAATAAAATGAAACAAAGGTCTTTTTAACCAACATGACTAAAAATACCTCAGTGGGTACTTTTTCTCATGTCTGTAGTCTGCAGTGCAAGGGCTTTTTCAGTGTTACAGTTCAGTTCTTGATTTTCAAGAAGCGCCTCACATTTTGTTATCTTTTTAGTGTTTTAGCTGCAGTTAATTCATTTTTATGAAGTATGAAGGGGAAATTCCAGCACTTTTTATTCACAGACGGGAGCGTTTTCACTGGCTCAAAATGATCGGAAGGAAACCAGAGGGGCACGAATTCTGGTCGAAAAACACTGTAATTTTCCTTTAATTTACATTTCTCTTTTTTCCCCCCATTGTCACCTTTAGGTCACACATTGCAAATCTGTCCAAGGCCTCGGCAGAACTGTCAGTAGAAGATGGTGCCAGCTTGAAAATATAGAGGTGTGTGTTTGTGTCAGCCTGTCCCATGAACTCACCGTCACTGGTGATTAAAAAGTGTGTAAACACAACATTACGTAGTTTATCCCTCACACACACACTCACACACACTTCTCTACTTCAATTGCGAACTGTTCTTGCAAGCTGTCTGAGGAGGAACCCTATCAGCGGTTGAGCAGCATATTTTCATCTTTTTTGTTCTACATGAATTTGTGAGGTAGGCGGCATATTCCTGAGGAGGCAGTAGAACGTCAGCGCGATAGAAAACTGCTCTGCAAACGCTATTACAGCTCTGTTGACTACCATTTAACGTTGGGAGGAAAACAAATCAGGCAATTCTCTCAGAGGTAAAAGAGTTGGACGTCTTCCCAGCACGAGGAGAATAACACACTGTATCTGGTAATTAAATCTTTTTCATCAGCTCCCCACACACACACACACACACACACACACACACACACACACACTCTTTTAATAAGCTTTCTGCTTACCAGTGTCCTGCAGACTGTCATAGCTCTGCACGATGTATTGATGGCGTTCTAATCCATGCAGCGTGTTTTTCAAGCGTCATGTGCCAAAAGGGATGTGAATGTTGAAATTCCCTCTGAAGCGCTTTGAAAAGGCAGATTATAACAAAAAGTGACAAGATAAACATGGGGGGGTGGGGGGGTGGAGAGACGACAGGGAAGACAGAGAGAGGGAGACGAGAAGAAAGAAGGACCAGAGAAGTGAGCCTCGATATCCTGTGATGATATAATATCCCATAAATAATATCGACATGAACAAAATAAACTGCATGTATTGCGGCTCAGGGCTGAATGCAAGACAAATGATGTGCACGAAAACCTGATTTTTAAGCACAAGTTATTAATTGCGAAACCCCCCAAAAAAAACCTCTGTAAATATTGTGAATGTTAAGACAAGAGGAACCAGTGAATATTAAAAACTTTACTACTTTAAGCTAAAGTCCATTCATAATAATTCAGCGGAAACATGGAAAGAAAAAAAAAGGAAAACCCAATTCACACCGGGTCAAGTGCATGTTGACAAACTTCAAGTTGTTCTTATAAACAGGATCATTTAAGTCAGGATTAAGTAAACAGGCGAGTTGATGCCGACAGACAAACCAACCTCATAACATCTGGAGCTGAAACGTAACGTTAGATTTTTATTAATTCAAGCAAACTGTAACAGTTACATAAGTTACATGTTATTGATCTAATCTTTCTTTTTTTTTTGTCATTCAGCCAGGGATATTCCGTCCCGTCTGAGTCCCTTTCCCTCCCCCGACATAGAAACAGCAAATCCATACAAGCGCAGGCAAGTAAGTAGTAACAGCACAATACATTCATCAACTCAACGACACGTTTTTGTACGAACAATAAGGCAAGTAGAAGAAAGAATGGACGAACAGAAAAGATGGCGGACATTGAAATGAGCCACAAAGGAAAAAAAAAAAGGGGGGCATCCTTCCTCTTTTAGGCCTCGAAATGCAGAATTGCATGAAATGTTTGCTGCTGTAGAACTGAGCGAGGTAAAGAAAGGTCCTCGGTAGCGGTCGGGTATGCAGTACAAGAGGGTTTAGAGGGACAAGCTGCCTTCAGTGTTTTGTACCTGGTGTTGATTTATAATCACTTCTAGAGTCCATCTGTGTGGCAAAGAAACCCCAAGCAAAAAAACACCAGGATGGGAGCTCCAAGGACTCCAATGGCTCAGTGTTTCTCTTTGACGTCAACAAACGTGGCTCCTCTAGAATCCACAGAACCCGGACAGGCAGAGAATTTCTTGGCATTCCTGGAGTAAAGGTTAGATGAAAGCGGATGGATCCGCACAAACATGACTTAAAAAGCAGCCTTGCTCATTTTCACCGCAACCATACGACAATCATCACATGACATACCGACACAATCTTTTGCTTTGTTCTTAAAAGTCAGTCCTGATAACTCAAGATTACCCTGCAGGGGTGAAGTGGTCAGTGCTGGCAGCTACTGGCCTGTTCAAACTGCAAATATTTCAGCAGATTTAAAAGTAAAGAAAAAGGTGGTGAAAATAATAAAACCGCAATCACCACTTTCAGCCACCAGGTGGCAGTACAGCGCCAGAGAACTAAAAGACAGATGCAACATGCCTTCATTTATTTATTTTCTATTTGTTTTGCTTTTAAACATCGACGCAATGAAACGAAAACAAGTGGTTCGTCAAAAAAGTCTTTTTCAGGTGGAACAAGAGTAAACATAAGAGGATTTCATCCAGAGAAATCCGGCAGAAAAGAAGGGTGTGTGTGTGTGTGTGTGTGTGTGTGTGTGTGTGGTAGTGCAGAGAAGCATGAAAGCAATAACAGAAAGTCTTTTGGAACACTAGACAGAGCGACGAGGTCAACGTGGAGATTCTCCTCCGAACACGAACCACACGGAGACGAGATGTAACGACATTATTTTTAAAAAAAAGCTTGACGGTAGTGGGCATCAATGTTTCTCTTTTTTCTGGAATGGAGACTCCATCACTCCATCCAGTCTCCCTCATCGAACTCAGACTCGTCCTCTGAGTCGGAGTACTCCACGGCGATGCGGCGCGACAGGATGGTGGCCACGTCGTTGCCCACTCGCTCGTGTTTAGCCTCTTGCTCGCGCTGCTCCTCCACCTTCCGCAGCTGGATGCCTGCAACAGGTAAAGGAGGGAAGAGTTAGATTGACACAACTCCTGCCTTGCAGACTAAATTGAGGGCTAAATTAAACATGAACCACCTTTCCGGATGGCCTCCAACAGGACGCTGCGTGCATCGCTGATGGGTGGCAGATTGGCAGGGTGGTGCCTCTTGCTCCCCACATCGTGGACGGTGGTGTGGGGGGGTGGCGAGGCCATTGCTCCTGCTGAGGGGAAGGCCGGCACTGGCGGGGGGCCTGATGGACATGGAGAGGAGCTCCGTGCTCCAGGGAGAGGCAGAGGGGGAGGCGGCGGGGGAGGAGGCAGGATGGTGCTGTCTGCGTGGGCGGCAGAGCCCATGGGTGGTCCCTTGTCCAGGACCTGCTGGAGACGAGCTGGAGAGGAGGAGTGGAGGGGAGGTGCCACGGGTGGGGGAGCAGGGTGCAGCACCCCTGGGGCGATCTGGAGAGGGGCCGGGGGAGGTGGGATTGCTGGAGGCTGCTGTTGGATCGGAAGAGGAGGAATAGGGGGAGGCGGTGTGCCTCGCAGGCCTGAGGAGGGTAGAGGAGGAGGAGGAGGAGGAAGAGGGGGAGGCGGAGGAGGGTGAGTGTTGGAGTTGAGGCCTGCTGTCCGGGCTGGAGACTGAGGTCTGCTGTCAGAGAAACCCGAACTGGAGCTGTGAGGCAGAAGAGGGGGAGAAAAAGGGTCATGAAGCAGAGAAACGTCTACAGAGGACGTGACGTTCTTAGCAAGACCTGTTGACATAAGCAGGATTACACAAAAACTACCAGGTGGATCTTCATGAAACATGGAGAAGGTGGTGCGGGGGGGGAACTGCAGCACACAAAAATCAAACATAACCAGTACGTCTGCAAACAATAACCGAGACCATGGGGAATATCTGAGGTGGTGTGGTGTAAGAATAAATGAAGTAGAACAACATATGAAACTTGAAGGAAGAGGACAGAAAGCAGAACCACACCAAGACCAAAGGTCAGAAGAAGACTGAAAAGGAAAAGTTGGTAAGAAGAAGGGATAGTCAAAGACGACAGTTTTGTTGATAAAAAGAAGAAAATAGCTGCAAGGACATCTGAAAAAGCAAAAATCAATGGGATATTTCTCTGTTGTTGCAGCCGCAGCTTTAATCATTCCCTTTGATCTCGCCATCCCTTCGAACAGTGACATATGCGGCAAAAGTGTGCAGCAGAGAAAAAAAAACATCTCTTATACACTCAGTGGCCTTAACACGTTATCGATCCTTCCCTTTTCCTTCTTGCCTTTGCTTACCACAAATCCATCTGTCCATTACCTTTTCTGTTTTTCAACTAAGCTCCAGCAGAGCAGAAAAGTCCTGGTCCTCTTAAACATGAAGTGTGAGATTTCTGCTGCTGCACGTCTCTCAGACGGAGCAAAGGCAAACAACGGTGTGGAACTTGTTCAAGGCGCTTTTTTGGAGGAATCTGAGGAGATTGGCAGAGGAAGCAGGTTCCTGGCTGCGGTCATTTGTTTCAGTTTTATTCATGTCAGGGACTGCGTTTACATGGACGGCAATATTAAGGGATTATGAAGACGATGAAGACAACACTCAGGATGTGACACTGGTGTATAAACAGCAAGTTCTAAAGCACTGAACCTGAATGAAGCCAGTCAGTACACAGTAGTCATCAAAGGGTCTTGTAGACGTGTTTACGCTTTAGTCACACTATGAAGTCCCTGGTGGAGTTTTTGCAGCATTTTCGCAATGTGTTTGACAGTGAAGCTACTTTACGACACCTGGCCCAGCTTCCAGGTGGAGGCGTTACAAACTCAGCTCTCAGCTCGGTTCCCTGCATCATTGGGGAGGAAACACCTGTGGTTGTTGGGTCGACGTAGCGATGTAATCTGTCATCGCGGGACTTTGCTCTGTGGCTTGTAAACAGGAATATAAAATGAATATTCTACACAAAACTCGTGTAAACTCCTTAACCTAAGTACTGTCTTATTCAAAATGAAGTCCTTATTTTGCTGTCCATGTAAACGTAGACAGAGGTCCTTTCATTCTAACAAAGGAGCCGACTACCCATCAACCTACTGTAGCTAACTCTGAACCCTCCAATCAGCTGGAGAGTGTGTAAACAGAAATACATTATGACAATGACAACAAAGGCACGCTCTGTGAAATTGTCTGTTTAGTGTTACGTTAAATTCTGTCCCGCCTTATTTTTCACCTCCGCTTCACCTTATCAGGCTTCACTTGCTCAGATTATGCAGGTTAATTGATTTTGCTTTATAAGATTCTATAAATCTTTGAATAATACCTTGGGGCGTCTTTAATAATAGTCATCTGAGTGTAGAGCTGGAATTTCTTTGAATATTTCCTGAGTTTTATAGCTTTACTTGCTTCAATAAAAGTGAAGTATGCATGAAGTGCAGTACCTTTACAAATCCTAGTTGAAGTGTTACTGTTGCTACTCTTGAATACACGGACGGTTCCAGTTGAATGAATGAAGGTGTGTAGTGTCTATGGGGGGTAAGTCCCACCTGATCACAGAGGGTGGCTTGATCTCTCCCAGTGGGTGCATGGGAGGTGGAGGTGGTGGAGGGTCATGGGGTCGCGAATACATTCTGTCCCCGCTACGGCTCAGCAGCTCATTCATCTGGCTGTAGGGCAGCGCAGCCAACGAGAAGGGCCCGTCCAAATGTTCCATGTACAAGGGAGCCCTGAGCAGAGAGATGCAGGTTCAGTTCCTCACTTCACGTCTTCTAGAACTTCAGTTCCTGAACAGAGTTGGCTGTCGCTGAACTGAGTTCTTCAAACCAACAATGAATCAGCTCAGACTTTAGCTTATTGATCATGATGCCACATATATATCTTAGATCCATGTGATCAAACCCTGGCATTGCGCCTTACAGTGAACGTGACCTTCCCCACATCCAGGGAACATGGCTCAGGAGGCAGAGAAGCCATCTCATAATTAGACTGATCCCCTCTTCCTCCAGAGACCGCGTCTAAGTGTCTTTTTAGAAAGATACTGGACCCCTAATTGGTCCTGATAGCAGGCTGGCACCTTGCATGGCAAAGAGTTTGTATGTGTGAGCATTGGTGCGTGCGCATGTGTGTGAGGCAACTTAAGTGTTGCCTCACACACATGCGCACGCACCATAAAGGTTTGAAAAGCGCTACG
Source organism: Aulostomus chinensis (assembly GCF_037954235.1). NCBI lineage: Eukaryota > Metazoa > Chordata > Actinopteri > Syngnathiformes > Aulostomidae > Aulostomus > Aulostomus chinensis. Next base: position 15,142,243 of record NC_141339.1, on the reverse strand, counting down.
TAAATGGAGCTTTAGAACTACAATTATCAAATACTTGATGGGAGAAGACAGGAAGGAGGAAGGTAGTACTTCACTTTTTCTCCTCTCATCCTTCAATCATCTCAAAAACCCTTGAAGGCTATAATGAACTGCAACACTAATGACTGAACGAGGTCAGTGGTGTATGTGTTCCTGCCCAGTACACAGATGTGGTCTGGTGCTGTGCGCGGGCAGTAAGAGTCTGCTCAGGTTACAATCAAGCTCAGTGGAAAAAAGTATAGCGACTATGTTGCTATTCTGCTTCTGCAAAGGTGAGCAGGTGCTGAACTGTGTGAATAAGTGGAGCACCGAATCCTACGAGATTGAGCATGCAGGTTTATTTTTAGTCCAGAACAAGTTCACCCCTCACTGGCGTATGTAGGTTTATATACGATTTTATATAATCATTCAGAAAAGTAGAGTGCGTATTACATAACATATTAAACGTAAAGGGGTCAGATTGTAGCCAGAGGTTGACTTTCATCTGTAGTTCGTAGGCGGGTTGTTGTGACAAGCATGACAAGACGTGACACTCAGACGACCAAAAGATCGATAGAAATCAAGCAGCCAGCACACAACATACGTGACATCTTGCATACATGTACACACAACAGCACAACGTATAGACATAAAAGATGTTGCACAAGACGGTTCAGGCAACAGAGTTAAGTGTGTGTCTGCGTCTCTCCCGCATTCGCCCTAATTTGCAGAGGCAGATGGCCGCCCACCAAGTCAATCCTTTATAGCGTCGATGAATTCACAGTAATAAACAAGTAGGCAGGCAATATAAAAAAAGACAGATATCTATAGATATGTATTTATTTAACGGTGGTTTAAATGTATGAGGAGCTCATAACTGCAGCTGTGTTAAGCTAAGTTAAGCTACATAAAGTAAAGTAAAATAAATTTAAGTGAAGTGAAGAGTTTGGTTCCAGACAACTTTTGTTGGGGCAATTTTGTTAGAAGGGCACTTTATATTAAACTAGTTCTGCATGCAGTGCCTTGTATAAATGGTGTACGGTGTGATTATATCTTATTGTATCTTAATACTTTCTGAACCAAAGAGGAGCGCCCCTTGTGAAACTTAGTCTATTTCCAAAATACGATGACAATAAAGGCTTTTGATTCTTTTTCTGTTTGACTTGACCAGTCATTGGGCCAACATTTAAATTAAAAATATTAATTTTGACTTAATTCTACACTAATTCTGTGATATATTCCATTCCTTGAAAGGCTGCTCCCAAAAATATCTACAATTAATTGGAATAGTTAGCAGGAACTTACTTGCTAGTTTGTGGTCATGTGTTCTATACGGCGTCCTTACACGTATAAATATGTTGACTCAAACACCATTTATGTGGTGCTTTGGAAGTGCCGCTGACCTCAAGGAGTTTCTAATCTTTAACGTGAACTCACTGTGGAAGCAATTTACATAAAATTCCTATTCATTGACACTCAAAGAAAAGATGTTATGTCAGCTGTTGACGGCTCTGACAGCTCTAAGAAAACCACCAATTTGCATAAAAAATGTTCCTCATAAACTCTATATATATATATATATATATATATATATATATATATATACATATATATATATATATATACACACACACATATATATATACATACATACATATATATATATATATATGTGGACTATATATATGTGGACTATATATGGACTATATACATATATATATATATATAATATATATATAATATATATATATATATATATATATATATATATATAGTCCAACACCTGATCAGCGGAACAACTGAGGCACAATTATTGCAATCAGAGCTGAGAGGGACCCTAATCATCGCTTCTGTAGCTACGTTTCCTCTGTCAGTAAAGTGTGAATTACAAGGACCCGCTCTCTGTGGACTGGGCAGGGTTTAGTTTTGAAGCTGGAGTGATTACATGCTGCGGGAAAAAAATCAGTGTTTATGTAATCGGCTTGTTGTTGTTTGCACCTGATGGCATGAGATCTTTACACACCTGTTGTCTGGGTAACCTGCGGCGCCGTTGGCCTCTCGGTGTTTATCGTCAGGTACGTCCTGAGCCAGCTCTGCACCCAGCGCCAGTTTCTGCCACTCCTTCTTACGATCGTGGGGCGCCCGAGGTATCTTCTCTGGCTCCTGTGGACGGTCGATTGCCTTCAGCTTCGGTGGGTGATGATTGTGATGATGATGATGATGATGATGATGATGATGATGTAGGGAGGATTGTAAGGGGGGAGGTTTGGAGGGAAAAGTAAAATCCAAACAAAAGAACAGGTTTAGATGGGATGGTTCAGGGGAAGGGCATTGTGTGTGTGTGTGTGTGTGTGTGTGTGTGTGTGTGTGAGGGAGAGAGAGAGAGAGAGAGAGAGAGAGAGAACATCTGGTTAGCTGCTGTTTCATTTATCTGATAAGACAAAACATAAAATCACAACATGCTGAGGTGATGAGAACTGCAATAGAGGAACAAAGGGAAAGAGAGGCATTTCCTAACTATTTCAGTAGAAGACTTTTACGTTCTCTTGAGGAACTTCTCACTCAAGCGCTGTACTTAAGTACAATGCTGAGCTACCTGTACTTTAACTCCCTGATTAAATTAAAAAACGCAGCATCACCTGATCACAAAATCAAACGTGACGACATAAGAAAGACATAATCAGCTGGAACACACACCACTACAACATGACCATTACCAGGTCGACGGTTCCAATACATACATGTCATGAAGTACTTTTGCTTTTGCTTGTCAGACCTAAGTAAAAGCAATATCAAAAACTTCTCTTTGTTTTGCTCATTAAGATTTGAATGGAGACTGAACGCTACCATGCTACCTTATTTACTTTAACCATGAGCCACATACAAAACGAATGTGTCATTTCCAATCACCTCAAACTAGAAACTTCCATTGAACCATGTCCTGCTCTGTCTTGTTAAAAAGGCCAATCACACAGGTTTAAGAAGCATGTTTCTAACAGAATATACAGGGAGAGAGATATTCTTTGCAGAAAATAAAACACTGTTATATAAGTTTGGGAAAGGGAGCGCTGATTTACTGACTTAGAGTCAAATGATCCTGTAGGTATTTATTTTGTTGGGAGTCATAGACTCAAAGTAGTGATGAAGTTTCAGACGGTTTGTTTGTTTGTTTTCCATGAATGACAAGCCTATAGTCAATCAGCACTCCCTGTCAGCCAGACCTCAGCACACAGCGTGATAAAGAAACTGAGCAGCCAGCTGAGAAGCAGAAATCAAACACAAATATTCCTTGTATTTTCACATACCTGCCCTGGAAGGTCTAAGTACCTATAGACCTGATCATACATGCGGGGGTCCTGCAACTACAAGAACAAAAACCACAAGAGAAGCACCAGGGGTCAGGGGAGGGGGTCAAAAAAATCAACATGGCGCAGGATTGAGCACAACACTGCTGCACACAGTCGACAAAAAAAAAAAAAAAAAGAAAGAAAGAAAAAACAGGGTTGAGTGGGAGAGCCAGTGAGACAAAAGGGAAAGAGGGAAAAAAAGTGCTGTTAAATAGAAACAAGGACGTCACAATGCAGGTAGGGTAGAGCATCACGCGGAGTAAACACACACAGACAGACACACACACACACACACACGCACACACACACACACACACGCACACACAGGAAAATAATAGAGCCGAGCTGCAGCTCACAGAAGAGTGAGGTAGAAAAAGAGAGATCTCACTGGAATGGAGGACATTGAGCAGACGTTGAGGAATGACGTGCAAAACAAACACACATACATACACACGCGCGCGCACACACGTTCTCATGCGCATGTCAAACTCAAAATTATACACAATAAGTTGCAGCACAAGAACAACAACAACAACAACAACAACAACAACACAAAAATGAAGGAGGAGCATTTCACACCGGCAATGCACGAGCGCACCTTCTTAATAAGTTTAGTCACCAGAACCGCCTTCATATTAGCATAACAACGTGCAACCCTGACAAACACTTACACCAAAACACAGTTTGTACCTGGATCGCTCCTTTTTCTTTTTTTTTTTGGTCAGGATACATTTGATGTTATTTCATAGTGCTTCAAATGAAGAAAATGAAAAGTGTACTTTCTTTGATACGCAATCCCATTCATTCATATGCAGTTTTTAGTTATTGTAATCTGCATATTAATAAACACTTGACAAACAGATCCATTCACTGTTGGCTTTAGTGGAATTTGTTGACAGCAAGAAAACAGGGCAACACAATCTTTAACTACTGGTACACAAACACAAGTTTGAGTGCTGGCTAGTTTTAGTAATTATTACAATCCTTTTACATTTTAACAGTGTGTGTGTGTGTGTATTTTTTAAGTATTACTCCCTGCAAATGTTGGTCAAAGCAAGGTTAAGACCTCTGGGGTGTGTGTGTGTGTGTGTGTTTGTGTCTGTAAGGAGAATTTAGAATTTAGTTTGAACCCATTAAGTGGGAACATTTCTGCAAATTAAGGATATTTTGGCCCACCTTACAACTTCAAAGGACAATTTGAGGGTCAATATTTAGTTTTAGAGATGAAATTGGCATTAGCTTAGGTTAAGTTTTGGGGTCGGAATGCAATAGTTTAGTCGGAAATTCATTAAGAGTGTCTGGGGACAAATCTTTGTGTGTGTGTGTGTGTGTGTGTGTGTGTGTGTGTGTGTGTGTGTGTGTGTGTGTGTGTGTGTGTGTGTTGGTCTTCAAAAGGAATAGTGACAAGCAGCTGATTCAACACAACATGGGTTTTTAAAAGCGTCTCCTGGTGTTGATTTTCGGCCGTTGCCAGCTGGGGCCGGGCCTCTGAGAGTCAGCCAGGGAATAAATCCTACTGGTAATTCACATTGATTAGCTTCTGATTCATCATGGCCCATTACCCCTGATGAGCCTTCGGCTAAGGGGAAGCCTCTACGTTCAAGCACACATTCGCACATATCCAGACAACCATCCTGCTACTCTGGTCCAGCACATTTGGGCTGAAAATATGAATATAATTTCAGAAAATAAGAAAGTACGACGCTGTGGCAGCACTGTGGTGAGGCTGAAGGAGCTGCATCAGAAGGTCAAATATTCTAACTTATCGGCACCTGGCATTTTACAACTGCTGAGCCTTTTAAAATGACGCTGTTTTATAATTTGGAAGATTAGCTTCACTCTGACTAACCTTTGACTGTCTGAAATGTTTGCAGTCATTGTGTCTTGGCAACGTTTAAAGCACTTTTATCGATATTAAAATATGGAGTGATGGTTGCACAGGTGGTAGCCCCAGTCAAAAACACAAAGCTGCCAGACAACCATCTGCCCAGTGTAGCACCACTGAGAGTTTTAATGCAGCAATGTGACAATGGGCTTTAAAAACCAATGGGGGGGGGGGGGGGGGGCACATGTGTTTGTTTGTATAAGGGAAAATGAGAAACAGGCTTGTGTGTGAATGTAGCCGATTTCTGTGTACTTCTGGTGGGCCGTCATCCTTCATCTGATCGGCCTGCTACCGGTAGAGCGAGTGTGGCTGTGTAAGCAGTGTGTGTGTGTGTATAGATTTATGTCATACACAGAATGTAATCTCATGTGCCGGTCGGTGTGTGCATATATGTATGCATAGTTGTGTGTGTGTGTGTGTGTGTGTGTGTGTGTGTGTGTGTGTGTGTGTGTGTGTGTGTGTGTGTGTGTGTGTGTGTGTGTGTGTGTGTGTGTTCGATGTGCCAGACTCAGCAGAACTGCGGCTGTGTTACTGGGTAAATAGTCCCCACAGGGAGGCCCGCAAAGGCGCATGGTCAATGGACCACCCTCCTGCTGACAATAACATAAACCCCCCCAATCCAATACAGTGTATCGGATTTGTGTCGCTCATATTTATCTGACATTACAGCTCTCAAATGAGTCTTGTACAATAATCATTAGACGACTAAAGAGTATATATTCACAAAATGCTGCTGTAGCAGTGCAGTTAGTAGGGTTATAATATTGATGCATTATCATGAAGCCTCACAGCAATATCATACCAGTCATGCACTTTAAATACAATAAAAGCAAATGACAATTAGCACCTATTATGCTTTAATACATGTTGATTCTTTTAAACAGCAGTCGGCAGGAGGAAATCACCCATCAACGGTTTGGAAGAAAGCCAGGTATTGGTATGACCGATGGTAGCTCGGCACCGAGGAAGCCCTAGAGTCCACATCAATGCGAAGTTAAGGGAGATTTCGGTGACCTGATCCAATACACACTCAAATTCAGGGTAATATCTCCACTTGGTCCGCCACACAACACCATTCACTAGATATATTTGGTCCTTCTAAGATTTAGCTGAGATTTAGGTTTTTTCCAGTCCTCTAGTCTACGTTAAAGAACACAGGCCACAATGGGCCGCAACAACAAGAGTACCAGCCCCCACCCCCACCGATGAGACCCCCTGACTGAGCCTGGGTTCTGGTCCCACTGAGGGAGCTTGTTCAGGACCTCCCTGAAGGGTTACCAGGAAAAACAGTTTCTTGACAACAATCTTCATGTGTAACGGGCACATGTCTCTATCCAGCCAAACATCAGGTACTGGAATGTTAATATGCCTCAAAGAGACTCGGCTGTTGGGTGAGATATGGGACCACATCAGCCTCTCAGGTTCATTGTCCCACAGACGAGGGGATGGAGGCGTGTGACCAAAGGAAATTTTAGTGTTTAAGTTTTTAATATGCTCTGAAGCCTACTATATTGCTCTTTTAGCTCATAAGCCTAGTTGTTAGCAAACTCTTTCTCCTGCATCGCTTGCTTCCCCTCTAAGTCAAATCCAGCAAATATGACCTGAGATCTCTTGCTGTTAGTGAAGCGTTCACTCCATGGCTGTGTCCCACATTCCTCAGAGTAACTTGTCCTCCTTGACAGTCAAGTGAAGAAGAAACACAATGTTTAAAGGATGTATTGACTTTACTTTGGTTTAACAAAATGTTTTAGATTTGGTTGGGATAAATACACATTTAGAGGACCACTTGGAAGTCAGTTGGAATTGCATCTAGAGTGAGTTAGCAACACAGAGGAACTCATCAAGTTTCTCAGGAGAGGACGAGGTTCAGTAAAGTTTTCTTTTTTTAGAGGAAAGTCATCCAATGTCAAGAATGTGCTGCCACTAAAATAGAACTGGGATGCAGTCAGGGCAGGTAAATACTGGAGGGGCGGTTAGTAACAAGGTGAGGGGCTCATTTGTCCAGACCAAACCAGAGTCAGCGTGGAGAGAGAGAGAGCAGTGAGAAGAGAGGTGGGGGTGGGGGGGTGGGGGCTGCAGGCTACCGCATGGGGAGCAGATGCTTTGGCAAAGGGAGAAGAGCTTACCTCAGGGGGGGTGAGGAAGGGAGGAGGGGTTTCAGAGAGGACTCTTATAAGGCCCTTGGGATACACAAGATAAGGTATTTCCAGCTGCACAGAGTTAGACAGAATTAGACCGGGATTAAGAAGACAAACTGAAAAGCAAAGCCTGACAGGAAGGAAGACAGAAGAAGTGAGATCCCACTGCAGTATATTGTCTGCCAGAGCACGCTATAGTTCCTAATTATTTATCACAGAAACACTACAAAATATGTTGGGTCATCTATAAACAACAAAGTGTTTTAATGAATCAAAGCTGCAAATACACATGTGGGCTGTCTATTTTTACTTTAATACAAATCGCTCTTGAAAGTTCACTCACTGTATTTAGGTTGAAAATGCAACCTGCCCACACAACTGCTATGATACAAAAACATAAATAAGCCCTTAGCCTTATATTACTTACATCAATGACAAGAATGGAGGTGCTAAAGCTAAACCTCGAACAGCACTGGCTTATAATGTGCTGCAGCGTAGCTCAGTGCACGTGTCTGCATACAAAAGTGGCCCTTAATGCAATTCATAGGAGAAGGGTGGTAAGCTAATGTGCTAATAAACTATCAAGCTGATGCAATAAGGTGTTTGCATATAATTTACAACAGTCTAAATACACCCTAACCTGAGTCACTAGTGTTAAAGATTCTGTGGTTCAATAAAGTGTCGCTAAGGTCAAAAGCAACCATTAAGGCTGTCTGATATACATGGTTACTGTGCCTGTGGCTGGAATCTTTCGCATGCGCTTGTATACGGACTATAACTGCAGTCTGGATGAAAGTAGATAAACAAGTACAGTAATAAGTACAGTACAAGTGTTTCATGAGACGCTGTCAGAGATGACCCTGCCTGGTCACACGCAAAAAAAAAAAAAAAAAAAAAAGCACCAACACGTCTGCACCGATAGCGAAGCAGCCTGGAATGAGTGCAACCACCGTGGCCTGTAGCACTTCACCGTTCAGAGTGTCAGTCTCTGTCCATCTTTGTGTCACTGCGCTCCAAGCCTGCTCTCTCTTAAATGGACCTGAGTAGTTGCCATGGCAACCACGGCAAGGCAGGAGGGTTCGGAGTGGGGGGGGGGGGGTAAAAGGATTGGGTGCTTTTATTGGGGAGAGGTGAAGCAATTTAATATTATGAATTTCTGTCAGAAAGCTGAAGTGATTGAGACATGGTGCTCTTTGCTCAGAGCTACAGGAGCACTTTAAAGACACTGGACATGTACGCCGTGCGCCACACCGCCAGAAGAGAGATGGCCTTCCTATCGGCTACACCAGAACTCAGCGTTCTCCCCTGCTGTTAACAAAACGTGTGCTTTTCGCACATTATCAGTGCACAAGGGTCACATCCTGTATCCGTAACACTTTGGGTTCTCCATGTCCCCAACCCTTGATTAACGTAAACATGACATCGAGAAAGAGCGCTTCTGCTGTGGTCGATTTATGACATGTCACTCCAGTGACATGCCTTAAGTGTCTGGCTGGATTACAGCCAAAGGTGTTAAGGTGTTGGGGCAGTTGTGTGGCGGTGGGCGTGTGTCACTACTTTTTTGACGTATGATAGTTTCAAACTCTTCAGCAGCTGCTGTTAAACAACAAAGTAGATGAAAAGATTCTGAACCCCTGACATAGAACCTTTCCTCCATTTCCTCTCCTTAAACTCAAAACACATGGACACCAACTGCAGAATGTGTGGTTTACAGAGAGCGTGAGAATTAAATTAGCGGTAGCATTTTAGATGTGAATGTAGCAGTAGAGTGTGCGAACTGAATCTTTGGGCACTAGTGCTACAGTAACTGAATCAAAAAGCTTTTCAGTACTCACAACAGTTGACCACCGGGCCCAACAGGGTGTTTTTTTGGCAACAATACTGGAGATAAGTTGCCTGTGTAGCAAGTTTTTGTTAAATGAGTGTTCTTAGATACAATGAGCATACAAGTCATACAGGGACAAAACAATAAGTGCTAAATTTTTGTTTCTAAGTCTGGACATGAGCTGTTTCCTTGGTTTTGTTGAGCAAAACAACTTTCACAATGGTTTATTCATTTCCGTGTATCAAATATTTCCGATGCAAATTCGAACCCTTTAAAAGTTAATTGATTATTTGAAGTCTTCAGTCAGTTGTGACGAAGCTGGAAAACATTCTCCTGCTGTTACGTCAATGACTTGAGTTTTCTTGCTGGCAATAATGACCACCCACTGACAGCAATGAGGACCAGCAGGGGCTCTGTTTCGACTTCTTCATGGCATATGAAATAGGAAGAAAAACAGGTTGAAATTTTCAAGCGATTATATTTTCAGGATGTTTGTGCATGCTATAATGTTACAGGAGCAGGAGAGACGTCGTCAAACAGGATTCTCCACAGGGGATCCAGACACTAGAGACACACAGTACATGGAGTGTGGACTAATCTCAAAGAGAAGCAACGGTGCTCTCCTTCTCCTCTCTCGCTAATTTTCTCCAAGTCTCTCTGGCTTCTTCTCCAGGGCATTCCGTGGGACTTTCCTCTCATTCTCTCTATCTTCCTCTGACTAGCTCGGCAGCACATAGTCTGCTGCTAATCCACTGAGGCCGGGGCTAACATCGGCGCTAATGAGATTAGAACACTGCAGGTTCCTGTGTCCCTTCTCTCTGTCCCGGTGCTGCCTATCATTTATCACTGGCTGCTAATCTGTGTGTTGTGTGTTTGGATTGTCTCTCACATCAAAACAACACTTTTTAATCATATTTTTATTTTATCATCCCCCTTTCATGGGAATCTTAAACCTCATAAACAACATTATAGGTTCTGGACACATCAGGCTTACTTGAGAACTGGACTGCTTTTGATTCACTTCTCTTTGAAACTATTTCAAGACTTTAAGTTGCCTGAATTTTCCCAGTTCAAACTGAATTTTTTTTTTTTATATATATATATAAAGGCCCTCATCTTGGTCTCTCAACACCTTGGGTTTAATATTAGAGTTGCAGTATTTCCTCTGTGGTTTAAGAAGGAACTCTGACCTGAACCCATGAAGTAGGTCTCCCTGTTCACCAGCTTAAGTCAATTGCTTTTGCTGCTCACTGGAAGGCATCAAAAACACTTTTTCCTGGTTCAGTAGATTCAAGAAAGTTATGTCAAAGGAATATAGAAGTATATTGTAGTGTTGTTAATTGATTGGAGTCTAAACCAGACATTTTGAAGTACCTGAATGCTCCATATTGAAGTATAAATATGTACAGTGCACTGATGAATACTAACTTTTTCCTGTCCCTCCACCCCTTGTGTGAAAGATCAACGAGACTGTTTTGTTGCTAAGCTTGTCCGGTACTAGAAGCTCTCTCTGAACTCTTAATGCTGAAATGGCAGAGTAAAAAAGAAGAGAGCGTTTATTGAGGAAGATCATAAGAAAAACGGAAGATAAAGACGGTCAGCGTGATGCTTTCCCTTCGCTAATGTATTTGCAGATAACAAAGAGATCAATAAACAGCACAAAGGACGTCACAGTAGCACCAAAACTCTGTTAAAACAAGTTTCCGTTCTTCTCTTCTGGGCTTGTAGGCTAAATCGGTCGTTTCATTTCGAATCACATTATAACATTGTGGTACTCTGCCAATTCCACCAATCAACATATTCTACCACACGTCTTTGCATTTATCAACGTGAACCACACTGGCAAGCCAGGCTTAAGAATTTCTAGTTGCTAAAAAAAAAAGAAAGAAAGATACTGACGTTGGTTAGGAGAATAAGTGGACCGTTGTCAGTCACGGCACTCAATGTGCTGGCAGCCAATCTTGAATAGTGTCACATTGACTGACAGGTGGCAGTGGCTGTCAGGTCCTCCACAGTGCAGCTGCACGGGACATCATGATCGATTTAGATCTTCAAACAAGGACTTATCTGCCCTTTTGCTCTGTGTGCGTGTGCGTGCGTGCGCGTTGCCAACAAAAGTAAGAAAATTATAACGATACATATTAATGATGAGCTTCTGCACAAATATCCATGTTTATTCCATCAACATACACACACATATTTAAGACTATGATTGATCCAACTAATCGAAGTGATGAAAAGTAAATCTATTTATACTTTACATAAAATGGCACCCGTGTTTGTTCCCAGAAATTATATATTTTCTGCATGCTTCCAAAAGAGAAACACATAAACTCTATTTACCCTGATTTTCATTCAAACCATGTATAAGACATGATCGTGTGTGTGTGTGTGTGTGTGTGTGTGTCCATACTCCTATTCCCTGGGAATGCCTTCTGGGTCTTTCCATCGAGTCTGTCTAACTACCACTGTGGTGAAGAGGGAAATGAACAAGGCTTTACGAGCTGAGCCCACCCGGGGCTTTAATTAGAATGAAATCACTGGAATGAGCTACAACCACAGCACAAGAAAGCATATCAACCTCCTAAACCTATGAAGCAAATAAGGTCTATCCACAAATTAACTTTCTGTGCCACTTGAAATGAAAAGTAAATACAATCAAATTGCTGAATGTGTATGAGGCAAAAGCTAAAAAAAAAAAAAAAAAAACACAAGTCAACTTATACGCGAAATCATTAGGTATCTTGTCCTCCCTCATTCACAAAAAAAGCTCACTGGAAAACCACTGTGCTTATTCCTCATTTGCTGTTCATGAAAAGTGCAGTGACTCTGCTTTCCACGTAAGGAAAACACAATCTGGTGTTGATTAGAACCCTTGTTGCTGACACACCCCTTCATTCTGGGTATTTCTGTGCGTCTAAAATAAAAATTCAAAATGCTTTTCAGGTTGCTTGTGATTACAGATCGTTCCTCGGCCAGCTGCGTGTGAGTGTTTGTGTGTGTGTGTGTGTGTGTGTGTGTGTGTGTGTGTGTGTGTGTGTGTGTGTGTCAGTGCATAATAAGACTAGTGATCTGTGTGAGAAGGGGGAAGCGAGTGAACCGCAGATGCTCCCAGTAATTAGACGTGATGATCACACAAGTAATAACTAAGAGGGATGACTGACGGGAGGGAGAGTTGATTACTCTGAGAGTGGTGGCTAATTAATGTATTAGGCAACATGATATGACGCCAGGCCTGTGAATTTATCAGTGAATCACCCCTGTCAGTTTATTCAAGCGGGACACATCCATCTGTGTCTTTCAGGAGAGCCTCTTGGTTTTTTTTTCATGTCTTCCGACTCACTTCCCTCCAAAAAAAAAAGAAAAGAAAGAAATGTCCATTACAAGTATATTTTCAGGCCTACCTTCTGTTTCCGCCTCTCCTTCCGCTTGTCTTCTGTGTCCTGGAGCATCTTCTCTCTCCACAGGTCAAAGAAGTAGGAAGGATTCGTGTAGAACTTCAGACCCTCCTTCCCATCATCCCTGCAGTCAGACAAGAGACGTGTCAAGTTTATTTATAGAGAAACGACTGTTGACCAAAGTACTTTAAAAAGAGACTTACTTAAAATATGGATAGACAATGGAAAATGCAAACCAGTAAAAGTAGTAGGGGTAATAAAAACCAACATTTAAAGGAGCTAAACTGCACACCTTAGTTTAAGGCAAAAAATCAGGGTTACGCACGTTTAAAGCAAATTAAAAGCTAGTTAAATGAGAAAGGTCTTTCACAGGATTTAAAGATATCAATGGACTGGGAGAATGTAATGTCCAGATGAAAGCTATTCCACAGTTCAAGGTCAGCGACTGAAAACAAAAGCAGTCCTGATTGTTTGGTCTTTGGAAGATAAGCATCCTTTTCTTAATTTAAGTGCTCACTGCAATGAATTTCAACAAATCATTTAACCAGATTATCCAAACAAAATGTTTTTTCTTCAGATACTCTGTCATCTCATATATAAATGTCTTTCTTCCTTTCCTTTTAGTGGTTTCTTCAATGTAAATTAACTCAGCTAGAGCAGCCTTCTAGTATACAGATGGTTCAGTGCCTGGTTCTTCCATCGACCATGTGTAAGTGTCTTTTAGTAAGATTACAAAACGCTAAATTCCCCTGATGAGCAGGTTGGCATCTTGCAGCCTCGGCCATCAATCGGCAACACTGAAAAGCCCTTAAGTGCCGTCAAAGTGGAAAGGGGCTAAATAAATAGAGCACATTTATCATTTACACGGAACAGCAATGGGTTCAACGTCAGATATTTCAGAAGCGTCCTGTAGCCAGCAGACATCCAGGCTACGACTCGCTCTTCCATTTGACAATTTAAGTACACGTTTGGGGTCGTAGCTTGAGATGAGAGAGTGGAAATTAGAGACAAAAATGGAAAGTAGAATGTTTTTGGTCCAAAAATTGTGTCCCTTGCTATCAGATTCTGCGGTCAAGTGCAGGTATCTGTTTGTAGTCTACATCAAAGTTTTCATTTTCTATGTGCGAACACTGCTATCTCGAGCACTGCCATTAATTCAGCCTGCAAAGGGCAACATACTATTTTGTTTATGGATGTCTTCATTTGCTTGAAAAATTGCTTCAGATATGTAGTGCAAATAAATGTTATATGTTGGCTGAAGGCCAGTTTGAAAGGTATTTTAAGTCCCCATCACTCATTTCACGAAACATGAATAAATGTGTGAAAATGAAAGGCAGAGCTGAGACTTTATTGATATGCAGCACAACAAAGGGAAGAAAATAGAATTGTGAAGAAGCTACAATAGTGTGTGTGTGTGTGTGTGTGTGTGTGTGTGTGTGTGTGTGTGTGTGTGTGTGTGTGTGTGTGTGTGTGTGCGCGCGCATTATATATAATGTTTGTGTAAATCATGCACGGCTGGTGCTCTGCATATCTGAGGTGTGTGTTTGCTTGTGGATAAGAGTGAGGAAAAAGAGAGAGAGCAAGGGTGGATGTGAGAAGTAACAGCCGGGGGAGGTGTCCCTGGGAGCTTCCTGGTGTGATGTGTGAGGAAGGGAGCAAAGGAGAGAGGAGAGAAGAAAATTGGAAGAGAGAAGAGGGAGGGATGAGGACAAGAGACATTGGGAAGATGAATTGGGGGGGTGACTGAAATGATCAAACTAAAGGCGTGATTTTAAAATATGAATCGTGACAATGATATATTCACCCATGACGGTCTCAATCAGCTGCTCAGTGCTGTTCAAATTAACTCGGAGATGAGAAGTGAATTGAATTGCAACTACTGTATATTTCACTTTGGTTCTGGCCTAAAATTAGAAACCAAATGTGCAGATGGTCACAGTTTTAGCTTATGGTTCTGCTGTGACGTGACAATATCACTACCTGACTGTTGATCTGGACCTGCAGCATTGGCATACGTGTTGTATGCAGTTGCTAACAGCTAGCACTACCCTAGTGTGGGGCAGTATGTAAGGTCCTTACTTGAATATTTTTCTCTGCCTTGGTAGCTTCCCCTAAAACATTCTGTATGGTACTGTGAATTCCTCGCCAGCTGCTTTTACTAACAAGCAGCGCTACAAGTTAGCAGAACTTAAGTGAAAAGTTAGCAAAAGATCAAAATGTACAGTAAGAATGCGCCATCAAAATTATGGTGAAACGGGTGATTTAGGATTTGTAGCTTTAACATTAAAATGATTCTCAAATAAGTATAATTTTCCTTTCAGAGACTCACAGTTAGGTGTCCTGACCTCAGGAAGACAGTTACCCCTCCTCCATGACATCATGGTGACCCCAGAATTCAGAAAATGCCAGCCGCATAATTTTAGCTTGGAACTAATGGAGGCAGGCTACTAGTAGAAATAAAAATGTTGGACAAATCTGCTTAAAAAAGGTCTCGTATAATCCATCCAAGTCTTGTTTTTTTTTTATCCCCAATAAATCATCTTGTCTAACAACTGATGTGAAGCCCTCAGCTGGCACAAAACAAGTCAGTTAGAATACGGACAGGAAATAATGTCAGTGAGTCAGACACCCACACCTGCTTCTCGCTTGGTCTAGGGTGATGTTAAGACCTGGAGGTTAAAAACACCCCCTCAACAGATTTAAATACCCCTGCCTACACCTGCTCCTGACTGTCAATGGTGCATGTGTATGTCTATACACACACACACACACACACACACACAAAATATAAAGATGGTGCATTAGCTTTATAACCTCCAAGTGGCCCAGCTGGGGTTAAAGTATTAGACAGACATATTTCCTGTAAGATGCTGGAGGAGGAATCAAACCTGGTACTGGTTAACAATAAAAAAAAAAAATACTGACAAATACACACTATCATGAAATACAGGCATGCAATACATAAAAAAAATGTTTTTCTTATATAATCAAATTTTATCAATAGCATCACAATACAAAGTAAAACAGAAAAAGGAAAACACACTCACCTGTATGGCGTGAGGATGTTGAGCGGCGGCGGCTGCTCACAGGCCTGGAAGGTCTCCTGCATCGGGACTGGAAGCGAATCACGGTCGAACAGCTGCTGGTCCTGAATGGTGGAACTCCTGAAAGCCTTCCGCATGGTGATGTCCTGAAGAGACACTGAGGGGAAAAAAGGGACAAAGAGGAAGAAGCAAAATGTTATTTCGTTGGGTTTCAGTTTGTCTGTTGCGCTTCCGTTCCACGACGTTGCCCTCACAGACGAGTAGTCATACCTGCTCTGCGTTTGAAAGTCTTTCCCCTGTCTCTGATGAAAGCTCTAATTACCATCCAGCCTCATCTCATCATCATGACAACTGATATTGACATAATCGCTCAAACTGTCATTATCACTGTGGAGAACAGAACCTATTAGAAGCCCTCTCTTTATCCTTCCCTGGGCTAACATTACACTTTTAATAGGCTAATTCCTGTTTTTCCCCTCGCTGTACATGGCAGCTCAGCTTGGCTAGACTAGGCTGAGGCTAAAGTTGCCAGTCAGCAGGTTTGGGAGTAATTGACCTTCTTTTAAGTGGGGACAGTTGACATTTTCGGAGATTGGTAGAATAACAGAAGAAAATCGATACTGCACAGCTGATGCTCTTTGAAAAGCAGGTTGCAGAAAAACACAACCAAACTGCAAACTGAAGTGAACTCTCAATACCAGCAGAAAGAAACAAAATATCAGGACAGGAAAAAAAAGGGTAACCAGATCTGTATTATTCATGGGGTGTGTGTGTGTGGGGGGGGGGGGGGGGGGGGTGACAAATTGATACACTTTACTGCTGCCCAGGGGAAGATTAAAAAAAGAGCATTGTCTCTTATTAGCCCTTCTACCTCACACAAAGTAATATGAACCCACTGAATCATAAACTTAAACCCAGAAGAGACAGTTTAGTGGAGTGTTCAAGCTCAAAATGGAACAAGTAAAGCAAACCACCAAATAAGAGCATATTTTCTACATCATAGATGAGTAATCACTTCTACAGGCTGTGGATGTACAGAAGGGTTGGCCACCTTGGGCACAGAAGTCTCATTATGAACAAAGACCATCAAGGTTGGTGCTTAACCAGAAGGACAGAAGGAGGAAATAAAACTACACAGACTCAGTGGAGAGGAAGAAAAGGTAATGGATAAGGTGGGTGGAGAGATAAGGTTCTAAAACAAAGAGACAGAGTTGAAACATTCATAAGAAATACTGACAAGGGGGATGGGAACTGAAGACAGGCCGTAAGACAGATAATACAGCCAAGATGCAAATAGGAGGAAAGTGTCGCACAAGAGAGACGATAGATAAACATATAGTTTAACAACAGCAAGGTGTCCTGTGACGGAAAGAGTGGTGACCTGATCCGAGCCAGAGGGCGGATCAGACTCCGTCAACAAAAGCGTGGGGGGGATCATGCAGCTATTTCTTCAGCACACACAGGACTGTATACATCACATGATCCTGAGGTAAACAACATGAGTGCAGGACCTCTTGGGAAAAAAATGACAAAATAAAAGGAGCTGGTCTTGCAGGTAAAAAATAAAAAAACACGCCAAAAAAACCCCAACAACCCTCCACCTCCTTCTCAACGTGATGCTGCCCTGGTGTACTTTAAGCCAGGATCTGGATCTGACCTTTTGTTGGATATGTTTGGATTCTATGGTAATTTTTTTGGGATATTCCTCACCGGGCGCATTGGTGAACCTACTGGTATCCTCATTATTTTTTCATGTAAACTAAGTCTCCGTTGTAGACTCCTACACATTAAATTTTCGTGTGTGTTTGAACCCCAACCTTAATGTTCAAATCATTGCCCATGCTTAAAAAGCTTTTACTTTCATAAGTTGAACTCACATTGCAGGAGCACAGAGTGATGTTATTTACTTTAG
The DNA here is from genome assembly GCF_037954235.1 of Aulostomus chinensis. NCBI lineage: Eukaryota > Metazoa > Chordata > Actinopteri > Syngnathiformes > Aulostomidae > Aulostomus > Aulostomus chinensis. The sequence goes on along the minus strand of NC_141339.1, from coordinate 15,124,697 downwards.
CAGGCCTCTGGGGTTGGAACGTAACGTGATAATTTGAGTGTATTTGTCTTCTGCTAAATACTTCGAGGGTTTCTGGACAATGTTTGTTTTTTGTTTTTTTTTTGCCTTTGGCTATGGATTTAATAAACATACATTTGAATAATGAAGGCATATCTGACCGTCTCCATGTTAATTACAGTACTGAAAAATATTCCTTTATGGTGATGAATTCTGATTAAATCTGGACAACTGTGATTATCTTGAATAAATGTTTTAATTGTGTGACAGCCCACACTTTGATGACATTTCCTAATGTGCAATACGGGATCATGAATGTGCAGTGGAGAGAGAGAGAGAGAGAGAGAGAGAGAGAAAGGGATGGAGAGTATAAAGCAAGCAGTATAATGTTATAGCTGTTAACGTAGCAGTGGAGTACGTGTCCAGCAGGATAAGGTGATTTAACTACATTGCCAACTATTGGTGTTAGAACAGCTTTTTTTTTAATTGATCAAGAACAGTAGCATCACTCCCCCGGGGGTCTCTGACGCTCAAGTGCAGTGGACCGTTCTGTAGCGGTCTGAAATAAAACTGTAATGCATCAACAGGTGAACCAACTGCCATATACCAACCTCTTTTTTTTTTTTATTTAATTTAAAAGCTAGCAGTGAAAAAATGCTACAACTGCACAAGAACCAGGCCAAATTCATATGTTTGCTGCTACCTGCTTTATGTGAAAGGGGTCTAGCTCCAAAGCTACTGAAAACTATGGTCCAAGTTCACTTAAGGACACTTGTGCTTCTAATCAAGGGCGCTGACAGAGAAGACACGTCACAGAGAAGCAGGAGTAGTAAAGAGATCTAAGAAGTTAGCTTTTCTTTTATATTATTTATTATATTTTTCTGTATTTCCGTAGAAATAAAGGCACCTGACTAAGATGCCACTTATCTCACTGCCGCTTACAAATGTATTGTACAGGAACGACCTGAAGAATAAATTTCCTCAGAAACATAACACCTTGTCAGGGCCAGAGGAGGTATTTCACCAACCAGTGCCTTACAATTTAGTGTTGAGTACTTGATGTTGAACGGAGCTCCATGTCCCACTGCTCCACTACATTACAGAAGTGCTGTCGGACGTTGAGACGGGTATGTACAACAAGGACATAAGGTACAAACGAGAGGGAGGCAATGCAGGAGTGTGTGTCAAAATGTATTTAATGCAGGACACTGTAAACTTCTACCAAGCAACAGATGGCAGTAATCGATGCAGGCATAAATACAGAAGTTAGATGACACGCACACATTTGATCCGTAACACAAACACACACACATACACACACGCATGCCGAAGGATATCGTAACATCATGTTCTACACCGTAATTACAAAATGTCACTTATTCAGATGAACTACCAATTACACCCATTAAGCTAATGAGAAAAATGTGAGTCGACAAGTTCATGAGTGAATGGGTGAGTCAGAAGCTGTGTGTGTGTGTGTGTGTGTGTGTGTGTGTGTGTGTGTGTGTGTGTGTGTGTGTGTGTGTGTGTGTGTGTGTGTTGAGGAGCACCAGGTGCAGCAGCATCAGCAGCCTGTGATCCAGCCTATGAAGCTTCTCATCAGTAAGCGGGTGGTAGATAGTTTATCTCTGACTCAAATCTTTCTGCTGAAACACCCCCACTCAAATAGAGAGGTAAGGGAGTTCTCTTTACTCTCTCACACTCAACCCGAACCACCCCACCCCCCCCCCCCCACCCCCTTCAGCTTCAGGAAAATTATGCTTCCCCTGGTTTCATCCCCTCTCTCATAAAAATGCAGCCCTGCACAGCCACCGTAGATAAGAAAAGGCACAGGCCAAACCATCTTTTAGCATGCAGGCACGTCTCTCTCTCTCTCCTGTTGTACTTAGATGCAAATATTGTCCTATATTCCCCTTCTTGCCTCATTCCTCCCGCAGTCCTGAATCATTCTTTCCTCTCTGTCTCTCTCTCTCCCAGAGTCATTCTTTGCACCATCTCTTTCCGTTCCTTGGTTCTTTTGTTTCATTGTTTGTCCTCTGTCTTTCATTTTTGTCCTCTTCCTACTATAAATCCTGCTGAATGTTCTCCCTCTCCGAGGAACAAACCTTGTAAATCACCGGTGTTGGTACAGTGTGTGAGGCTTGTGCTGCAGCTGTGAGAGAATGTTGGAATACTACATGCCCTCCGTCTGCAGTCATCAGTTGGGACACTGTGTTATTACTCAAAATACTTTCGAGAATCCGTGTTTGCTAATGAGGGAGGAGATGGACCGTATGCATTTGCTCATTTAAGTCTGGATTTTTAACAATATCTGCTGGCTGGTCATCATTCGTGGTGCTTTTGGAAGAGCTAGTCGTTCATATTTTTCTAATCTACTTTTTACATACCCAGTAACTGCAGAAGGGATAGCGATGTTCAATGTTTTCCCAGATTGAGTAATTCAGGGCTCGATTCCTCAAGGAGGGAGATCATCTACACATTAAACATCAGCTACCTTCTGATAAAAGAAATTAATACTACTACTCATTTAACAAAACTTCCTTTAAAAGGCACTAAACAACGATAATTTAAGGCTATACAGCGTCAACTAGCAAACTAGTGAGGAGCTTCTCTCAGGTGAGGGAGGCTCTTTTGCTAGTCGTCATTTCAGAGGCATTTACTGACGTGCCTGTCAGGTAAAAAGGAGAAGTACTAAATTTGAATGTTAAGCACTAAAGTAGTCAAACCCCAAAAATCCATAAGGTTAGAGCCAGTCGATCCTGCGAGCTTAGTAGGTTGTATAACATAGCGTGAGAAAAGATGGCGGGACAGTCATGGAAAAACATGGGGAGGTGAGGGTATTTCACGTAATATTGGAGGAGGGATAACGTAACTGAAGTAAAAACAGGAGAGGGTAAGTAAATATCCAGCACACAGAGCACAAACGAGGGACACATATTAGAGATGTGATATTAGCTTAGCAAACCCTCAAATGTAGCTCTGGCATAATCATTGTTGAACTAAAGCATTTCTTCTTTTATTTTGAAGGCAAGAAAACTGCAGTGGAGGTGATTTTTTATAGCTTAATGACCCAGGATCATACTTGACTAGGCGGACAAAAACATAAATAGAAAAGACCAATGGAGGACACTGTTATGCTCATCCTTAATCTAAACTTGTACTTCTTTTATTTAGTTGTTTTTAAAGTCTTGAACATGCAGGACAGAGGGAGACAGCAAGAGAGATAGAGGGAGGGATAAGGACAGAAGTGTCATCAAATACCGGGCAAAATGGGAGTGGATGAGCGAAAAAATACGAAAAAAAAACCCAAAAGCATGAAAACCATAAATACTAAAAGATCAAGATGTCATGTGAAAGACACAGAAACCTCTTAGTGGGTACAGAAAAAAAGAATCACTAAAGCAGAAAAGCAGAGAAAGACAGAGAGAGAGCGAGAGAGAGAGAGACTGTGAAGTACATGAAGAAACCGTTAGAGCCCAGAGGGACTCGCTGTGGCTTTGTGGCCTTCCATAATAGCTTGCAGCCCGCTCAGTGATATAACGCTACCATTAAATAGGGGATACAGGCCATTAGTTTGGCCGGCTGGAGTGATAGGGGAAGAGAGCCTGACAGTACACAAATAGCATTCGTGCAAGATGGAGGAAGGGCAGAGATCAATCAGATAGATGAGAGAGCGTGAGGGAGGACAACAAAGACTGGGGCGGCGGGGCGGCGGCATAGGGAGAAAGCCTAAAGGGCAAAGAGAGGGTGGGACAATGCCCCTTTCATAGGCTATAGGTAGTGTATGCACATATGTGTGTATCAGATTAAACATGCATAAATTGAAGCGATAAAGCGCTGCTGACCTAAACTACTGCACCCCGATGACACTGTATACATCACTGTGGCCATCACACCTCTCTCTGACCTTCAGCTGAACATCTTTCATGTCACCCGCCATCTTCCATCCAGTGTCCTTGTGCTCTGCTCTGACAAACTGTCAGTCTCCTCAGAGTGTCCTTTCTTACCAGGACAATTGGAGGTCCATGCTATTCATCCTGACCAAACAGAGCTGAGCTGCCAAGGCTCCCCGTGTGGACCGTAGACGTTCAGATATTCCCAGATTATTGTATTATAATGCTACAAAGTGAGTATGTTCACAGTTACAATGCATTTGTCATCTGTTGTTAAACCTCTGCTAAGACACAGGAAGTTGAACGTGGACGGGACATGATGATGACGACGATGTGCCACTTTGGACGTGAATCTATGCAGCTTGAATTAAATGCTAAATAAATGTAATTCTCTTTGCAAAAATAACACTTGGAGCCAATTAATCTGCTGATAAAGAGGTTTATAGTTTCCCTGCTCATTTTTAAATAAATATTTTATGTGAAGTGTAACAGTTGAGCCTGAAATTCCCATGATGCACTGAGGCAACCTCTATGGTTGCTGTCACACCTGAGCTCTTTGGTCAGCTTTAAATGAATCCCACTGCAAATGAAACCAGTGAACTCTGGCCCGCAACAAAATTGAGGACCTGGTTTACTTCTGAAATGAAAGGAAATCGACCAAATATAGGATGCTAACATCAAATGCAATAACAAGAGTTTTGTCAGAGTGAATAGGTCAATAACATACTAAGCATCGGCAGAGTATGGTTCTCCAGGACTGAAGAGCCTCCTTCTGTAGTTTGGAGTTCAATGGAGAAGAAAACAAGACCGTGTTACACCCAGCATGATATTAGAAACGTGTTGATTTCTGGTGGCCTCTCTATTCTGACCTTGTGACATTTCTTGACAATGTTTGGGGACAAGTTGACAGTGTGAAAGCAAACAGGACAAAATGAAAAATGCAAATTTACTTCAACTTCACCCTTGAACAGCTACAAGGTGTGAAAGTGACCCCCTTTCTGCAGCAGTTTCCTTCAAGTGTTTTACTTTTTTTTCTGTCTACAATTTGAAGCAGGTGCAAGAATGGATTTGTCAGTTATATTGTCCTTGGTTTTTAAGGGCTTCGAAACAACCTCAAAGGTACTCACGAGGGTCTTTTAGACAGTATCTTTGAAATACATGTGTACCGCGCTCCATCCTCCCCATCCCCCACCTTCCCATCTTCCTCCCTCTACAGTTCTGATTTATGGTCCATCCCAGCCCGCACTCATTCCCCTCTCCTTCACTCCTCCTCCTCTCATGCAGACCACAGACTTACACAGACAAGAAAAGTCATATGCTTGAGCTAAAAGCATGTGTGTGTAAAAGAGTGTGACGTTAAAAAAGAGAGAGAGACAGAGAGAGAGACAGAGAGTGGAAGTGGGGATGAACAGGCGGCATTTATAGGAAACAGACCCTCTGGCAAAACCCGCCCACTACTACCCACAACTGTCCAAAGATGAGAACATCATTCTCTCATGTTCATTTTTTCCTCTTCAGCAGTCAACACATACTTAACAACAGCACCTTGATTTAATAGTCATTTGATTTAACAAATCTTTACTGGATGATGAATAATGAATGAAGGAAAGTGCAGTAGAGGTTTTCCATTTAGAAGGAAATCTAATTTGGTTATAAATGAGTGTGTCGAGGTGGGTGAAATGACGAGGAAATCTGTGCAACCCGCCAAAGAGGGCAGTTCATCCTGGCCCTGGAAAAGTCTGCGGTGCAGCTTTTTACACATCACCGCTTTTGCTGCAGCACAGCTCTGTATTACACATCCATCCTTCTATCCTTCAATCTTTCTTCCTCTACACCCCACTGACCCCCCCCCCCCCCCACCACCACCACCACCACCACCACACATTTGAACTGCTGCTGGGATGATCCTCAACCACTGTCTCTCAAGCTAATACTCCAGGCTAGAGGCTAAATTAGGAAGATAGCGCTTTCAGCACAGGAACACACGTTTACACAAGGGCTGTCAGCGGTAATGCGTTAATCATAATGCCATTAAAGTCTGTTTTGTTTTGTTTTTGTTTATTTGTCGTTAGGTCCCTTCTGCATACCCTTAGTTGGCCCTCAAGCTGCAGCACAGTATAGAAACTGCTGGTGATGGATTTAAAAAAAAAAAAAAAAAAAACACCGCTAGGATTTTGTAGGGCTCATTTAAATCAGCTCAACTGAAAAAGGCTTCTTTGAATTTCTGTGTCAACGAAGTATTTTACAAGCCACACATGGATGGGCAGCAAACAAAAAGACTATCACGGCTGACCTGTGGACGAAAGCATACAGCAGGAATGATTCCAAAGTTTTCCTTTTTTTTGTGTGTTTTTTTACTTTAAATTTAATTGTCAAAATGTTGTAGTACTTAAGGTTTAAACTGTTTTTTTCAGGAGACATAACTGGGTGATGAATAACTGGGTCTAGATTTGAATTCCTATGAGAGAAGACCAATACTTTTTACATTTAGTTTTTTGACCATCCTTATGCATTCACAATATTATCACAAGAATACAAGTGGGCTTTAGTGCAAATGATAGAATAAATGGCTCTGTTGTCACTTGGGTTACCATGGAGTACTACCATGTATGTATTATACAAGGATATACAGGGAATATGTTAATATCTGCAGGCTAAGATAATGAGTCTTGAGAGAAAGCACGTCAGCGGGAGTCGTTCCTCTACAGGATAACACTGACTCACTTACCAGCAGAGACAATTAGATCACACATGCACACACACATGATTATCCAGTTCCAGGCAGTGTGTAGACAGGGTGATGAGAAAGAGAGAGAAAGGGGGGGATGTGGTAGTAAGAAGGAGGAAGCAGCAAGAGTACGAAAAGTGTGAAGAGTGTGAAGCAATTTATAAAGTCAGAACCAAAACAGAAGATCTGGATGTGTTAGGAATCCCAGACCCAAACTTCCTGAAACGCAAACCCAAGTAACTCTTCATTGCTGTGTAAAAAGTCCCCAGTCTTTGCTTCAATTTACAGAGAGGCCATAAGCTGTGATGACACTTCAGTAAGCATTTTACTGTCTCTGTGTCAGTGACAAAGAAAGCAGTTAAAGTAGCATTGTGCCACTCCGTAAACACACTGCTTGCCCATGGGAAATCGATATAGAGCCTTGGAGCATTGAATTACACCGGAGTGATTCTCTCTTCTCACCTACTGCACCCTCTTCCAGCTTCGCTTTCTTGTCAGCCAGCTTTTCCCCTCCCTCTCTCTCATGAAAACCTGTTTTACCTGACAGTTTCGATGATTATTGCAGTCCTCTTTATTAATATTGCCCACGTCGGCTACAGCACAACCGCACATCCAATTTTTTTTCTAACAAAGGAAAGGCCTTCAGCGAGTAAACAAGCATCCAGCCAAAGTGAAACCAGCAGAATGTTTCAAATAGAGGCTGCCGTTTGTACCGGCGAGGAGAAAAATTACACTGTCTCATAGCTGCCCCTTCCTCTAATAATAGCCATTAACACCAGAGGGGGGGCAGGCATGCTTCATCACACAACTAACACACAAACACACTCGCATCCAATTTGGTGCAAATACACAGGTGAAAGCTGGAAAGAGGGAGGTGGACTCTGTGAAATCATTAGGGCCGAAAAGGTAAAGGGTTAGCGCTGCGTGTGAGTGTGTTTGTGTTTTTGCACAGCTAACTTTGTGAGGACCAGTTTGGGTTCCACCAAGCTTAAAACGGACACCGAGACACCTCTAAAGCCTCCTACCGACTGGGAGATTTTTGAAATCTTATCGGCTGATGACTATATCAAGGCTGTGTGACAAAGATCCATCTTCAATCCAACCATCAATCTAATTGTCCCATCTTGCTTTTCAGTAATGCACTATTAGTTTTGGACTTGTAGTTTGCATCTTAGAGGACTCCGTATGATCTCTGCTGTTTAAAGTTCTCCTTGGTTTGGTTGAATTCCTTGTGTTTGTTCAAACTCTGCTTTGGTTCCCATTTGATTTTGAAATTCTCTCCCCTCCAGTGTGTTTGCGTCCGTTTCTGTTTCCCTCCTTTTTAGTGACTCACGTGTGACTTCTCAGTTTCTTTAGCCTTCATCAGTTACAGCCCTGTGTTCTCCTGCCTCTTTACTGTGTCATATGACTTTGTACTACTGAGTTTGTATTTCAGTTTGCTTCTGTCTTTTGTCATTGTTGGATTGTCTTGTTGTGTTTTCCAGTACGTCCTGGTTAGCTTAGCCACTTGTTGACTCCGCTAGTGTTCCTCAATTTAATTCTGTTAGTTTGAAGGTTTAGTTTCTCTTTAAGTCTCATCTTTAAGTCTGCCAGTTTTGTTGTGCCTACATTTGGGTGCATCCTCCCCGCAAGCAGACACTGATCATCATTGAACGTCGTCAGCATGCGTCTGGTCACCATAAACCGATGCTAAGCAAGCCCCTGCATGAGTGGCTTTCAAGCACTTGGAAAGAGCTAAACGAAATAGGAGAAACAGAAAAATGTGGCAACAGTCCTGATGAGGGAGAAGGTCAATTTGGGATGCTAATTATCTTGAATTTCCTCCAAGTATTTTTCATTCATTCATTCATTTTGCACAGAGAGCTTCAGATAATATCGCTGTGCGATGGCGCTGATCAGTGTGTCACTTCATGCTGCATTTTTATTGCGTGGTTACTTGGCATCAGTCCAAGCAGCAGTCGCAGTGTGAGATGATTGTCCTCAATTTTTGATACTGTCACAGGGTATCTTTGATCACACGGCCTTGACAATGGCTGCTTGTGGACCTCTCTCATATAGAGTTCTAGGATGGCTACGGCAAAGATTTAACGTTTAGATTTTCTGGAGACAGGCTACCTGGCAAATAAGTAATTGTAAAAGCAAGCAAGTATTCAAAGTATATTTACAAAATGTAAAGCAAGTCCTCCTGTACTGTACTTACATGTAAACACATGTAAGAATTTGATGGAAATCACTTGGAGAGGAGTAATTTTTGAGTAATGTTTACTTTGAAGTATTGCAGTGTGTACATCACTGCTTGAAGGGCAGTTTGAGGATCAGGACCTGGTTTAGGGACTAGACTTGGGCCTAGGAAATAATCATGTCAGTGATTGCTCTCACTAAGATAAATTGCTCAAAAATGAGTGCGTGTGTGTGTGTGTGTGAGTGTGTGTGTGTGTGAGTGTGTGTGTGTGTGTGTGTGTGTGTGTGTGTGTGTGTGTGTGTGTGTGTGTGGAGGGGGGGTAGTTAGACTCACATTCCTCCTCTTTGGGGTCAAGCTGTGTGACACTGATGGAGAGACGGTCCACACGCTCCTGCAGGGAGTTGACTCGGAATGAAAAGGAGTGGGCCTCATTAAACAGCTCCCCAAAGAGGTCTTCTGCATATTTACCTGCAGAATATGCACGCACGCACGCACGCACACACACACACACACACACACACACACACACACACACACACGTGCGCGCGCAAAGCACAAACTATAATTTTTAATTTCTCCACATCTATTAAGTACTCCAACAAAGTGATACAATGAAGACATGCAGAAAACTGTATTCATATTATCTGTTGAGGTGATAATGGGAATAATGGGAAAAAAATATGATGCGTACTGCTAATTTAGGTTTTTTTCAAAGGTTTTTTTTCTCTTTGTTTCAGTCCATTTTGATTTCTCATCTCTCTAGCTTCTCTGGGGGTTTAGAGTGTAAAATATTTTGATCCTTTAATTTTTGAAAAGATAAATTGCTAATTCTCATCCAGAAACATTACAAGTGTAGTTAGTCCTCTGCGTAAAGCTCCACAATCTCTAAGGTTTTGTAATTAGTGATATTCAGATGTCGCTGTTAATCCCTCGGGTACCGAATGTTGCAGGTTGACTAGTCTGATGAAGATGTTGGCAGAGGCAGCTGCAGGATGTGTCAGCAGAGGAATGAAACAATGTACATGCAGATTAACGCCCAGTAAAACCCCCCTTTTTTTTCCATCAATGGATTAAATGGCACCACATTTCAAACTAATTCCATCATTCTTCAGAGAGAACACCAGTTTGTGTCCTGCTGAATGTGGGCGACGATTTTCTCTGTCGCCCACTAGTTCATGTTTGAGCTGCATGAGGCTTTTTAGTTTCTATAAATCTGAGCGGATTCATGCCATAGCTTATGACTCATGACCGTACAAGTGCAAAACACACTGTTTGCCCTCTTGAACACAGCTTTATATTGTTTTGTGCTTGAAAAATATTCATTATTAAATGATTTTTTAGGGCTGGTGCAGTGGTCAGCACTGTGGCGTCATAGCAAGAAGGTTCCGGGTTCGAGTCCCGGCTCGGGCGCGGGATCTTTCTGTGTGGAGTCTCCATGTTCTCCCCGTGCCTGTGTGGGTTCTCTCTGGTACTCCAGCTTCCTCCCACCGTCCAAAGACATGCAATTTGGGGACGAGGCTGATTGATTCTCTAAATTGACCGTAGGTATGAATGTGAGTGTGAATGGTTGTTCGTCTCTGTATGTTGGCCCTGCGATGGACTGGCGACCTGTCCAGGGTGAACCCCGCCTCTCGCCCGTAGATGCTGGGATAGGCTCCAGCCCCCCCGCGACCCTTACTAGTAAGGAATAAGCGGAAGACGACGACGACAAAGTGATTTTTTAAAAAATACTTATTTTCAAATATGCTTTGTAAACAGGAGAGTGCCAACATTGCCTGTAAAAGCTGGAGTGTTGATAAGTATACATCCTTTAACAGAACAAATACCAACTTTTGCAGGTGCTTTCATCATTTTTTTTTTTTTTTAAATATCTTTATGTGTATCAAAATCTCTTTTCTGCAGCACTTATGAAAATGCTCCTATCAGGTTTGGGCTCATTAGCGTTGTGTATATCCTGTTTTTGACACAAGCCTCGTCCATTGTTAATAATTAATTTTAAAAGTTTAACTTAATCTCAGTGAACTTTAATGTTGCTGTGCAAAAATATGCAATCTTTAGAGCTGATCTTCAGTGCTCAAAAAAAAAAAAGAAAAAAGAAAAACTCTACCGTTTTCATTGCTACTCTGTATATGTTGCTCCTATTTCTACAGGATTCATGCATGGAGCTGATGTTTATTTATTTCCTTGTATGTACATGGTTTGTATTTTTACCTTTCCTTGCGTCAATACTTCATATATTTTTTACTGTATTTCATTTTTACTTGTCTATTATGATCTCATGCTCTATTCTTACTATTCCTTTGCTGTGGGCCTAATACAGGATCATCTCATCTTTTTTTTTCCACTGACTAAGATGCACTTAATATTTTCAAGGAATAAGCAGAACATAGTCGACTTACACTCAGCACATAATAGCAAAAAAGCACTTATAATAAGCCTAAGTGCATGTGTGTATTTGAGAATATTGTGTGTATTGCTCTACTGACTGAGGCTGCTGAGCTGGCGAATGACGTTAGCCAAGGAGATGTTGGTCACACACTCCAGCTCATTCTTGATGTTCCTTGGCAGCACTGTGTGGCACAGATGCCGCGGCTCAATGGTGCGCTTCACCAGCGGCATCCTTCGACTGCAACACCGGTACCTGGAAGAGGTGGAGGGGGCGGATGGGGGTGGAGGGAAGGAAGGAAGGAAGAAGGGGAAAATGCTTTTAGCCATGATACAGACCTTGAACTAAAAAGAAGTGATGGACAGGAGGAAGAACACTGTTGTTTGACTGATTGCCTTCCCAGACACCAGCAGTGTTATGGCTGAGGAGGGAGCAGAAAGAGATCACAGTGCACCAGGAGATCATTGTGAGGGGTAGCATGGTTAAACAGGAAGTGTGCAAAGCCTGGCTAACATACCGCAGCCCTCTGTCTGCCCACTCATCCAAGCTACGCCGACAAAACAAGGATGGCGGGCCAAAACCACAGAGAGGTTCGATGCAAAGATCAAGGTTTTGTCTTACCATTATAATACTGAGGCAAAGTGCCTAAGTGTTTATTCACAGCGCCTTGGGCGAATGACAGGAAAATAAACTATGCTTAGAGCCCTAAACACACACACACACACACACACACACACACACACACACACACACACACACACACAAACACATTGACACACAACACAGAACAGTGTACACAGCAGAGTAGAGGAGTTCACGAAAACTTGAGAAAAGTACAAAACTCTTCTTGTACACTTCAGTCATTTGTCCCCTTTTCACTATGGATACACACACGCACACACACATGCACACATACATAAAAACACATATACAGTATCGGTATACACACATATACATATATACACAAACACACAAATATACATACATATATACACACACATTATACTAACACTAGAGAGAACAAAAGAGGTGTATATATATATACAGTATATATACATATATATGTATATATATATGTATATACAGTATATATAGAGAGAGAGAGAGAGAGCGAGAGAGATCTTTTGTTCTCTCTAGTGTGTGAGTATAATGGAGAGTAACCACAAACTATGCCTCTTCACGTAATATCATGAAACTAACAATAACACTTACATTGCATGTATACAACATATTATTTGTTCTTCAGAAGGGAGCCCTGTACTGTAATTAGCACTGCTGGGCACATTGTACTGCTCAGTTTTTGTTGCTTTTTTTCCACATGTATTTAATCATGCAACCAATTAAAACAAATACAAATATGAATCTACTGGTGGTCCAACTTATACCTGCTGGAACCACTCGTGAGATTTAGATCAGATTCCTTGTAAAAAAAAACAAAAAAAAAACAAAAAAAAACATTCACTTGTTGTTGAGATGCCATCACTAGTGCTCCCCTTTGTGGGAAAAACAACTGAATATAAAGAAACAAAAAGGCAACATGATGACACAAAGTGCGGCAATGGGAAGCAAAAAAGCTAAATAAAACCACAAGGTCAGAAGGCGAAACACCAGCCAACAGCATGACTCGGTGGCTGACAGCGCCACTTCATCACGCTAACACCTTGTCTCATTGCTCTTGTCTGTTTACAAATGGAGTGAGCGTGGTCGGCGATTGTGGAGATGTGCTGCGACTGAGCTCCGCAGTGGTGGAGCCTCGTTAAAGACCTGATTAAAGCTTAAGTGACGTCTGATGCTTTTCATCTGCTGCTGTATTCTTAAGTGATGGTGCCGTCACTCAGGAATAAACATGATTACTGACCATAAAAAGAAAAAAAATCGGAGGCTATTCTAGGAAATGGCCCGGCGATGGGTGTTTGGAGGGGGAGAGACAGAAAGAGAGGGGGAGTCCAGGAAAACGGCTTTGTTGAAGTGATTCATCTTAGCGTCTTAAATGAGGACACTGATGCCCATAAAAGGGGCGAAGGAGAATTTGCACCTCCCAAAGCTTGTTTGGAGTGACTTTGAATGAGGTGTGTGGGCGATGTTACAGCGACAGAAACCCAAACAGAGCGCTATTAAATCCCTGCCCACCTTTGAAATAAGGAGACAGCCTCTTTACTCTTTGGAGATGATTTTTTTTTTTTTTGTAATTTCCTGTCTCAATCCCAGCAGACATTCTCCGTCCCCTCCTGATTGAAACCACCTCTTGACCAAGTGCTCACTGACATTTTCAGCATCATTTTAGTAGCCTTGGTAAAGATGTGTTAACCCCTGCTGTACCATTGGCGAAGGCGTAAGATGAACTGTTTCCTTGCTGATCTTTCAAATACGGGAGAGAGCAAGGACATCAACGATTGAGTGAGGACTCTGAAAAACTCAATCCAGCTGTATATACTCAAAGATGAGAATATCCTGAGGGATATGTGTGTGATCTGGGTGTTGATTTCTACTTTAATGACAGCAGTTACAGTTAGTTTTTCAATATTCAGACTCTGTTGTACCCTTTTGGTAGTCTTCCCCTTCCCTTTCTCAATCACCTGAAGAATGTGTAAGTTTTACGTCTTTTAAAGGGAAAGTTCTGATTTTTTTTTTTTTTTTTTTTTAAGTTGAGTCTTATTTCGCACTTACCAATGTTGAGGTTGATTGGCGGACTTCTCGCCAAGAAACCTACTTTGTGTGTGTTGGGGAGAAACTTTAAGTGTGCCTCAGTATGCTTGAATATACAAGGGCATGATCCCTGTAACTCTGCGTGTTTGTTTGTTTTTTGCCCAGCTTTCCAGAGCTATTATGAGGAACAGCACGTGGATTGATCCCAGCAAGAACTAAGCCAATCACTACAATCACTGCTAAGTGGCAAATAGGGCTCAATTCCAAAAATTCTGAACGATCCATTTAAAGAACACAACATTTGCTTATGTGTCACAGTTAATGCACAAATACCGAGATGATAGAAGAATGTAAGTGTTGCAAATGCTTATATTAACATCTCATACCAACCCAGTGATAAATTAGAGTTGCATTTGCATCCAGAAATGGAAGTGAATTGTTGATAAATCATCATTTTTGTCATCATCAAACTAGCCTTCTTAGCGATTTCTGTTTCGGCCCCGCTGCACCACTGTCTCTCTCCATGAGTGACACAACGCCTGCTCGCTCACTTAAACAACAATACCCCCGCCAACTGCTGGTTCACTGTTTTCTCAAAAGTTGACAGACGGTGAAGGAACAGGCTTCATACCAATATTGCTGCAAAAATATTTGTATGCAAAATGTGCTGCGAAGCAGTTAATAAGACCTGAACCACATCCAGGGACACCTTTGGGAGATCTGGAGAATAACACCTGCAGCTTCAAGCATACAAGGTGGCATCAAAATATGCATACACACCCTTTCTTTCGCTTGTCTAAACTATTGTTTGCAGATTGTAATAACATGCCAGCAGGGGTTAATTGAACTGGGTGTGTCCCAGGTGGCGTGATGCACAGCTGTATCTCTTTACATCTAATCACGCGATGATTTTAAAACACACACACACACACACGTTATCATCTCCACAGTAAACCTTACATCACCTTTTACCCAAGTCTTCAGATTTGTGTCTCATGATTTGTGTTCAGAGGTAAAGAGGTCCCTTCAGTGAGACTGACGGAACATACATAATGTCCTCACATGACATCATGAGTAATACCTGGCACACGCGCACACACACACACACACACACACACACACTCACACACGATGACAAATGTATCTGCTGGGATTGTTTTAGTAGCCCTCCCCCTGTGCCTATCACTTCCCCCTCAAGGTTTCGCTCCTCCCTAACCTCTCAATGAGAGCATGTGTTGTCCTCTTTCTCCTATAGGAGGTCATAAAAGTTATTTCTGAGAAGGACTTTGGTCAGTGTATTTTAAATAGAGATGGGAAATAAACACATGACCTATTAGCGCCATAATTGGTGTTATATAACTAAAATGAATAAATAAGACATGCTGCACAACTGGTGGCAGATAAACACATATACGATACGTTAGTCTCTAACCTCCTTGATGTAAAAGCACATAAAGATACCTTAGGTCTCAGATTCTGCCAGCCTGGACTCCTCTGAGCCGTAAATCATGTTTTTTTGGTCTCAGGTAGAATAAGAACAAACAAAAATGCACAATAAGATGTTCTACTCTTCAAAAATGGTCACCAAAATCCTTGAGACAAGGGTTTATGGGCTGCTATAAAGCAAAATCCCTGTTCCTCATTTGACACAATGTTAGAAAAAAAGAGAATGTTCTTCTTTGGTTCCTGTCATAAAATGCAACATAAAAAGAAAGTTCACTTTCATAGTATAAAAACACAGTATTTCCTTCCTTACTAGTACAATTACATTTTTTCTTATGGCACATTATTAGGGTGTAAATGTTGTTAACTGGTCTTGCTAGTCAAACAAAGGTTGTTTGTGTGTTTGATTAATGACTGCAGCAGCTGTACAGTATGCTCGCCTCGCTAATTGGACATAAGTTAACTCTGGACTGCTGTCTGCAGAAGGGAAGAGAAGATTTTCTCTGCATTAAGGCAGAAATATGCACTCATGTACTTCATGCACATTCATGCAGCATTTGTCCTCTGAGGTTCCCATACCATACGATGACATAATAACATATGACAGCGCTGTTCCCATGAGCATAGCACTGCCATCTCTCATGGGTTCCCATGAGAAACCACTTGCACATCATCTGGGTTCTGACAGAGATAGAGAGAATAAGAAAATGAAAGAGACAGCAAAAAAATGAGACAGAGGGAGACTAGGAGAGGAAAACCAGCGGATACTTAACTCCAACCATCTGATACTTTTACAGAAACATGAATTAAGATCCACATGAGAAATCACAGAATGGTGAGTTTACTCTCCCTTACTCATTTACATAAAGGACAAGTTCACACTTGAAGGTACCACAAAGCCTCTTGATGGTGATCAAGCGTTCTGCACCTGCATGAGTGGAGATACCTCCGAGTACCAGCGGGCAGCAGTAGCTTGCATTTGCCTAATCGGAAACCTAGATGCGCCGTTTCATCGTGGATGGAAACAAAGTAACACTTGCCTAACTTTTTCTGGCCACTTTGACTCGGTTTTAGCTGCTTCTAATCAAGAGATAGCCAGGTAAAAAAATGAAAATGGTCAGGAATGATAACAGGAAAATGAGAGAAACCTGTTAATGCTTTGCTTGCGTTCTTATTTTGCACAGATTCTCCCACTGTCGGCCTCTGTTGCTGCTTCAATGTGCTAAATGAGCGATGCCACCAGCAAGGAGAAACTAACGCCAGATTGCAAAAGCGCTGCTAGGACTACGGATGCTTGCTAGAACCAAGTGCAGTCCTGGCGTGTATCCTGTTTAAGGATGTAATGGTTTCTAGTTCTGATGACATTCATGATAAGAAAACAAAATCCCAGACTGTTAGTAATGCCGTTCAAAATATTATTTCCATGTGTGAATACCGTGCATATTAAAATCCTGCCAAACTGTCTGCCATCAAGCAAAGTTAACAGCAGCATTCTCCCAGATTTCAGTGCCCATATCAGAACTTTCTGAACATTGTCCTGCGTATTAATATCATTTACATCTACTATCATACCACGTCAAAATACATTAAGAGCTAATGAAAATAGCCTTCAACCAAGCTTACATGCTAAAGCTATGAAAATTACATAGAAAAATTCTTTTACATATTTGCACAACCCGAGGCCTTTATGAACAGCCCCGATTAAGACAGTAGAGGAATAATTTTGCATACTAACCTAAGTATTTTTGGTTAAATATGTTTCATTAGTGCTGGACTTGTAAAGCTTTTGTATTTATTCACCTTTCATGACAAATTTAGGTGTAAAAACCTTCCAAACCTATGCTCGCATGTAACTTCTTCTCCGGGTTGAGAGAGTGGAGTAGAGCTAAACATATTACATATTACTAAACATATTTCAGAATGATTTTTTTTTTTTAGGTTTACATAACACCTCGATGCTGATCCACAAAAGCTTATCAGACCAAAAGAGTCAAATGCTTTCATAACTTCCTTCTCGTGATTGCCTTGAAACAGATTTCTGACTATTCAGCACAAAAGCTCCTCCATGAAAGAGGGGTTGAGGGTGACAGATGTGACAAAGCTCGCTGAGAGAAAAATTACACTCTCCCATTCTTAATTTTATCCAGATTCAATGAAGAAAAAAAAAAAGAAGGAAGCTGGCAGGTCTTTGTGAAAAGCACTTTATGTTTCCTTCCTTGTCTTGTCAGTTTTTCCCCTCTTCATTGTCAGGCAAGTAAAATAGAAGCGATTTATCACTGCAGCACATGTGAATATCAAATCATCTGCACCAAAAAAATCCTTCACATACCCGCAGTTTCCATTCCTCCTGCTTTGTTTTTTTTATTTCCCATCCGGTCTACGGGCTAGCCAGCATCTTTCCACCCTGCAACCTCCCTTACCACTATCCTCCTACTTTTACGGTCCATTCATCTTGGGTGGTGCTTCCCGCTGCCACCTGTCACCATGGCAACGGCTGCAGTGGGATGTCATTGGTCATTTTATGATATCCCACTGGAGTAAGAGGCAAAGAGGGTGGTTAAGAAAAAAAAAAGGGAGGAATGGGTGAGGGAGTGAGAAAATGGTTTAGGATGATGTGATTGATGAGTGGATGTAATAGAACGGAGGGCATATGTGGGATTAGGGATTGTCTACAAGCACAAAGCAGGGTGAGGGGTGGCACACGTCACTAGAGAGCAAGGGGGGGGGGGGGCATCTACTTGTGCGGTTCATTGCATTTGGGACAATATGTCCAACAAGAGGCTCTAATGAATACTAATGGGGCATTTATACCACACAATGAAGCCACAGGCCTCTCAATATGGAGAGGTCAAGAGCCCTTTCTTTGAAGGACTTGCAGAGGCCACGCCCTTTAAACACCACCAGCTAGAATTAAACACACAATCATACCGAAGCAATCAGTGTTTCCAATATGTTTTGGCAAATAAAGAATAATTAGCAAAGCAAGCAAGTAAGTACCTCCTGCAAAAGAAATAAAGTGACAACTTTCCAGCAGAGATGCAACCGTTCAACCCCACTTTGACCACACAGTTGCCAGTTTAGCACAACTGAAAAAAGACAATGTCAATAGAGAAAGCAACTTCTAGTAAATGAGCAAAGGAGGTGGTCGAAGCTGAACTGAAACAGCCTCAACCTTATGAAACAAGGGCACTCAACATTAGCTGATGTAAATTTCGCGGTTTAAAGGGCAGCGAGCAACAGTCTGGCTCATACACAGGGCCGTGTGCTGTCACAAATACAGAATACAGGCGGTTTACGCCGCCACGGTTTAGTTTCAGTTTAACTGTCAAGCAAATTTGACGTGAACTGACGATATGTTGCAAAAAAACAAAACAAAAAAATGGAGATTAAGATTAGTTACATCAGAGTTTATTTGAAAAGAGGGTTCCATCTCCTGTCTTTCACATTTGGTCTTTTTCCTGTGAGCATTCAATTTTTTGGTGGGAAATTTAGTTGTTTTTTTCTGCTGCATTTGTCTTTGATCATTTCCATCAATCTTTTCTAATGTGTACATCAAAATGCTCATTATGTTGATGGAAACCCAAAAACTGTGTAATCAATACTTCCCTTGATGTTAAGACCTTTGTATCAGTTAGTTAAGCTAAAATAGGTGGGAAGTTGTACCCCTAAAAAGCCATCCCTCAAAGTGATCAAATTTGCTTTAAAGCTGGATTCTCCGTGCCAGTGTAACTCTCGCAGCTCTGGGTCAAACTACCCAGAGTGTTTCTTCAGTTGTTCTGCGATCCAGGAACTACGGCTGTTGATTTCATCGCCACCTGGTGTAAACTGCTTCATCCAAAAAAAAACAACAACTACACGCAGACATCTAATCATGGGAAGCTGGCACAGCCGCGGACGCCAATGGCAGAGACAGCAGAGATCAAACTGGCAAAGCTTACTAGAAGCTGTTTTAAATTAGCAATGCAGATATTCTGTACAGAAAAGAAGCAGAGTTCCTTTTAAAAAAGAAAACCGATAAGGGGCAAAAAGAAAATGACTGTTCCTGAACTATAAGTGTATGCCACTTCCTGTTTTGTTCTTCATGGACACAGAGACTCAGCAGGAAAAATAGTATCTTTGTGTTATTCTAATGAGGAAGTTATGTAATGTTAAACGCTGTGTCCTTTAATTTTCTCCTATTAACATATGATGCAAGAATTTCATCTTTTTTCCCTTTAGAAGCAGCTAAAATTGCCACTTCTTATCACAAGATAGTAAAATGCTGAATTTGCCATCTCCCTGTGGCCACGGCTAAACCAGATGTCCTCTGGAAGCTAGAGAAAGATTGAAAGTTTTTGACCTGTTGCTAAAAAAAAAGAGGAAAGAAAAGACTGCAAACACACCAGCCACCTGAACACCACTGAAGCTCTACCTTATTTTCATTGTCTATGGCTTGAACACAGTATGGAATCTAAAATTACAGCTAATTTGCCACGAAACGCAGCGCAGTCACGCTGTGAGCGAGCTGCAATCAAAGCTGCGAAATGAATGTTAAAAGCACACATTTACCGAGTGCAGGATCTCCACGGAGGCACCAACGCCACACAGACACACAGTAGTGTTGATATCTTGATGATAAACAAGATAGATTGGATGCAAAAAAACAAACAGAGGACAATCTAGTCAATCACATACAACAGCTAGCTAAAATATGAATAACAACAGCATCCCTTAAAAAAACAGACCTCATTTAACACACCCAGATTACACAGGCTTCAAAAGTCTACAGTATAACCTCTGATGGCTCCCCAGCTGTTTTAGTTTAAGCTCTTTTACTGCTTCATATAGAAGAATTTCTCCCTCAAGCTCTGTTTTTAAAATTCTTCACACATCAGCGTTGGTCACACATTCACTTTGATCAAACACTATGGATTGCTCTGAGGAAAGACTGACTAAAGTGGGCACTGTGTATCCACGTTCCATTCAGTCACCGCGTCTACAAACGCTTTTGCCTAACAACGAGGTCAGACAACACGTCATAACCACTTGTATCGTATAATGTTTTGTTGCTGGCAGGGGAAACAGACTGTCAAAGCTGACAGAGGAGAGCTGGCCCCTCTGCACAGTCGGAGGCTGCTGATGAACAAGAGCCGGGCTCTAATAACATGCACAAACAACCAGAACAGGTCGCAAATCTCTGACAGCTTCTTATGCGGTGAGCAGACATCCTCATCAATGTAAATACTACAGGTTGATTTCACTGTAACATCCTCACACACACGCACGCACGCGCGCGCACACACACACACACACACACACACACACACACACACACACACAAACACACCCTTCCCTTTCCATTGGACGTGACGGATAGGGCATGTGCCGGTTTGGCTTTCAGCCAACTATGATTATGAGCCAGCACCCCTTCACGGGTGAGATGACATCTAGCAGGCTCTCACTGACGGTGAGGTGCTGTAACACACATAGACCTGTTGGATAAAAATATACCTGCAGCGCTGTAGCTGTCAGGTTGGTCTTCGACAGCTACGCTAACTAGCCCTGCTGGTAGTGAAAAACCTAACGGTGACTGTGGAAATTCTTATACTAACTTTATATTTTTTGACATCCTTCCCACGAGTGTATTGTAAGCTTTTTCAAACCCTGCTTTAATTCAGCAGTTTGTTCCCCCCAATTTGTCGGTGGACATTTTCATGTATGCGACAGGAAGCTGTCTCAATCAAGCAGGGATGTGAAGCAAGGCAGTCATTTAGCACTCTGTCCAGCCTCTCTTCTTGACAGCACAGATCAAAGACAGCAAGCTGGCGCTCAGATGGTACTCAGATGGCACACATCCATGGAGTGGCTGGATTTCTGGCCTGTTACAATGTTGCCTGGCAGCTGGAAACACATTTCGGGAGATGCTTCAGGCAAACACACAAAAAAGAGACACCGGCTGCAATACTGGAGAGGCAAAATCACAATCCCTAGCTTTTATCTGTATCACAATTTCTTTATTTAATTATCATCAACAAAGTAGCAAAAACAGAAGGAATATATTAAACAGCTATGTAATTTTATGGTCCTTTTCTTCCTATAATTTTAGTTATATTTTCTAAGGACAAGCACGAGTAATGTTTTCCAAGTTCAAGTAATCAATCGTAGTAATTACTCTGAGGGGATGGATTCCTCTCAGAAGGAAATCTATTTCTAGACCTCATCTTAAAAAGCACATAAGCCACAAATAGCAAAGTAACCAATTTTCAATTAAAGCAGTCAGAGTTATCATTGATAGGATAAATATATTCACAATTAATTATTCACCACAAACTTTCCACATCGACCAGCTCTGACTGGGGGATCCCGAGGTGTTCCCAGGCCAGCATGGAGATATAAGCCCTCCACCTGGTCATCAGTCTGCCCTGCGGCCTCCCTCCAGCAGCCTAACTAGATGCCCAAACCAGCTCTAAGCCTCAGCATCTCAAGTCCCACATGTATTACTGAGCTTCTCACCTTACCCCTAAGGGAGAAGCCACCCACCTGCCTGGCAGCTTATATTCTCAATCTTGTTCTTTCAGTCATGGACCGCAGATGAGAATAGGAATGAAGACTGATGGTTATATAGAGAACTTTGCCTTCCGGCTAAGCTCTCTTTCTGCCTATTTGGGGATAATAAAAAAAGGCATTTGAAAATGTTGAAAATTAACTTAGCCTCTCCAGTGTCTAGTGTCATAAACGGTGTTAATATTCTCCTCTTGGACATGGCTGTGAACGACACAAGTTTTCGCAAAGTTAGTCGTCATGTTAGATGCATTTATCAACGAGTCTATCAGTTTAAAAAACAGGTATTCCACAGTATTCCATGTAATAGCAGGAGAATCACACAGTAAAGAAAAACAACAAAACGGGAGCCTGACAAGTAAGCAGTAGTGCAAATATAACGTTACAAAATAGACCAAAAACAAGAGCATATGTTAGTTTTGCTACTAACAACAAGCTAGTCAGAGCATCTCTTGACTTCCCGACAGATTTTCTTCCCAGACTAAGGAAATCAAAGCCAGCGCTGACAAAACCTTAACAGCAATAAGGCACTGTTGCTTGTATTATGAAGTTTGCAATGGAAGACATTAACTGATCCAGGATCATGCCTGAGAAAGCAAATTAACAAAATGAATAAAAGATTGAGTCCCCTCATTAAACCTTCAAGTTTTCTCATAGCAGGGAGTGACTGAGCAATCAATCACTCAAGCCCATCTCTGGGCAAAACAAATTCACTGCTGTCACCCTCAACAATGCGGTCCTGTCCACGATAGTGCACATTCAGAGCATCATCAATGAAACAACTTATACTGAGTGAGTCGTTGGACACAGCCCATTTTCTCTTTAGCTACAGAGAGATTTGATTGCTTTAGACATTCATTTAGCGAACATGCATTAACCCACACGTGCACGACAAAATTTTCATGGACGCTTGTGTGCTGACATCAATGAGCACAGTGTCTGATGAACAAACAGATTCAAACAAGTTTATCTGCTGAGTGCACAGAAACCCACTGCTATGAATAATGAAAGCCTGCTGCTCAATAATAAATGTCTGCATGCTTGCACTGTGCCACTGTGCTTGTTTGGCCTGTGAGGGAGATTTCATTATACCAAGTCCCTTGTTGTCCATGCATGAACAAAGCACGCGCGCACACACACACACATACGCACACACACACACCACACACTAATCACTGCAGCAACCCCTAGCTTGAAAACTACAAGAGCTATCAGAGAAAGAGAAGGGGGGGAAAACACAGTAGAACACAAAAAGAAAGTGCACACACTCAAAAGCCCAGGAGATAAGAGTGCTAAGCCAGCCAATGAGCCTGTTAGTAGGGCAAAACACATCGGGCAAAAGTGGACATGCCTGCCAAATGAAACTTGAGCTGTTCAGTTCATCTTGTTCCCTAATTTGCTAGATGATAAAAAAAATTGGAGTGTTGTCGTCCGTTAAGAATACACAAGAGTGTTTTGTCGTCACACAAGATGAACCAGTCAATCCAGCTACACAATACCGCCACTGACAGTGTATGTATTCACACATACACTCCATATGAAAATGTAGAGTTTCAAGAAACAGGTTGTTAATATGGGTAACATGGAAGAAAAACAGTGTGGTTTAATGCTTCCGCTCCCAGAATTCAGGAGGCAGTTTGTGTTTCCCTTCATGTCATTAGTCATTCTACTTCTCCTTAGAACTCAGCATGATGTGGGGGGGTTCCTCAGCAAGTAACTCTGATTACCTGGGTATTGTTACAATTACACCTGTAGATCGTAGTTGTAAAGATTTAATTTCATCCAATTGATCCAGTTTGTTTGGTTCAATTACAAACTCGGCTTTGTAATAAATTGCTTGTTGGTGTCATAGGGGAAATCACTTAGCCAATCCAGGGTCAACTGAGTTCATTTGGGTTTCTACAGAATTAGAAAGAATACTTGTCATGCAGCGCTTGCTTCCTTTGCAGGTGGGCGGTGCCGTTCAATGATGTTGACTGGGGGCACTTCGGTCCAATACTCCAAGCTTGTGTAAAAACTTTGATCCAGCTACTCCATTCCATCAATCCAACAGTCACACACTCATTCGACATACGCTGCCGACACTGCCGATTGTACATAAATTAATTTTGTATACGTCATTGCTTCTCCTTTTTTTTTTTTTTTGGCAGGGCCAAAATGCTGTCCATGTTGCAAAGGAGTTCATAATTAAAGTAATAACTGCATAGTGACTCTCAAAAAACACTGTAGTACTAACCTTCAAGTTTATTACTTAAGTCTTAACTAGACCTTCAGCTCCTATTGAAAATTTCAACAACAACAACAACAACAAAAAGACATTTCTCACTCCTGTGCAGATGTGGAAGTTGTCCAAAGTTTTCGGGTCTAAACCAGAGTGAGAAAGACATTTAGACATATACGCAGTGGTAGAAGCAGCTTGAAAAGAAGCAGCACAAACAAAGAAAAAACTGTGGGTGGCATTGAGAAAAAGAAAGACATATCATCTCTCACTGAGACCACTGAGACCAGTGCCTGAGTCCACACTAGCTGTGTGTTTCAGGCCACAGGAACAGTATAAGGAATGAGAGGGACTCTAAGTTGGGGGGGGGGGGGGGGGGGCAGAATGTGCAAGAGAGCTAGAAGCTCATTGATTGAATTTTTTCAATACGGTGTAATACAATACTGATCCAATACTTTACAGTGTACTGTGGCTAACTGCCTCCCATCTGTCTGACTGCTGTATACATCCCAGGGGGAACATGTCCAAGTGGATTATACTTTGGTGTAAAACGAATCCCAATCTGTGGCACCCTGCTTTTCTCCAGGTGAAGTGTACCTTAGGCACTCACCTTTTCATTTCCCTGACATCATCACATACTCGGTTGAGGCAAGAAGCCACAAATTTAGAACACTGTACACCAACTGTTCTTCTGCCAGTTTTCTTTGCTCAACATCTAAGATGCATCCCTGTCAGAGAGGAATGGTGGTAGTCTGCCGATACAGCTCAGAGGCAAACTGATTTTCAGTCTCTCGTGCACCCCTGCCTGTTTAAGAAAAGGCTCGGGCAAAAAAAAAATCTTTCAAAGAACTTATCTGCCACAGGAAAGGTGGTCTAACCATAACACGGGGGGGGGGGGTCCTATGTGGTATGTATTTTCAAAATTGCTGCTATGTGATGAAGACAAATGTGAGAAATAGGCTGTTATTCATTTTGCCACAAAAACATTAAAAAAACCAACAACAACCAAACACCATATCCGAGCTTCTGTAACGTTGCCTTGATGTTAGTTACAAAACATGGACACTGTAGCATCCTCTGCATGACACTGTTGAACGGAGAGGTCGGGCAGAGGCAACAGAGAGAATTTACAAACATGGCTGACAATAAGAACTTTCCCTTTAAATCACTCTCTTTTTTAAAGTGTTGGCTATTTCCAGACAATAGTTTACACACTTGTAAAGGAGACACAATGTTTGACAGTAGAAATATGGTGTCAAAGCAGATTGTATCTACTGGAGCTATTGGAGGCAATTGGAGCTGCCACACTGACCACGGGAGTCCTGTAGACCTGTTTGGAGGTCACGCTGCAAGTTCAGAAACACTATAGACAGGCTGCAGAAAAGACGGAAAAGAGGGGTTTTTGGGTGGGAGGGGGTGCTGGCAGAACATGGTGTGATACTTAGTGAAGGTGCCTTTGCTTTGAGAGCTGGAGGGGCAGTACCACAAGGCACAGTAGGCAGGACTGACCATCAGGATGACAAAAAGCTAAAGTCTCATTTCTCTGACAGGTAGGTAAGAAGATGATTTAAAAAAAAAAAAAAAGTTATAAATAATGTTGAATGTCCATACAAGGAAGTGTACTGCCATTTGTAGCCAATCAAAATGGTATTTTGAAAAAAGTGATTAAAAAAAAAAAGCTGGCGCAACTGTGGCAACCAAGCAGGCAGCGGTTGGTCACTGTCCTCCGGGTCTTATTCCAACTATAGCAACAACACGCTCATTGGGGGTCACAAGGTCAGCTGCAGGCATCATGTGACCTGTGTCTCATTACAACCCAGCAACTCCCACACCATCCTCCACTGTATGCACCTACACATAGCTATGACAGCAATGCTTGAAAATGCCACCGCAACAAAAAAAAAAGAAAAGCAAGAGAATGTTCTGTGAATGCAAATGGGACTGAGAGGTAAGACTTCATCTCTCTGGAGCCAAACAAGGTTAAAAAAGGCAAAATGTAACGGAACATGTAACATTGTATTAGCAGCTATATAGATGACTGACTCAATTAAGGCCTTGGCCATCCAATTACTCTGCTATTATAGTGAACAATGATAATAAAGACACTGCTTTGTACTGCCTCGCCATGCAGTTCTTCTGAGAAGCTAAATGATATTTTTAGATTGTGGGGGAGCGCTACGAAAGGTCTCCATGATTCAATTTGCTTTGGAGACTGACTACTCTGTATATGAGTCCAGCGATGCACAATCAAGTAAGTACTGGCCACTCACAAAGGTGCCAGACACCATATAGATATGATCACTCGGCCTCAGCTGAATGTGATATGGGTGACAAGCGGATTGAGAGAATGGAGACCATAGCCGCTCTCCGTCCCTTTTGTTATCCTTGCGTATGACCATCACCAGCCATTAAGAGGGTCCTTGCTTGCCTCTCAAATCAAGACATCTCGAAAGGGAAGCAAATCCAATTCTTCCAGCTGGTACAATTTTCTCCCCTTGGTTGGGTCTGTTTTATTCCTCTTATCAGTGAGCATATTTCAAGCTCCGAGCATTCTCTTCGGTACAGAGTGAAGCTAGAGCGTGTGTGTGTGTGTGTGTGTGTGTGTGTGTGTGTGTGTGTGTGTGTGTGTGTGTGTGTGTGTGTATGAGTGTGTAAATGTGCAAGTAAGAGCAAAAAAAATAGACCGGATCCACAGCAGCTGTTATCACTGCTCCCACACGAATCCTTGTTATCTATCCTGGTCAGTCAGACTTCAGCTTGTCTGTCATTCCCTCTCATCACTGCACCCCTGAGTGTATCTGCATGATTGTATTTGTATGTGTGTGTGTGTGTGTGTGTGTGTGTGTCAGTCACAATCACTGTTACACCATTCTACAACCAAGGGCCTGTTCAAATTAGATCAGCACCTACTCAGCTTGCTCGTAACCCACCACTTCCTGTTTCCCACGCAGGAGAACCCTTCCCCTAACCACTACTAAAGTAGTAGCAGTAGCTACTTGATACAGATCCAAACAAAGAACTTTAGTAGTAATAGTAAAGCTTGATTTTTCCTTCAAATGGATGCTGTAACCTACAGTGTAGACACACATAGCGGGATTTTAAATAACTTTTTATGTGGAGTAGGTACTTCACCAGAAGCCAGTTTAATACATTCTTTTATTCTCAGCATGTTAAGGAACCTCTATTTCATTTTGACCTCAAAGCAAACTTTTTATGCCTGATCCATTCTGGATTTGTAATTTAATTTGAAGCTCCAGGCAACATCTGGCTAGGTGAATGAGAGCCAGACTCCTGCTTCCGCCCCTCCACAGTCAAGTAGGATCCCTAACTATAGGTCTGCCTTTTAAAACCTGGTCAAGCCTTCAGGCATCGTGTTCGCTGCAAAACTGGCAATCGCCATTAGCCTCAATGGAAGAGGTCAGCCCCAACTGTGCAGCAAAAGCTCCTATAAAGACAGATGGCGGCAGGAGCGGAAGATGATTTATAGATATGGGAGAATCAGACAGTGGGACAGAGGAAGGGGGTGAGACTGACAAAAAAAACAGACATAAAAGAGAATAAACAGAGAGAAAAAGCTAGTAAAGAAAAGCAATGAGTAAAGAGGAGGCAGCAGCAGTGGAGGCAGCAGCAGAGGAGGCAGCAGCAGCGGAGGCAGCGGTGAGGCCAGGCCTGTCTGTCAGCACCTATCAGTCCTCCTGAGGCTTCGCTACGTAAACCAGGCTCTCGCCTCAAGTTTGTGTTAACATTTGCATGACCACGCACAAGATTAAAATGACCTTTGACCTTATCTCACACCGCAGGCTCTAGTAGGCTGCAGTTTTACCATTTCACTGTAGGTCTGAAGGTTTTCCTGGAGGCAGCTCATGCCAAGCTTGTTTAAGTCCTCACACTCATCTGGTATCAAGCCAGAACGGAAGGAAGAAGACACACGGATACACACACAAACCACATACGTTTGCAAAATGGAGTCGTTAGGTGTATACCTGCAAGGACAGCATGCTTTTTTTTACCGTAAGCTGCAGTCTGCAGTGTTCGGAATAACTGAAGTTGTTAACATGGTTTAAAAGTCATACATAACCTTCCCCTTGCCTGTCCCATCATCCCCCATCCATCTGCTTTCTCGCTTTTTTTTTTTTTTTTTTTTACTTCTTGCCATCTTGTTTAGCTGGAGGATCCAAACAAGCCCTGAGTAACATTATCTTCCGAGTGGCAGCCTAGTTACACTGCAGTCCATCTGCTCCTGCTCACGGGGCTCTGGATGTATGTATACTTGTATTGATCTTGAGTGCAGATATAAACCTGCTCGGAACTGTTTCTTATCTCAGGACTTATTGCATTTTGTTCCATTTTGGCAGCAATGAAGCTAAAAGCAGCTTCATCACTTTTAGTTGGAACCTTGTGAACTGGGAACTGCTACGATTTGTACTCGTTCAGGACCTAAAGGCCATTAAATGATTAATGGATGAGTGATCAAATTTTGATTCTTTCAGAAGCTGATAGCCAAAGATGTGATCTGAGAACTGCAGTTGTGTGCTGAGGTTATTTATTTATTTATTTCAGATCTTGATGCAACCCTGGCATCAACTGTAGCTGTTTGAATGACAGACAAGTGAATAGTTCATCGCAGTAGTCCAGCCTGCTGGAGATGAATGCATACCAGTTTCTCTAGATCATGCTGTGACATAAGGGCTCTTATCCTTCTGATATCTGTCAGATGGAAGAAGTCAGGTTTTCTTAATGACTGAATGTCAAATTCAAATCTGGAAGAAGAGATTTAATAAGGCTCCTTTTGTTGTTGTTTAATGTGAGTTTTTTTTGCCGAAATACAGCCCAGAATGTAAATTCAATTCCTACAAAAGGGAGAAAGATCTCTTTTCATTTCATGTCACAGCTCCAAACTACCTACTAAATCTTTTGAAACATATCACAGTAATGAGTATGTTAATGTTTGGTCTGTCTTACTGTATGGGGCCAGTAGATAGCAGGCACCTTGCAGTGGCAAATGGCCATGTCAAGAGAATGATGTTTCACAGCTTCAGCTTGCTGCCTGAACGGCTTCACTTGGACCTCCAAGGCAATGAATCATAGTCACACATCCGCCATTTCCTGTCACCTACAGAGGTGCCACAAAAGATGCGGAAAGATTCACACGCAATCTCACACACACAAGAGCACATACACCCACACTGGAAAACCATTGCTCCTGAGCAAGGATGAAGACAAGCCTTCGGACAGGGTCATTAATATTATTTCTAACACACACGAGCGCAAATTTGAGGACCAGTGTTTTCCCTCTTATATAATAGAAGCCTTGCACACACTCCAGGCTGTAGGCATGTGTTAGGCAGTTATGTAAGGGACAGTTGTGTCTTATACCATTTCCCATTGCCTGACTAGGGAGATCAGCTCTTACCATTTAATAATTTGAATTTTTAACTTTATCAAGACATCAAAAAAAGAAGAAGAAGAAAGCAAAACATACTATATTCTGAACCCCAGGGCTATACATTTCCCCGCGCACAGAATGAAGCCGATGAGGATAGCAGCAGTGGTCTTTCACTGAAAATTATTTTTAAGTAGATGCTTCTTCTACCTGTATAAAATAGTTTCCGTTTTGGCTGAATTGGTAAGTTGCAAATGACTGACTGACTTGCAGGTCATCGAGTCGCAGCAGCCAGTCAAGTGTTGGACTTTCACATTTGCTGCTGCTGTTTCAAAATTATTCCGTGTGAACTGTTCTCTATTATGTCATCAGGGGGTGTTGTGACAGATCTGCTCTCTAGAGTCCAATAAAAAAAAAAATCACAGTTTTGAAGGTTGCTGCTTCTAACCAAAAAAAAAAAGAAGAAAAGAAACGACATTCACTTATCACAGATTCTCAGCATGAGCACATCACGGCAGTTCTCCGGCAGATTTCTCCGTGACCTTTTCAAACACAAGTGTTTCATGTCTTTCCTCTAGTCCATTTAGAAAATCAGTGATTTTACTGAAGCAGTGTCCAACTGTCTGTCAACCTCTGGGGCTGCTGTCTGACCAGCACTGCGGCGAGGCCCTCTTCCTTCAACGGTCCAGACAGCAGCACCCTACGCCTTCTTCCAGACCTCTGACTTAAGCCTGAGACAGCGGCAAAGCCAGATTTGTGTTTGTGAGCCACTGCCAGTATGTGACCTGCTGTTTGTAACAATGGGGACAACATGCTCTTGCAAGAAGCCATTTACTTGAGTACAGTTCAGTGAATAAAACTGCAATCAAATGCTTTGTGGATGGTACAGCGCTGTGCAATGATGATTGTAAGAAAAGTACACTTTAACAACAACATATTATTTGGATCCCAACATAAAAATTACAGACGAGCAATTGAGCTCAAGGACTTTTAAACCGTCTACCCTTTCCCAACCATCTGATGTGTAAGGTTAGCTGACCTCTTCACTTGTCATGGGGAACTAAGAGCAAAGCAATGAGAACTGAATACACAGATGAAGTGATTTCTGAGTAAGACAGTTAGGACTAGGGGTTCTTACTGAGGATTTATTTGTCATTTCCTTCTCACCAAAGACAAAGGAAAAGAAAGCTTGCATCCACTTCCTATTTCCCCATCTGAGGTGGAAGAAGCACACACTCATAGCCTCTGCTGGGCTTCTCTCCAGCACAATTCAGAAAAGCCGTTTGCTGGGGACTCATGCAAATCCAAACCAAGCTGGTTCCTTGCTGTGAGCTGTAAATGAACAGTCAAATATTGGCTCCTAATTGAAGGCAGCAGTTGTCTGTGGGCGCAGGCATCCCTGCTGTGAAATTACGGACAAACACACTAGGACACTAAGAGACTATTTCCCCTCTTGTGCTCCTTTTTTTCTGTTCTCTTCATTCCTTTTTTAGCCTTGCTTGATCTTTTTTGGACAGTTTATAGAAGGTAAGATTATAAGGAAAATATAAATTGGGGCATTTCCTGCAACAACAATCATGAGCTAAAAACGTACCGAACATTTCTGAGCGTGTGGTGGTACAGTATGCCTGAAATACCAGCCCAAACGCTTCTTTTATTTTCTACCTCTTGCTTGGCTCTAATCCTTCACTGTCTTTTCGTCTAAACCTCTTTCTTCCTGGCCCTTATCCAGAGTTAGGACAGGAACAACAAGAAAAATTAGTGCTTATGAAAATCCTGTGTGTCTGTAATTGAATATGAATGTCAGGAGTCCTGACAGAAAAACACTTACATTGGTAAACACATCTCACCTCCTATTTCTCCAACTTCCTGTTCAACAGCCATCACCAGGGTATGTGACCCTCCAGGTCAATAACAACCCATCATTCACAAAGTGGAAAGAAGATAGTGGGCAGTGGAAGAGAGAGCACAAAGAGATCACGAGAAAGATCACCGTTTTGCTTAACTTTACATATTCAAGTCTAGTGAAATATATACAACCTCAAAGTCGAGCTGGAGAGATCATTTCAAAATCACTTGGCAACATTACGATTTACACAAGACAGAGAATATATGGCGACGCGAAGGGGTTGATACAGTAACTTGTAGTTGCCTTGGTAATACGATTACCCTAATCATGAACATTAACACCACACCTCACCACCTCAGACACAATTATCGAGTAGCTATTCAGAAAACCCTGTATCTGATTTGGTCCTGGAGCAAACCAAAGCTACATTGTGCTGAGGAAAAGTATCAGACTACGTTTGCCATTAAAATGTACATATGAAACCATGGGAGTGTCCTTGGCAGACCATGGCTTCGCACTTTTTTTGGGGGGCTCGTTTTGGCTTTCAGTTGAGAGAATAATGCAGGTCAGTCAAAGAACACTAGTTGCTCCAGTTTCCCAAATACCAGGCAATTACAGGACTGAATGACTGAAAAATACATCATGTGCTTGCAGCAGACAGTCCACCACCAAGAGTAAGGCTTAAATACGGCACCTGGAACCAACATTTGGAGCTAAAAAACAAACAAACCCTAAATTTGCTTTTATTTCAAGAAGTCTGTAAAAAAAACTACTAAGCGAGCACAAGCTGCTAACTGCTAGCCCAAGACCACTAGCATTCATACGCTTCTGTTGCCAAGATCTTCTTCCCATCTTCTCCCTCCGCCCTAACAACTAGAACCTCGCCCACAATAGCATACCGCAATAGTTCTTGTAGTGTCTCCTGACCAAGACATGGCAAGAATTTATGGTACAATGAATATCTAATGTAATCTTATATGGTGAATCTGACGCAACCATCATGACACACAAAATATCCTGTATTCTGATCCCGACATAAAACAACAAACTTTTCTTCAATTTCAACTGCTCTCTACCACTGCATCACCTGCTTGCAAGGTCAAAGTTTAAATCATTTGAAATTCAAGAGCTTAATGACAAAATCCTGCAGTGTGTGAAGCCAAAACCAATGCTTCGACCTAGATGAGCACCAGTCCTTTCCCCACAGGAACACAGGAGGGCCAGAGCCTTTTCATTGCTGATAAGTGTTGTGTCCCTACCTTGGCTCGCTAAAAGTAACAGAAGTAAACTGAGGAAGACATCAGAGGGATACTTGACAAGAATGATAAAGGGGGCAAAGACAGCCATGAGGATCCACTCTAATACAGGTGGCTGCTTATCCTGATGGGACTGTTTTTGCCCAGCTGGAAGAGTCAAAGATGTAGTCAGACAGGTCTCTTTCAGAGCTGTCTTGTCAGCTCATTGAGACACCAAAATACTCAGGTGCAGCTGCGCTGAAAAAAAAAAAAAGCTGAATAATTAATCGCTATTGGGAGCAAAACAGTGTATTACCTCCTTGTAATAAGAATATAATATCTCATAATTTGTGTCTCATTGCAAGACCCCATGAACATCCTGTTTCTCTGATTTACAGAGAAAGAATGAAATAAGGAGAGAAGCAGTGTGGCAAGTTAAAGGAGAGAAAAAAAAGGAGTCAGTAGAAGCTGCATGCACATGCAAACCAGGTGCAGGATAACATCAGATGAGGAGGGTGGTTATCTGCACACCAGCTTTTAGCTCCTGATACTTTATTGACATTATGAGGGAAAATTTTGACCCATCCACCAGGCCAGTGAGGATGCCAAGTGTAGTATCCAGCTGTTAAAGATCAAATAACTGTGCACATAAACAATTTGACAGTCCAATTAATCTTTAATTTCTCTGAGTCAATTTCATTTTTCGACACTGTAATTAGCTTTTATGTTACTGTTTTCATGAATAATTTTCTGTGTATTTCAAAATAAAAGAAAAATGCAAATAAATCCTGACGTGGTTTAAAAAAAAAACCCCACTGAATAACAACTCTTGATGCACAAGAGAAAAGTATTGCAAGCAGGAGAAAAAAAAACAAGTAGACTATTGGCAGTTTAAAAAAAAAACAGAAAAAAAGGAGAAAAGGAGAAAACAAATTAAGGAGAGCAGTCACTTTTAACTGTCAGAGCAAAATGTCACAGCCAACACAGACGTGGACAAAGACCAAAATGAGCTGGTAGTGGCAGTAGCAGTGAGGCACAAGGAGCACCAGTCAGATGGACTGAACTGAGCCCTGGTGTCCCACTGTCAGCCCAGCTCAGACCCGGGACAGAAGCAGTATTATAGAGCTGTGGGCCTGGCCAAGAGGAGGAACAATAGGTCCTGTGTGTGGGAGCCTCTGGAGCATCCTAACAGCTGAGAGATAGCAGGGCAGACTATGGCTTCTCTAAATGCCACATAAAGGGGCGTTACACTGCCCTCACATGAATCCTCTTTCCCAGAATCCCTGGCCCACCTTCCTCTCACCTCCTCCTCATGCCATGCACTTGTCAATCATTCTTACTTTCATCTTTTTCCTTTCTCTTTACACACTCTCTCATTATGCCCTCTGTAAGTCTACATGCCCTCCTATCAGCGATCTCTACCTCAGTGGAGAAAAACAAAGAAAAACAGAGATATTCTTGCGAGCATGAGAAAGCCAGGGACTGGCAAAGGATCAGAAAAATGTCAACAAATAAGAGAGGTCCAAAAGCCTTTACAGGAGGCGTGCCAATGTGTTTCTATCACAAGGGCCTCAGAAAAACAGAGAAAATATGAGAAACCGTAAACTGTGCCGGAAGGTCACCCCTCAGGGCAAAGAGCTCAAAAGCAGAATCTGCTAAAACATGGTTGTATTCTAAGAATACACCTGTAGTCAAGGCCATGTGCAAGGCAAAAATTGGGCAACAAAAACAGATGGATATATAAAAGATCAGATCCATCCTTTACATCTTTTCCAGCAATCTGTGTGTGTGTAAAAGTAATTTAGGGAAGAGATATTTATGTCTTGAAGGACACTTACACTCAGCCAATAAGGCAATTATTTTTTTTGTTTTTGTTTTTTTACAAATGTGATCCCTCTGAGCTGTTATGAAACTCAGCCTGTAGCCTCCACTCAGTCATGTGATAGTTCGGACACCACCAATGCAATCTGATAAATTCAACAGCTGCAGGAGGGCTTAGCCTATTTTGTCCAAACAGTCCTTGCTGTTTGCACTATGCTACATATTTGCTCCATAAACAATTTCAAAATACCTCTGGGCTTATCTCTAGTTACCTCTGTGTCATGATTCAATTTGAAGCACAACTCTAAAAGTTTCTGTTATTTTTGTGTTTGTGCATTTCCATGCTTCATGATCTGAATCTGTGTGCTCCTTTTTTTCCCAAGGCAATTTATGGAAAGGTGTGCTTTTTAACAAAAAAAAAAAAGTTTTATGACAAAATATAACCACAGCAATCTGAAAATTATACATTTATTACATCCAGCAAATACCAAGATCACCTCCTGGAAGGATTTCTCCTGACTTTACACAGATAGCATGTAGAACTGCATTAAAGAATATCTCATCTGAGACAATCAAACCTGAAGTGATCCCAGGACCTTAGTGCTTTAATCTTATTCAAAAGTTACTGAATATTAGTCAGGTATCAGGGTCATAGACAGCACAAGCACCAACTGCTGTATTTACATCTTTCTCACCCCCAGTTTATGCTTTTTGGGGACAATCACCACTATTTGAATCCATGAAAGGCATTGGTTGAAGGCTAGAGCACAGTATCCCACTGTTTCTATCAAGTATTTTCAGCACTGCATCACTTCAGAATGGAGAAAGAGCCACCCACATATATTTAGCTTGAAGGTAATAGTGACTGATAGATTAAACAGCTATAGCAACAAAATTGTCCAAAAACTTTTTTTTTTCAAACTCTTAAGTGCACCACATAATATAATCCACATCTTCTTTATCCAGCTGTATGTTCAGTAAACCAAAAAGGCTTTAATTTGAGCAAAAACTAACTATAACCCTTCCTGCTCTGTACTACTGTAAATCAGCTGGTCGCAATCAGTCCTACAATGAAGAATTGTTGTTTATTCATTTTGTTTGTTTGTGGACATTCAGAAGATGTGGACTGCAACTGATGCTTCGCTTTTGGGCAGTTTTGCTGTTGTTTCTAGTTCATTGACATAGGGCACCATTAGCTTCAAGCTAAATATACATTACTGGCTATATCCCTGTTCCGGAGCCATGCACATGAGATGCAGGAAGCAAAAATTAATCTTTGTGAGCTCAAGACACCTATTTATGAGTACTTGAAATGCAAAATACACTTTATGACTGAGGTATTGCTTTAATCAGAATGCAGATTTCCACTAGAGGCTGCTCTTCACTGTAAAGAAGAAATACAGTAGCTGCCAGCTGCATCCTTAGAACCTATTCTGATTCTGCTGCCTTAGATGGACAGACCGCAAGAAAACATCATCAGGTTAATTAAGCCCACACAACACCAGATCATGGATTCCAACAAATATCAAATATAAAAGCTGATCATTGCAAAACATTCCTTAAAATTACACTGTTCCTCATGCCCACTTTTCTTGCTGCACTTGAAGTATTACAAAGAAGGTTTCGAATTTCACAAAGCATGATTTTCACTGGGGCTGAAGGGGAAGGCTACCATCCCCCCATGACTGCAAGCAGGCTGAGCTAGAGAGAGACCCCAGCCTCACTGTGGCAAGTCAATGCATTCTTAGTGGGGGGAATTAAATGCCAGTGGTTTGCTTATTATACGAAATTGCAACTCTGCAGCCCAATTACCAAGTACACACATGAAAGATGACTTCAGCAGCGTGTTGAATAGTTTTGAGGAGAAGGCAAATATTTGTTCTCCGGGTTCCCACCAATGTGATATTTCTCAGCCTGAACATCAAGACGCTGCTGCCCGGAGGAGCGTACAGATGTGGAGTATAACAATGTAGCATCCTTCAAAAAATTCTACGTACGTTAATTTCATCCTTTTAAAACATATTTAGTACTTTTAAACGCGTTGACTACTTCAGAGTCCAGCGCTGTCAGCGTTGCCTAATGTGTCACCTATGTTCCGAGTTAATGTGGTACAGTCAGTGATGGCCAGACAGGCTTGAATTACCAACACAGACCGTTACGAGCTAACACTTAAAGTCGAGCTAATGTTACAACATGGTGACTCGGGTTTTCAGGCTTGGCTGAGGTGTAACATCATCTTGACGGTACTGAAGTCAGTTTTCAAATAAATAAATAAAAATAAGCTACACTCGTGTGTGTCAGACGACCATAGATGAGAAATTACCTGATTCACTCGTTTAATCCTTTCTTATTTTCTGTCCATCCTCATTGAGCTGCGGAGCATGCCACCGTGTCCAGTAATTTAAATCCCCGGGTCGGATCCATGATTCTCTGATATCAAATGTACTCCTACTGGAAGAGGCGGCGGCGGAGGAGAAGAATCCAGGTACTTTTTCCAAAGGGATTCTCTGAGTGGATATCGGTGAAACGGGTACTAAACGTTCTCAAGACGATCTAATAACGTGTTTTATGACAAGGAAAATGTCCGCTAATTTTACTAATTTGAGGCAAAATTGTTAATTCCACACAAGTGTCTCAGAAATGATGCTAATTAGTTGGAAAATGTCCCCATAATAAGGAGCAACAATGGTACGTACCACTCTATTGTTGGGGCGCGAGAGCGTCCCGTGCAACTGCTTCACTGGAGGAGGTGGACGAACCTGTGCTGGCCAATGACTGCAGGCAGCGACGTGGAGTACTCAACGTCACTCAGCATAGGAAATAATCCAAGTAAACAATCGATATCGTCTCTTATACAAGCCTTCACGCTGTTGTGTTGGAATTGAGTTATGACGTACAAATACAGAAAATGCATCCAAGTCATTCTCCGCACACCCTAACAGTTTCACGTTTAATCCTTGAATATGTGCAAATAAATAGAAATAAATCAGTGCTTATCCCATTTTGAACGTTCTTCTGGTTTAATTCAGCTATGATGAACTAAAATTATGCACGCTGTTATATAACGAATTCTCGTTTTCTGTAGTCCCTTTTTAGCAATATGTATTCTGATGTTCACACTGTATTGTATTTGATTTTTGTGTTTTTTGTCTCGTGTGTTTGTATTTTTTTTAACATATTGAAACCTTGAATTGGCCTTGAATATCCATTCATGTCAGCTGAATGTCAATGTTCAAGAAAGAAGTTTAAGAAACATAGATTCAATCCATATGTTGTGCATTGCTCTGACTGTGTTTAAATGGAATACCTAAAAAAAATTAAAGTAACAGGGGTAACATGCCCTGCCCTTTTCTCCTGTTCTGTGCTTAAGGGTCTGGAGAATAACTTGTGAGATTTTCTCCTTCTTGACAATTTGGTCTCAATGAGATTTTTCTTTTTTTGTAAACTGCTCTTGCCCAATGTGCCAGCAATTCACATGCCAAGTTAGACATCAATCGGATGAGCAGTTGATAAGATAATCATTTCAGTCTCATTCGGACGTCAAAATGGCAAGCGAATGCAATCTTGAGCCTTTGTTCTAGCAAGAGCTTGTGGCCATCAGTGTTTTTGAGTTTTATTGTAATTGAAATGATGTCTATAATACACATATATTGCCAATCACTGACAGAATCTCCTCAGAAATTGTCATATATCCATTAATATTATTTTCTTTTTAATTTAACAATAATAGCCTGTACAGTACATATGTGACATACAAATAGAGTGTCATTAATATATTGGAACTGTATAACAAGCAGTATACACATACAGGCACATAAAAACAAATTAAATCATTTGATAAAGACAAAGGCAGTTGCAACTACGGGGGCAGCATGGCTCAGAGGTAGAGTGGCTGTCTAGCAACCGAAGGGTTGGTGGTTCGATCCTCACATCCCCCATCGACCATGTCGGAGTATCCCTAATAATAGCCCCTAATTGCTCCTGATGGCCTCCGATGGACTGGTGACCCATCCAGGGTGTATCCCGCCTCTTGCCCAATGTCAGCTGGTAGAGGCTCCAGCCCCCCACCACACTTATCTGTGACCCTTCACAGATAAGCAGTAAAAAAAAAGATGGATGGATGGATTGATGGATACAATTACAACTACAAAAAACGCATCACACTGAATGAGGGACAGATAGACTTATCTGTTGTGGGTTGTTTTTTTGTTGTTGTTTGCTTAATTGAATCTCTCTAATGGCTTTCTCATGATATTTTTAAAAATATTTTTTCTTGTACTTCATCCCTGCAAGCTTTTGCTACAATTTAGAAATAAAACGATACATACCTGTGGTATCAACCTTTAAACTTTGTAAGAAAATCAACAACTTCACCCAAGAACAGCAGAATTAAGAGTGGGCACATTCAAAGTCTGGATTGGAGATGGATCCGGTGCCAGTTTTGAACAGAGAGCATGGCAGGGAAATATCTGGTTTCGGCTTGTGTGAAAGCGAATTACAAGTAGTTTCCGAGTAATATTTTCTTCTGGATATCCTTTTTTATGCTATGAAGAATATGACCCCTGTTTCTCCATTATATTCTCCGATAACCATAAATTCATTTTTATCACAGCGGAAGTACCGGTCTTCTACTTCCGATGAAATCATAACATCCAAGATGTCTGCCGCCATAGCTTCCCTCGTTTCATACGGGAGCGACTCCGACTCCGATAATGACTCCGAACCTAAAACTACTGGGGGAAAAGTAGATCTAACGGACCCGGACGCCACGGCTCACCTGAAACCGTTACAGTCCGGCCAGACAATGACTTTGTCTCTCCTCAATTCCGCTCCTGAGGTCGCCGTTAAGGTAAGCTAATCAAGCTAGCTAACTAAGCTAATGTTGTCGACAGACTTGAGTTGAATTAATACATCGAATATTGCCTGGATAATATAAGTCGGAATTTGATGCAGTAACTATTTATGCGTTTAATATCGAAAGTTACTAGGAGAATTGTGTCGTGAAGTAAGGCTGTAAACAAAGGCTGGCTAACAGAAGGATATTAGCGTTAGCAGCTAATAATTCAGAAACTAGACACGTTACGTTCTAGACGAAACAACAGTAACAATACTGCTGTTCCATGACTTTGAAATGTTTCGTGATAACGAGGTTTTACTGATAGTTGTCATGTACAACGTAGGAATCTGTTGAGACTGGCGTACATCTGGACCCTGCGTTGAAAGAAGTCACTTATAACCCAACATTCGACACTATGTTTGCACCAGAGGTAAGTCGTTGGTTCCAGTAATTATCGCTTACATTAATCGTCAATTCATTGTTACTACCAGCTTTTTAGTATGTTTTCGTACTATATCATCTACTCCATTCTGAAGTACTTCATGAATTTGTTTCCTCTGTTTGTTTTTCATGCCAAGTGAATCAAAATGTCAACTTTCTGCTATTTTTCTTATTAATCTCATAATTCATTCAATGCCTTCAAGTTTTAAGTTGTGCAAAATATTTAAGATCTGTTCACTTGAATTTATCAATCATGTTCTTTTATTCCCTTTCTTAGTTTGGCCCGGTAAACCCGTTTAAAACTCAACAGATGGCTGCCCCTAGGAATATGTTATCTGGCTACGCAGAGCCCGCTCATGTTAATGACTTCATGTTCGAACAGCAGAGGAGGACCTTCTCAACCTATGGTAGGCTGCTCTTCCATGTCTTCAATTGGTCTCATTGATGTGGAATTGGATGTGTTAACAAGTATCTTATCTGTGCTGATAGGTTACGCTTTAGACCCGTCTGTTGACACACACCAAGCAATTACAAACACCTACATCGGTGCAGTGGATGAAGCGGAGAAAAATAAAGGTAGGTTCATGTTCTTCTATAATGGGGCTGTGACGGTACAGACGTTTTCTCACTGTGATTGTCAGTCAACCATACACCGCAGTACGGCAGCGATGAACCAATTCCTTGTGATTCATCGGGTTTAATAAATTTGTATTATTGTGGTAACAAATGAGCTTTCTTTCATGAATTTAATCAATGAGACAGTTAGATAACTGCCTGACTGCATTGTTCATGGCCTAGAGGTGCGATTCCATAATTACTGAGAGAAAAGAGTTTGTGGCTGGATGAAATGTGTTTTAAAAGGCTAAGAACATCAGGGAATGTGGACTGAAGCTCAATATTCCATTAGAAAAATTGAGTTATTAATTCGAGAAGTGATTAGATCAACCTTACTGTATAACCATATATTTATATAACATACACAAAGTGTGTATCGATATTTTTTCGGGGGCATGGTAACTTATGTTCTATGCTGTGTGAATAAAGTATGTTTTAAAAGAGAGAATAACTCTCTTTTGAAATTGTCACCAGGCTTAACTGTGTTTGAGAGTGGACATAAGAAGACAGAGAAAAGGAAGAAAGTCAAAGGTGGAGATGCAGCGGAGATTGATAACTTCCTTGGACCGTGGGCCAAATATGAAGACGAGAAGTCTGTGGCAAAACCAACAGACGTAAGGCTTTGTTCATCATTATACAGATACATAAATTACTGGACATAGTAAACAAACCTCCCCCTTTCTCTATGGTAAAAGGCAAGAACACATTGTACTCACCAGTTTTGGACATTATTAGTCTGTATTTCTGTAGCACTTTACTTAACACGTTATTCTTGTGATGAATTAAATCTGCCAGGATGAACAGAAGGAGTTGGATGAGATCACAGCCAAAAGACAGAAGAAGGGACGGAATGAAGAAGAAGCTCCAGGAGAGGAGAAGACAATTCTTCATGGTATACATCCCTCCTCTCTCGTCTCAGATTTCACATTGGTAGCATAAAAAAAAACAGTTTTTAGTTTAAGTTTTTTTAACAGATGCACCAGAAGCTTGAAAACGTCTTTTAATATGTTCCACAGATATTCATGTGAACCTTAGGTTAAATTGGCCTGACAGTTTAACAGTGCAAATTACTATGGCAACTCCTTTAATATTTTATGTGATCTGATCAGATCAAGTGCACATCAATGCATTAACCACAAATTGTAAGTGGATTTCACAGTTCATAGTGCAATGCCAAAACTTCATAAGGTGAGGTGGCATCTGTTGCCATGGTTTCCACTTTTTGTTTGTTTGTTTGTTTTTTAAGGGGGATGATCATTGTTTTTAAAAGACGGTCCTGATTTATACCTGCAAGCGTAAACTCAAACTCCTGCGGCAGGGTCGGCTGAATGAACCACGCTGCACAGTGCATGAATGCATTCACGCCTGTTACCAATGTTGCCCTGATGATTTTTTTTGTCTTATGCTGCTACTTAAAGTGTTATTTT
Organism: Aulostomus chinensis; assembly: GCF_037954235.1. Taxonomy (NCBI): domain Eukaryota; kingdom Metazoa; phylum Chordata; class Actinopteri; order Syngnathiformes; family Aulostomidae; genus Aulostomus; species Aulostomus chinensis. The sequence goes on along the minus strand of NC_141339.1, from coordinate 15,083,056 downwards.
GTGTATTAATGCTCTTTTATGAAACTTAATGCATTGTTTCAATCTTTTCCTATTTATTTATTTTCCTGGAAAATGGTGTTCTGCTCCAATGGATGCTAAGTATTTTTTTTATGGAAGTGAAGTCAAAACTGATTCTGAATTGTTCAATCAGGGCATTGAAGTGAGCAGATGGCACCGATTCATCAGTTCTATCCGTAATCTAACTAATTACCTGTTTTGTGAATTTCAGTTTAAAGTGACTGTGCTGCTCAAGCATTTTAAGCACGTCCTGATCTCCGAAAGCTTCAGATGTCTTACATGTTGTCTTTTTTTGTCCATTTTCCTTCCTCCTCCAGTTAAGGACATGTATGATTACCAAGGCAGGTCCTACCTCCACGTTCCTCAGGATGTGGGCATCAACTTGCGTTCTGCAGAGGGTCCAGACAAGTGTTACTTGCCCAAGAAACAGATTCATGTTTGGTCTGGACACACCAAGGTGAGAGGGGAAGGCTATGAACCGTCTACGTGCCTTTTTCATTTTATAAATAGATCCGTAAAACTCATTGCAGTTCAACTCATTCTTTAAGCAATTTGTGTCCAGAATTATTATGAAATTATTTTCTTTTTCTATCTGTAGATCCCCCCCCCCCCTCCGACACATCCTGTCTTATACATTATTTTCTCATTTAAAACTCAGATTTTCTGATTCATATAAAACCAGGCACTCCACAACAAAACAGGGTTCAAGAATCTGCTCGTGTCATTCAGGGATAAAGAAATCACTCAGGTTGTAAATTGGTTTCTAACCACTTTGGACAGGAAGTTACAAGGTAATTCGAAACATAAAGAGGTCGGGAAAGATAAGCGGAGGAGGCGGTATTGAGATAATAACTGGATGGCAAGTCAGACATGACACTTTTGGAGAACGCTTAGCTCACATGCTTTTGATATCAATCATGTCATAAATATATGTGGACACTTCTTATGCACAATAATTAATGTCAAAATACACTTAATTTTATTTTTTCTAAATTATTTTTCCTGGCCCTGATATAGTGCCCATTGGGACACATGCCTGTTTACAAAATTGTATTTATGAAGTATTTTGGATATATTTCACTGTCTTATTCTAACATCTGACTGAATATTCCTAATTAAAACCTAATGGCTCTTTGAAAGGATGTATAAATTGTGTCTAAAATGGCGTTAATATCATTTATGGCAATAATTGGTGAGAAATTTTATCAACCAAACAAACAAATTCATTCTGCCAAACTCATTTATGTCCTGTTAACACATCATTGAAAAGCCTCTTGTGCTCAAAACCTCAACTATCCTCGGCAAATATTTTAGAAAATCTGCAAAACTACTTTACTCTGACTACTACTGTACCTTAATTGTTTTATTCCACAAACAAGTGCTACCCTCTTTGAAAAGGTCCTTCAAATGAGATCGTTTCTCACGTGCCTGTGTTCACCTCCAGGGCGTCAGTGCCATCCGACTGTTTCCGAGCTCTGGTCATCTGCTGCTCTCCTGCTCCATGGACTGTAAGATAAAGGTAAAAAGCGACAACCGGGAGAGATAAAACAACACAGAAACCACCACTAATAAATAAATCACAGCGCACATGTACGCACATCCAGCAATTTAAATTTAGAGATTACAATGCTTAAAATAAAATGTAAAAGTATGTGAACTCTAATCTTATGCAGGGGCATTAATATTGGCCGTGCAGATGTTTTCAGGGTGTATTTAAATCTCTCTCCTCTCTGCAGCTGTGGGAGGTCTACGGTGAGAGGAGATGCATGAGGACATTTATCGGTAAGTGAGCGAAGTTGTGCGTAACTTTATCCCGCAAATACGTGCCACTTTCAGGTGATCAGTATGTAGTGAATGTTGTGACTCTTGCCCGCATAGTTTTGTACATATTTGAAATGATAATGAATCATCAGCAAACATGCTGACGTGAAATATGCTGGAGATCTGAAACTCGCCTTGCCTTTTGACAAACACGCAGCAACAATGGACTGTGAGCTCAGCATAACTCAACCACTAATGACACTCGGGGGAGAGTGTTTTATTTTTATTTATTTATTTTCGAGAGGTGGGGTCCGGGGGGGTGCCCAGGCTAATGTATGCAGGTCGCTCTAACACTTTTCCCGGAGACAGCACACTGTCAGAATAGTGATTGTTTGCAACTGCGGTTCTGCTTGTCAGCTCCTTCACAGAATACATGCATAATTCAGCAGCCCAGGGGCTGACGAGAACGATGGGCCGGGGGGGCACAAGACCCAGATAGCAGCGGGCTAACTGAAAGAGAGAGCACTGTTTTAAGGAGTGAATCGAGCGGAAGAGATTGACTGGCTGGGAGTTTCATGACTGGGAGACACAGCAGAGGCACAGATGACATGGCTGCATACTTCTGTCAGCACGGCGTTAGAAGTTAATGAGCATGTTTGGGAGAGAGATGTCCCTTTATTGATGCCGCTGCTGATATATTTGTCATTTCAGCTGGATGAAGATCTCTGTTTTCTGCGCTGTTTATCTTTATCTCTTTTAGTTGATTTTTTGTTGTTGTTCTTTAACTGCATATTAGAGCCGCGCAATTAATTAAGATCCAAATTATGGCCTAACTGCAAGTTTCCCATCACAGGAAGGTTCAGTATATGTTAAAGTGTTGAAGGCCGATTGTGTGTCCGTACCCCCCCCCCCCCACACACACACACACACGCACGCACGCACGGTTTAGATTGAGAAGTGTGGTGCTGCACAGATGCCCTGCCTCCATGTAATGTCCTACAGACTGAAGAAAAGATTGTTTGATTCTGATCCTCACAAAAATCGCGCCATTTCAATGCAATTTTTTTTAATCGAAAATGATAATGAGGTAAAAAGAAATTATCATTCTTGCTAATCTTGCAAATAAGAATATTCACAATTGGATACTTTATAACAATATGGTGCAGCCCTTCTGTATAATTTTACTGTGAAGTACACACGTCTGCTTCATTTGCAGGTCGTTTCCTTTTTCAAATTGGGTTTGTTTTCTTCCCTCCAAAACAATTCTTTATTTTACTATCACCTTGAATGCCAAATTAACAGAATTCTCACTGTATTATCTTTGAAATGCTGGCTGCACACAATAGTCAGAATAGTACTGAGTAGTATGGGGGTTGCTGCTCCTATGCTTTCCTGCGGGTCCTGGCATGATTTGGACCTGTGGCTGTCTCCTGGGGGGTCTGGCCTGGGGCTCCCTGTGTTCTGGGGGTTTCTGGGTGCCCTGGTGGCTTGGTCCTGAACTGCCTGCTATCCTGGACCAGGGGCGTGTTGTTCTGGTCCCCCACATCAGCTACAGTCAGCTACCCACAGCATCAAATGAGCGTAGCATACACATACACACATACGCACACACATGTACACACACGCGGTGCACAACTGATACATAATCACACACTCAGAAATTTATTTTAAATTATATGAAACCAAATGGTAAATTTGCACTGGACATTCTGCAACCAATGTTTTTTTCCTTTTTTTCTGTTGTTATTGTTGTTGCTGTTGTTTTTGTTTTGTTTTTTTGCTATTGTTGTTGTTTTTTGTGTGTCTGTGTGTTGGCTTGTGGCCTCCACAGACCATGTTATCAGCGTGGAGGCAGTGTAGTCCTAATAAAAGCCCGTTCTAACCAGGGAGGTATCTGCATGCACTGAGCCACCAGGGACCTCACATCAGCTCCACTGTGTGAGAACAAACCAAAGGGGGTGCGTGGATTAGGATTAAAAGGAGAATAAGTGAAGGTGGAGAACCTTTGAAAAGACAGACAGAGGAAGAAATGTTTCTTTTTCTTCTTCATCTCCTCCCCTTTCCTCTCCAAACTCATTTAAAGATTCAGTTCCCCTCGTGGCCAACAACCCACTTCATCTGTCTTCCTCAGCATCCCTTATTAACCAGATTCACCTTCCTCACATGAATGGGCTATCAGAGGAAGAAGAGGGAGTCTCGCTAAAGAGACTGGGGAAGTTTCCTTGTGAGTATCTGGTGTTGTATTTATTTGTTTATTACTTTGTGTTTATTAGGTCACAGCAAAGCCGTGCGAGACATTTGCTTCAACAACAGCGGGACCCAGTTCCTCAGTGCTGCCTATGACCGCTACCTCAAACTCTGGGACTCTGAGACAGGTATGTCTCAGTTCCGCCTCTTCTTATTCTTTTTCCTTTTATCCAGAAAAGTCCATGAAAGGAAAATGTAAACTTGTTATTTATTCATCTGTTTTTATGCCTCTTTGATATTAATACTGAACAAATAATTCACTGCATTTCAATCCCGTCTTCCCCTTTTGTAATAAAAATAAAATAAAGAAAACTAGATAAATGTGCCTTTACAGCACATTTAGCCTCAGTGGTCCTACGGACACAACAACAAAAATTTAAAAAGAATTAATTTGGATTCTGTATCGGTGTACTGCAAATTGCTCAAAATGTCACACATACTCTTAAAATTTGATGTCGGTCAAAACACTCCCCAGTAATTAAGTATAAACAGTATTCAACAGAGTCCACAAACAAATGTGTGGAGAGCATTATTATTATTCCTAAAACAGCATTACAAATAAGGGCCACGCAAGTCATCAAACTGGGGAGAGCTCAGCATTTTCAACCCGCTGTTCCCCAACCAGCCATCAGTTGCCACCCCTCACAGCTGAGGCGCACCAGTCCAGCAGAGGGCAGAAAAGAGTTAATTCCCCCCCACTTGTTGCAGAGAGAATCTCCTCTGAAGCCACATCATCACAATACTTTCACCACACCATTACAATTGTGAAATGATTTCATGAGCTCTAGTACAAACAAGTCATCTCCTGCAGCTGAGCACGCTATTTATTTTTTTAGTATTTTATTCAAGGTTCGCCCAAGATTCAAGTAAAAAGAATTCATTCTTATCTGCTTTTAATTCTCTGCCTCTCCAGTTGTGGCGGAGCATCATTCTCAGGAGGGAGTTTTCTGCTAAACAAACGCGAGAAAATAATGGATTTCTTTGATAGTGTCAGCACAAGCTGAGCGTACGGCAATGAAATCCACAAACTCACACAAACCTCAGAGTAAAGTTTTCACTTGCGTCCCTCCACAGGTCAGTGTATCTCCCGCTTCACCAACAGGAAGGTCCCGTACTGCGTCAAGTTCAACCCAGACGAGGACAAGCAGAACCTATTTGTGGCCGGCATGTCAGATAAGAAGATTGTCCAGGTAAAATTGCTACATTTCAACCAATTCAACATCACCGTGCGTGTGTGTGTGTGCGCGCGCGTGCGTGTGCGTGTGTGTGTGTGTGTGTGTGTAGTGTCACCACGGCTGACAGGATTACAGCAAGTTATATATCCCAGGCAGCATTAGTGAGAAATCCATAACTACTGTTACATGGCAGGTGAACAGTGTTTAGCTCAGGAGGTAATGACACACGGAAGCTTGGGTTTCTGTGGCAACGACACGCTGAGAGTCTTACAACACAATTTTACCTTTCTGTACATACAGAGTTTTAAAATTTTATAATATCACATCACTGGCACTTCTGATGTGATGATAAATGTATGAAAAAGCGCTCATTATTATTGAAATCACGAGTGAAATTCATGTTTCAGCCCCTCATTCGTCTAGAAAACTGAGATGAGCACATGAAAGATGAATAAATCATGCTTTGATGCTTTTTCATCATCTGCATCGTTGATCATGCCAGCTAATCAATCCATACAATACTGATAATATTCCCCTCCATTTCTCTTGACAGTGGGACATCAGGACCGGCGAGGTGGTTCAGGAGTACGACCGTCACTTGGGGGCTGTCAACACCATCACGTTCGTTGATGAGAATCGGCGCTTTGTCAGCACGTCCGACGACAAGAGTCTTCGAGTATGGGAGTGGTAAGTGTTAAAGATGAGTTCATCTTAAGTGAGCTTGACCCACTGAACTTGGATTTTTTTTTTTTTTTTTAAACGTGAACGTACACTCGCCGCTCTGCTACCATCACAGCTACAATGTCACAGCCAACATCACAGATTTTCACTCACTCCCGCAAAAACAGCACACTCACTAACGTTGGACGCACCGAGTTTGTCCTTAAACGCTTTCATATTTTAGTAAGACATTTTGTGTTGAAGAAAAACTAAATTTAAAAGAGAATTCCAATCTGCAGATACCTAAATATTGGTTATGAATGGCTGAGGATAGATTCTCCATCTTGGAAGATTTGTTGATGTTCAGCCAACCTCTCTTAAATCAAGGTCAAACCTGATAAGGAGTGGAATTAATGAAGTATCACGCTTGCATTCAGCACACAGAGGTTGTACTGTTGTGTCGGCGCTGCCCGTGATGACGTGACGCGAGAAAATTTAATGCTAAAACAAGGCTGCACTCTGACTTGTCCTGTCTGCTGAGGATGTCGTAGTCTTGGCACTGATCCCTTAATTAGTCATCGGACAAATATCACCCAGCTGTGCCGTTAATCTGCTCTGAGTCATAGCTTCTGCCAGGCTTTGCTTGCTGTAGATGCATGTGGGAGTTTCCTTAACCTCCCGGTGCTAAACAGCAGTCCTCCCGCCCCCCCGTAGATCCAGGCTTTATATTTGATAAATAACGATCGCAAATTTTCTTTCTTCTTGTATTAAACGTTTGCAAAAATAAGAGGGACGTGCATTAATATCGTCATTGGTATCAGCGGATATTTGCCCCTTTTTCACATTAATTGGTGTTGTGAAGTTATTGCCCCGGTTTGCTCAAATCTCTCCCCTTAAACAGCAGATAATGAGGCTAAAATGTAGGAAGTATGATTTGGATTGATTATGTATGTAAGTATTGATTTAAAGTGTTTTGGGACAAAAGGAAAAATTGTACATTTTTTTTTCAACTTCACATGTTTTTCGGCCGGTGAAAAATGTGAATATCAAATAAGTATGTTTTTAAACAGGTGACGCCGATATCTGCCACCGGCAAAACAGTCCTTTATCTTGCAGCTGATGCTGTTGTTGACAAAATAGTCTTGACCTGTTTTCCACAAGCGCTTTTTTTTTTTTTTTTTTTTTAATTTTATAGAAATGCATCTTCAGATGTTGTTCTTGAACCGTGCACAGTAGTAAATCAAGAGAGCAGATTGTTCTGGGGGTCGTGAGGTGATAAACAACTCTTCACTATAAGGCAAAAATGATAAATATTTAAGCATCAGCTGAAAGTTCTCATAGCTTCCTGGAGCAGGGGCTTTTTATTAAAGAACTTCCATGTATGTAGTTTTTTCCTCTTCCATGGCATTGGAATCTTCATGTCTATAGACAGACATGGAGCAAAAGCACTTAAAGGCGGGGGGGGGGGGGTGTCTCATGGGCTTTCATGCAGTGTGGGAGCTGTCGAGTGATGGTATGTTGGGCCAAAGAGTGGCTTTACTGTCCTTTCTCTCCCAGATACCACCTGGTTCTCAGCTCCTCACTGTCTCCACCCCCACCCCCTCACCCCATTAAAACTCCTGGATGGCAGCATTGAGCTGGATTTACCAGAATGTCTCATATTGCGGGTATGGAAGGGGAGGCTGGCAGGGGGGGGGGGGGGGGTTAATAGACGGTCAGAGAAGGCAGCAAAAAACTTGCTTTCACACATGCTGCTGTGAATTTTTGGGGTGTAGCACCTCTGCAGAGAGCAGGAAACAGCTGAGGGAAAAAAAGTAGCCAGAGATGAGTCAAAAGTGGATCTATAGAGCATCACCGGGATCAAAGACCGAACTGCACCAAACAGTAACGGTTCTCTTTTTTGGATACAAACTTACTCTGTTACCAGTAGTAATATTATTATGTGAGATCCTTTTTTTTTTTATTTATTCAATTTTTTTTTTACATCAGCTCCAAAGAACAAAGACAGTCTGTGTCATTTCTCTCTGGGTAAAAGAAGCTGAGGGATTCTCACATCTTACATTTTGAACCGCCGGATGATTGTGAAACTTAAACCTCACATCACATAAGCCTTACTCACATGAAATATACAAGGGCGCTGTTTTAGTTGCCGAGCTTGATCGACGGTAGAACACGGCAAACAACAATCAATTATCTATTATTCATGACGAGGCTCCCCAGTGTATAGATTGTTTATGCTTTCTTCCTCTCCCATCACCCCTGCAAATCCTCTCCAGACAACAACACTGCTTACGTCTGATGCTGCTCACAAGAACACATTTGATGGCTGTTATTTTTCCAGAGTTTAGTTTGGCTTGTCTGCAGACATTGGCTCTGACGGACCCAGGGGCCCCCTAAATAGCGCCAGTGTGTTCTTTCTCATTGGACTTATCTGTAGTGCTTCATCGCGCTCAGTCTTACGGGCCTGCAAGAAAGTGAAATATTTTACGGCAGCTGTTTCTCATTACAGAGGCCCAGAGTGTAAGTAGAGAGCATGATGAGTTCAGTGCCGCACACTGTTCTGCGCTTACACTGCCACACAGACACACTCATCAGACTCCTACACTGGGATGCAAAAATCCTGGAATGATCCCAGTTGGAAACTCCTCCAGCAGAATAAACTGCAACGTATGGGAATTCCCAGAAGTAAACTGTAAATTTTGGGGTCATTTATACTAATTCTGTTATTTTCGTAAGCAGATATTCATGCAAACATTTGTAATATTGCTGAGGAGTCATATTGTGTTTATTGTGTATATTGTGATACGACAAACCGTATCGCCAATCTACTCACTTGTTTACCAAGAATACGGCACAAAATCGCAGTCACTTCTTAGTGTCGCGTGTAGTTCTTAATTCAAAACACACGTTTGTGCAGTAATGCACTCATACTACATCTTACTTACGATAACAAATATCTTGCAAAAAAACTTCCATTATAGATAAAAATTGTCCATTTTTGGGGAAAAAAAATCTTTTTTTGGGGGGGGGGCGTAGCACAAGTTGACATTGTGATTTCGATTCGATTAAATTTGCGATGCTAATTTGAGGTGCATTTTTTTAAAAAAAACGAGTAGTTGTCGGTTAACTTGTGTGACATTGATGATAAATATTGAGCCCAGTTAAAGCAATATTTAACCTGATGTAATGATCCGAGGATGCAGTTACACACTGCATTCACCAAAACGTCGATGGTGAACTCTCATTGAAAGTTTCTTAGGCCCGAAGTAAACCTCTCACAGAAAAATTGCAGTCGCAGATCGCAATTTTCAGAAATGTCTCGTAAAATTTCCCACCCCTTTGCACAACCCGAGACATTAGCATTCCCCTAGTTCACTGCTGCAAATTGGCCTGCTCACTCTCTTTCTCACACACACGCACACACACACACACACACACACACACACACACACACACACACACACACACACCCCCCACTCTAGATTTGAATGATCTTCTGCACAAACACTTGTGATCAAATAGTCCCTCTCAAAGCAAATAGACACAGTGCAGCGTAGGAAGGAAAGGGGGACGGAAGCGTGAAGAGGGGATTAATAACTAATTGGAAGCTGGTACGGTTGATGGTGCAGCATCACAGGCTCTTTTCGGATTGCATTAACTTATTTACCTTCTGTAGCTACCTCCCTCACCACCACCACCACCACCAAAGCTGCTTTCTCCCTCACTCAAACATGTGCTTATGAATGTTTTCCCGCTGGTCTCTGGGGTTCTCAGGTTCTTGTCTGATCCAGGGCTTGACCTGCCCTCAAGTGTGTTCACAGTGGTTTGTGGCTTTTTTTAGGGACATCCCAGTGGACTTCAAGTACATCGCTGAGCCCAGTATGCACTCCATGCCAGCTGTGACGCTCTCTCCCAATGGTGAGTTGTTGGTTTGTGTGTGTGTGTGTGTGTGTGTGTGTGTGTGTGTGTGTGTGTTGGGGGATGGGGGTAACAGTCAAGCACTCACTACATACAACTCTGGGGAGCATAATCACACATTGCAGTTTAAATTCATCAGCAAATCATTTCAGCAAATCTTAATGTTGGGGGTTCATGTGTGCGGAAGGACACGCAGAGGCAGGCGCCGGTATCGAGACACAAGCTCGTAAAAACTGATTCTGACTCAGATCCCTTGTTTGTTTGAAAAAAAAAAATTGCATCTCAGGCTCAGCAAAAACATGCTTGCGAGGGAGTAAAACTGCATGGCTCCCAGCAGTCAGCAGTTTTAATTAAAAACACATCAACATGTGTCTGGGAGTGGAGCTGCACCGGAGGAAAAAATGTCGTCAAAACGATATGAACGCCGATTTTAGGGCTTTAGCGTGGAATATTCCGTCAAAAGCTCATGTCACTGTCACGGTTTTAGTCAGTTGCTGGGAAAAGATTTGGGAGGTTGTAAGGGCCACGGTTGAAGTCAGTGGGGGACTGAGCAGTTGTAGAAAATGGTGGATACATTCTTCTGAGCATCAGCCCTCAAATATTACATCATCACTAGTTTGATTTAATCCACGACCACCAAAATGTTTGCAGGTGATCCTTGCGTCGTTTGCATTCAATTTGAAGAAATTCCCTCAATGTGTTCCTGAGACGTTGTGTTCATTTAAAGTAACTTGGGCCACAAAAAAACAAACGTGAGTCCTAGTGGACGTTTGTGGCAACTTTGGAGACATTCTCTGGAGGTGATCTTGATATAGGCTGTCTGTGTGAGTTGACTGTGACCTTGACCTTTGCCCTCCATAAGATTTTCAGGCCATCCTTCAACCCCAGAGGACAACTGTCCCAAATTTGAAAAAAAAAGCTCTGAGATACTGCATTAAAAGAAGGAGACAGATATCGCACCATTGTGAGGGGACACTGACCTTGCCTTTGACCTTTGGCTACCAAAATTCTTCCGTTCATTCTCAAGCTCTGTTGAACCAAATATGAACATCAAGGTTGCCCAGAAATATAGCTTTTGGTCTATGGCTGTCAGTTGGTGCAAAGGCTGAACAACTGGATCTGATATGAAGACTGACAGACATCAAAATAAGGCTGCACTGCAGACTTTGTTGTTCATTAAGAACTGTTAGCACACAGCTGAAATCCACCTTAAACCTATTTAAATGCCATTTATGATCTTTGAGATCTAGGCTAGATTTATGATGCAATTAAAAATCAATCTAGGTAAGGAAGTCGTGGGGGTTGTCAATAGTGACATTCGAGATATCCACTCTGCTCACTCTCATCCAGCTGCAAGCTTCTGATCGAATCCCTGTAGTCTGTCTGTATCAACGTTGCTTTCTCCCTCACATGGACTCGCCACACTCTCCTTCCTCTGGCCCGTCTCCAGCAACCTTGTTTGTCTGTCAGCTTGTGAATAATGAACGTGATCATCTAGCAGGAGACCATTCAGTTCTCCCTCATACCTGAGTGGCACCCGGACCCTGCAGCCGGGCACCACTTCCTCTAATTTATTCACCCCCCGTCTCCTGCCACCTTAACTTAAAAGACAAAGCTGCCAGGATGACATTTGTTTTCATTCCCCTGCACTTACTGCGGACAGAAGTGTGTTTTTCATTCCCAAAACAAATGACAGATGTCAGAGGAGGACACACACACACACACACACACACACACACACACACACACACACACAAAAGATCTCTCTTTCACACAGCATTAACAATTTCCATCATGTTTCCTTTCAAGAAATGCAGTGAGTCATGTAATGCTTTGACACTGAGGCGCTTCCTCTTATCACACCGTGGGGACCTGGAAGCTGCCTCATTGTTGGGGACTGAAACACTGCAGAGTATATTTCAAGTCAGGAGCCACCAATGGAAAAACATCCTCTCATTTATTCCACAAATTGACCTGCTATATCCAGTTTAATGTTGCCAGAAAGGCAGGAAATGTCCATATTTTTTGGACATGTTTTATCCTTAAAGCAAATTCATACCTTCGTGAAGCTGTTATTAATAATATTTGATTCTTCTTGATGTCTCACTGGATCAGAGTTGTCACACTGACAGCTTTATTGCGCACTGACACATACAATATGTCAGAGGAAGTAGACTTGTTCAGTATTTTGAATAATGCTAATGCAACAAACTGGCAAGCCACTAAGCACTTTAAACTTGATATGACACGACAGGCTGCCTTCACATACTTTGAAGTGTACTCATTGTACTCTGAAATCTTGATATTATTATGGCTCGATGCAGATCTTTTCTCTTATTGATATTGTAAATATGTTGTATTGTGTCTATGGCAATATTGAAATATTACAGGAACTCAAAACCGCATCTTAAAAAAAGTCAGATGGTGTCGTTCAGTACGGTACAGGCTGACGGTGCTGGATCATCCTGTTAGCACCGGCTAATCGTAAACCACCACTAACAGCTGGTTGTATATTACAGGGAATAACAAACGTTACTTTGGCTGTCATTTTAGACCCCATATGCCCAGTTGCAATCATCTTTTACAACTAGCAGCTTCGCACTGGCTAACGGTTAGCCTTTATCTGCAAATCAAGCATCACATGTAAACGGCTGGAAACTATTTCCCTCAAGGATTCACCTTTTTTAACCAGCCAAACTGAACCACAATGAGCAGTTGTACTCAATGACATGTTGCAGTAATCCATGACTAAACTGCCATGCAGACATCATATACTAGTGCCAGTGCCCACGACAATCCCAAAAGTCCCTACATTCTTTTGCGCTCTTCGTTCTCGGTTTCTGGAAAATATCGTTCCCTCCCTCATGACGATTACTTTGATTTTTTTTGCTTGTTTATTTCTGACTTTAGGCAAGTGGCTCGCATGTCAATCTATGGACAATCAGATTCTGATCTTTGGAGCCCAAAACCGCTTCAGACTGAACAAGAAGAAGGTCTTCAAGGGCCACATGGTCGCTGGCTACGCTTGCCAAGTGGACTTCTCTCCAGACATGAGGTAAGCCTTTTGCTCGATGCTGTGTTATGGTGAGAGGAGACACGTATGGAGATTCTGACACCCTATGATTAGTTTAGAGCAGTTCATTTGTTTACACAAGTTGTTTGTGGAAATAACAAAGAAACATGTAAAATCTTGTTGTGGAAGATGGTGTGAACCACCTTAATCAGTGTACAGTAATAAGCATCTTTATCTTCTCTACAAAAAAATGAACCGCTAAGGACAGAAGGAGAAAGTGTTGCTGCCTCCAGTCCTCTCCATCTTAACTTGTCCACTAAAATGCATCAGTTTAATTAAGAGCTCTTGCATATATGCGCCACAGCTAAACAGGGCGATACAGCACCCTAATTATAGCTAAAACACCCTCCACTACCACTTTTTTTTTTCTTCACTTTTCTCACCCACAACCACCCACCTCTGTGAGCAGGTGCCTTTAAGCAACTTCCTTTCTGTATCCATGGCAACAGTGCAACTCCTGGCTAGAATAAAATACCCAAAATTAAAACTCCCACCTTTTGGCAGGTGAAGTGGAGACACAAGTCATTTTTAGAAATGTGTTCATCTTTCCACCCTCTCGTTTCCTGTCCTCCTTTACCAGCTACGTGGTGTCAGGTGACGCCGATGGAAAGCTGAATGTTTGGGACTGGAAGACCACTAAGCTCTACCACAGGATCAAGGCTCATGACAAGGTGTGCATCAGCGCTCTGTGGCATCCACACGAAACCTCCAAGGTCATCACCTGCGGTTGGGATGGACAGATCAAACTTTGGGATTAGATTTATCTCAGTGTGTGTATGTGTGTGTGTGTGTGTATTTTGGGAACTGGAGACTAAAGGACAGAAGCTGTTCAGAGGGAAAGAAATGAAATGTAGGATTTTGATAAAAGTGATGAATGAGTGCCACAGGACTGGTATCCAGTCTTATTGTAGCAGTGTATTTTTGTATCCAGGAATGAGAGCTCAAATACATGTGTAAAGATGCGTACAACTTCTTTCTACTCCAAAAAATGTATTGGACTACCTTTTTTTTTTTTTTTTTTTTTAATAACATTTCTGATGTTTTAATTCGCATTTCTTTGAGTAGTAGACATTTGTAATCTAAGGGTAAATCCTCATTTTCGTTGTATGATATTCACTTTGTTGAAATAAACATTCTGTGAATTTTACCGATCAAGATTTTGCTTTCTCCACAACATACACTTATTAATTTTTAAGGTCATTTTTCCTCATTCATTACTTGTCGGACTGCATTTATTAAAAAACGACGACGACAAGTTTACATAAACAAATCATGTTTTAGTCTCTTTATTTAAACATTATTAAAACACACAAGATAAATGACTTGACAATATCTTAAAGTGTATTATCTTAGCCTTGCATAATATGTTCAGATGAAGTTTGTAGATGGAGATAATTGAGTAGATTTAAACAGAAGGACAAAAACTAAGTAAAAATTGTACAAAATACTGCTTTGTGAGGCTGTTATGTTGTTTTCTTTTACAATCCTAGAAAAATGCAATGAAACCACTCATCAGCCCCTGAAAAGCTAAACTTCACCCGAAGAAATACATTTTGCCTCTCGATTGCGTAGAAGTGGGTGTCAAGAAGACCCCTTTAGCCACCTGAATTGATTTGCGACTCAGGAATAAAGTTTAGTTAGCCTCGAACATTTAGCTTTAAACTAACTTAGTGACAGTGCTAACAACGGCAACGCTGCCAAAAAAAAAGTCATTTTACAAACTGAGGTGCAATGTCCTGTATAATTCATATCTTTTTTTTTAATCCAGCTATTTACTCAATAATGCACAAACAGACTGCAAATGGACTGTTTTGCTGTAGATGTTGTTAGCTAGCAGTTGCCATTAGCTTCAAGCTAAATATTCCTGGCTAGCACTTTCTGCATTTCAGAGACCCAAAGAAGTAATGCAAGAGGGAAAAAATGTTTTTGGGAGCTCAAAACTCTGATTTGTGAGCGCTCCAAGGGCAAAATGCACTTTGTTGGTGAAGTCTGACTTCAGAAACTTTTTTATTTTCTCCTCATATCCATACATCATGCTATGGACATTGTGTGACATTCTTCACATTGTTGTTGTGTATTGTTCTCCCCCCCCCCTCCTGAGCAGATCCCATCACTTTACCTTAATTAGGCCCATTTCTCAGCTCCTCCATTTTGTTTTATTGTGTAAGTAGCTCTTTTCCTCCTGCCAATACCCTTCCTCGCCTGACCATCTTTTGAATCTACTTTATGCACCAGAAAGCAGCCAGTGCGGACAAGTGTCATCGCCCCACTAATTTGGTTATAAAATGTCTGGCGGAATAACGGGACCAAACCTAGATAGGACCCCGATGGCTGGGATGACCATGACACCATCTGACCCGAAGTCAACAACACAGCTGCTTTGAGGTAGAACGCAGAGAGCCTCTGGAAGCCATTACTCTGCCCTGCTACGTGACTGAGGATGTCAGGCGAGGAAGAACAGGAGGATAAGCTGGTGAACGGATTCTAGGTTTGTGAATAGGCCAGGGCAGATAGGAGCTAACAGAGGAACGAGCCTCTGCCGTGTTCTTCACTCATCCCTCATGGCTTCCACAGCGTATTCACCCAACCCAAAGTGTAAGCGCTGCTAGCGTTCAGGACATTCTTATGCAGGAAGAGGTGCGGTTTAGCAGGGTCGCTGTGGACATGGAAGAGGCGGAAGTTTGCACGTTCCAGCTCCTTGAGCAAGCTGAACCAATAGCGCACCACGGAGGGGTCATCACCTCCCACCTCGAAGCCCGCCCAGTGGAGGTGAAGCTCCAAGAGCAGCTGACCTACTGAGTCCAGAACTCCTTCCAGAATCAAATTCTCCAGAATCTTCCACTCTGCACTCTCCATGTCCGCCTTCAGTACATCCACCTAGAAGAGAAATGAGTTGTTTTTATCAGATAATGTCCGTGTCTTTATACTGATTTTAAACTTTATTAAAAAATGAGAAAAGGGAGGGAAGCTTGTCTTTTGTTCCTGCTTTAGCGACACTAATGATGGTTACGGAGAGACCAGTCTTACCAGGCATGCTGGGTCGGAGCACAGAGGAAGCATGCTTCTCTAGATGAATGTTAATAGCACCCTCGGGTCATACTCATGTAAGAAGAATAATGCATTCCCAGACTTTAACGCACATCCTCTGGACCTTACAAGTCTTCTCAAATCTTCCAGGTTGCTAAATATCTCCCCTGCCTGACCTTTATGTGTTTTGACGTCTCATCGGTGACAGTCCTTCACCGATCAGCTCACATTTTCGTGCATCATTTGTCCACTAAAAATGCGCAGGGGCTTAATAGTGTTTTGTATAAAATATGACCTAAAATATGACCAGATATTCATAAAAGTAGATGAAAGTAACACGACACAAACATAAATCTTGCCGTGGAAGGTTTGTTTGTTTTTTTTTAGACGAAGCATTGAGTATTTTCATACACGGACACAAATTTATCCTCTGCTTCTATTTACATTGTTGTTGTTTATGACAGAAAAATTATAACTCTTTCTTTTGTACACTAAATTCTTTGAAAGCTCACACAAACTTGGGGCGATGTATGCTGTCTGGTTGTTCATTCATTCAGTTGTTAAAAAAAAAAAAAGTCATTGGTTTAATGTTTTTTTCTGTAAATGAGATGGGACTTCTTGCTGCAGAGATATGTCCCGGTGGTGACGGTGTCATCTGCATCAGCTAGTGTCTAGGAATGAGTCATCTCTGTAATTTATGTGATAAACAAACACTGTCGCACAAATGTATAATTTAACCTTTTACTCCTGATTTTTCCCGTCACAGACGGCGGGCATCTGCATTAGAGAGAAAACTGCTACTGCTGTTGCTTCATCTCACATTAAAACCCCATCACCAGTACGGTAGTGCTTGTGTGTGCGTGCGTGTGTGTGTGTGTGTGTGTGTGTGTGTGTGTGTGGCAGTGCATTTAAAACAAGTGAGTACTGTGATCCATGAAACAGTGTAATGAACAAACCCACACACACGTACGCACACATACGCGATTATATCTCGTCACACTCCGACAACGTCACCCTAAGTGCTTCAGCTCCAGAAAGCGAAATAAAGCATAAAGCTGAAAAACTAAAAACAGCAGAATACACGATCTGCAGATTCGGCTCCACCAAGGTGATCTAACTCACGATCTAACTCATCAACTGCACTCATCAATAAATCAATAATTCCACCTTGGTACTTCCAACCTCGGATCAAAATTTGTTCCAGTGCATCAGCTCAGGAAAACTACAGAGCACCTGCAGCAAACTCAAGTTGGTTTATCAAATGTCGAGGTGTTAGGAAGGCTGCTTACACACACACACACACACACACACACACACACACACACACACACACACACACACACACACACACATCTTAAAAGACAGGAAGAGTAGACATATTGATCACAAACTCAGGTGATGGGTGATTCCGGAGTGTGAGGAATGAGCCCAAGCTTCCAACTTTAAGTTCTGACTTCACCGACTATTTTATTACATTTTTCATGTTGGAGGTTATTTCCAGTTCTGAGTACAATCAAATACTCGGTGTGTAAAGAGCTGAACTAAAATAATCTCTGCAATATTTCCCACTACGGTTAAGAACCGGAATTTACAGATGAAAAACTCATCGAGTGGGGGACAAAAATACGGTCAATTTCAAAATTTCTATTCAAATTTTTTTTATTTTTTTTATTTTTATTTTGAACCCAAGTTGAAAATTCTGTTGCGAACTCAGTAAACCCCTGCGTGCCGGATATGAATATTTCCTACATTAATACCTCCCAGTGTTAATACACATAAATATTAGCATTAGCATCAACGGAATGATAGAGATCATGTATCACTTAAAATACTACACATAGTGACTTTAATGTCATGTAAGCCATCACTACAACATACAATCAAGGCTTTGCTTTACAGTCTACATACATCTGACCACTCAAGCACAAAGACCTTGCAGCTCCAGTTTGATTACCTACATAAGAAGAGCTTGACCTTGAATTATCATGCAGTTCCTAAACAGACATGTTCACTGGACCCATAACTGTTTATTAGTATGCATGTTATCCTTGGGCCTCTGTGTGTGTGTGTGTGTGTGTGTGTGTGTGTGTGTGTGTGTGTGTGTGTGTGTGTGTGTGTGTGTGTGTGTGTGTGTGTGTGTGTGTGTGTAGCATTGATCTTGTATGCAGACAGAGTCTTATCTGATGAAGTGGATCACAATTCCTGTGGGGGTTGGAAGCATTCAGCATGAATGAGGAGAAAAACAAAATTAGATATCGGAGTTTATCTACCTGCAGCTTGATGATATCAGACTGAGTCGTGACAGTTATGTTAGGATGCAAAGTGAAACAACAAGTCGTCATCATTCAAGCCCTCCCATCCGTACCTGTCTGTGCCCAAAGTCATTGAGGATGGTGGCCAGTTTCTTGGTGTTGGTGTACTGACGCTGGCCAACGATAGCAGGGTTCGGATCCCTCCAGTCGACCGAGAGTCGATGAAGCCACATCTCAGCAAGCTGCAGGTGAGGCTGCCTTAGACTGGGATCGAAGCAGTGGACCTCACACCCTGACCTGGCCAGGATATACTCCAGGAACCGCTCATCAGCACCTAACCTGGGGCCCGCAGAGGATGAGAGGAACAGGTGGAGTCAGAGCTGAATATGACCGACTTCACAATAATTTATTACATTGCGGATGTATTCCTCTGTAAAGTGCGATCATCACAATGACATTGGAGCTGCAGAATCTTTTCAGTTCGTCCTGGAATCCGAGTGGATGTTTTACCAAATTTGAAGGATTTTTCTTCAGGCATTCCTAAGATATTGCATTAACGTGAGGTGAGAGTGACCCTGAACTTTGACCCCTAAACCTTTTCATTTCAGACTCAGGTCCCACTGGATGACTGCACCAGATTTGGCAACAGTTCTTCAAGGGGTTCTTAAATTATGCGTTCAAGTGAGGAAACAGTGACCTTGACCCTTTGAACCTCAAAATTTTTTTCAGTTCATCCTTAAATCCCAGTGGAAACTTGTGCCAAATATGATGGAATTGTGCCAACAAGAATTTGACAGCAAGTTTTAACATCTGATCCCACCAACATGAAATTGTGGAATTCTTGTCTCCTGGTTGGAAGAAGCTGTCGGCTGTGCCCCCCCACCCCCAAAAAAAACCACAATTCAGATCCCGTTTCAGGTGGCAGCCTTCGTCTAACGTGAGGTGACCTTTGACCACCAAAATCTCTTCAGTTGATCCTCGAGTCCCAGTGGATATTTGAGGAAATTCCCTCCCACAGAGGCATAAAAATCAGGAATTTTAGAGAAGTTACCACCTACACCAAATATGTTAAGCAGCAACACCCATCCCCGGTTAGGGCCGTGGGTGCTGTTTGATGATGTCAGCGCGTTGCTACAGCTGCGTATGTCAGTAGGTCAGATCTCACAGGGAAAGCACATCCTGTTTCATTCCAAACTGCATGCACGAATATAACGTGTACTGAAGCAAAAACATTTCATGAAAGACCACAACAAATGTCCAGATGGTAAAAAGCAGTCGGGTATAATTGGTCCCAAAAAAGACAAACATTAAACAGACACACATGAAACACCAGTCAGACCCTGATGTCAATTAAAAGTCAGAGGGTTTTTGACCTGGAGATACTTTTATCTCTTTGCTTTCATGTTTTTTTTCCCCCTCTACTGTTTTCCAAATAGCATGCAGCTCCATTTTTGAAATATGACGTGTGACTCTTAATAGACAGGCACATTTTTATGTACTTCTCTCCCTCCCTCTCGTCTCTATATCCCTCCCTCCTCCCTTCTCGAGTACCGCAATTTTGTCCTTTTCTTCCCAGCTCAGTCACTGTCTCCACGTCCCCTTGTGTCTTGTTTGTGCTGTGACTGTGTTCTGTAATTGCGGGAGAGGGAGTACATCTCACAGCACTCATCTCTCGCAGATGAGCCCCCAGGTCCCTGTTTACGTCCCACGAGTAGGGAAATGAGAGATGCGACTAGACATCTCTTTTTACCCGCGCTAAATATTTCATCGAGAATTTCCCTGTCGCTGCTGAAGTGTTGAGGTCGCGAATAACAGCAGGATCGGTGTTTGTGTCTGTGTGTGTGTGTGGGGGTGTGTATATAGGGGTCACGGTGTATCCTTAGCGCTTCTGAACAACAATATTGATAAAGGAGGATCTGTAGTTGAGTGGAATATCCTCTCCCCATTAGACCATAGAGTGCAAACACTCTGGATAAAAGGTAGCATCAATCTGTGTGCTTGACGAAAATACATCTATCATATATGTTGTAGGGGTTATTAAGGGATCCCTGTTGACTGGATTGTCATGGCAACCACAGGCGAACATAAGGATAATGGTCTCAGAACACCTAGTACATTAAAAACTGCATAAACCAAGCCTGGTCTCCACTTCCCCTCGTCCTGACTATTATGTCAACAGCCTGTCTGGATGTTTTGAACCTCTGAGGCAGGACGACTTCACAAACGCTGGGTGGGCTGGACAGATTTTTCCGCTTTCAAACGTTAGTGTCCTCATATATTTCACACTTCTCCTGTTTATATTCCCGTTGTTGTAAATGCCATCCATCCACCTGCTCCCCCAGCTCTCTCTCGTCTCGTTGTGCTCCTTTCCATCCTAATAAATTACACCACGTTGACATGGTAGGCTGAAGGAGTGCTGAAGTGCACATATTTTTAATTCCCTTGCTGCGCTTTAACCTAAATAGCTAAAAATGTACTACTGCAGTCCACAAGAACAGCTGTCACAAGTGCACCTTGTTCATATGAAGGGAAGAGTACAGTTCTTAAGGTGGATGAGGACTTTCCTAGACTATTAAACACGCTAGAACCAGAAGTCACTTGGAGAGCACATACTTCAGCCAAGGTGAGCCAACCTACTGTAAAACAAGCAGTGATGTGAAAAAAAGTGAAAGGGAAATGAAACCTGACGATATTTGGATTTCATCCAGAGGGAGCAGACTAATGCAGGCACTTATCGCACATATGGCTTTTTGCATCCACTAGTTGTCGCAAGAGGGCAGGTGCACGTTAGCTTTACAGGTAGCAGCAAAGATGGTGATACAAGTTCCTCACTTTTCAGTAAGAGCGACAAAAAGCCTTAAGAAATGGTCATTTATGCTGAAGTAATGCTAATTAGCACTCATATAGAACTAAGCATTAACCAGCTGCTAATGTGATAGCACTCAAATGTAGTGGGTTCTTTTTCATTCTACACACTTTCACCAAGTTTTGTGAAAATCCACATCATAGTTTTCATAATCCTGCTGCCAGACAAACAAACAAACAAACACCACTGAAAACATGACCTCCCTGACACAGGTAATAATTAATGAACAACCTACTTTCCACCAGAAAGGTTTATCTCCCTCTGAGCAGATGCTTGATTGATTTCTTTGTTTTTCCCAGAAGACGTTCTGTTGTTGCTGTACTAACAGCATCACGAATGTTTACCTTGGACGGGCAGCAGATGAGGGAATATGCTTATATATGATATCGCTCTTTCTTGAAAAAAAATCCAGATGGAATGCTCACCAAGGCGGCATGGCTCAGAGGTAGAGTGGCCGTCTAGCACCCACAGGGTTGCTGGTTCGATCCTCACTTCCACTGGTGACCATGTCAAAGTATCCTTGAGCAAGATACAGAGCCCCTAATTGCTCCTGATAGCCCTGTGAGGGACTGGCGACCTAGGGTGAACCCTGCCTCTCGCCCAATGTCAGCTGGGATAGGCTCCAGCCCCCCCGCTACCCGTAACGGATAAGCGGTATAGAAAATAGATGGATGGATGGATGGCTGGAATGCTCACCCTCTCGGACTAATCTTGATTACAAGAAGCATCTGTTCTGTACGTGCTCATGCTGGAGTGAAGGAAAAGGACATAAAAAAATAAAACGGCTTCAAAAAAACTAGGAGTAGGTAGTAGAGCGAGAGGAAGACTTCCAGTCGGACGCATCCACATTTATATACAGTTTTAGGGCAGATTTGCATCGTATTTGTGGGGCAACTTCGCATAATTTAGTCATTCCATTAATCTAAAAGGGATCAGAAGATTTGAAATGTCTCTGTCTGACCTTTGACCCCATCTCCACAGAGAGAAGTACACCCACCCCTCCCTTTCCCTCAAGTATCAGTATCACACCTGCGCCGTCTCTCAACAGTCACATTAAGAAGCTCCCTCCATCCAGCAGGCAAATCCCTCCAAACCTCTTCAGCATTTCAGCACAGCGGCGGCCCAGCAGGTCAGGACCGGGCCGAGCTGATCCCAGACAGAGAATCCAACTGGGAGTGATTGACTTAATGGTCTTAAGAGGGTCAAATACCAAGGTGTCCTGGTTGATTTGAGTCGAGATTAGCTGCCACTCAGGGAGGGGAAGCAGAGGTGCCGATGATGTTGACAGCTTGAGGAGCAGTTCAGGCACGGAGGGGAGTATACTACTCACAACTAATGCCCAGTTGAAAAAATCAGTTGCGTATTTCCTCTCTACCAAAGACATATCATGCCTCAGTGACCAATTAGTCATTGAAATTAGAAGCTAATAGTGAATGTCAAGAGAGAGGTACACTTCCTCTCACATTATGTGAAAAACAGGCATTCTCTGATGAAGTAGTGGGAGAAAAATGCCGGAAGTTCTTTGCAGATGTGACAAAGAATGTTCTAGATGACGTGAGAGCAGCTGCAGTAGAGACTAGATATATCACCGCCTGTCACTGAAGCAGATGCTCTTGGTTCCACCTGCAGATACTCACTTATAATAGCATCTGCTGAACTGTGTTTCTGGGAGTATTTTTTCTTCCCCCCATGTAACTGCCACTGCTGCTCACGTCTGTGCTCACATTGTAATTCAAGATTCATTTCAGAATCCTCTGACACTTACATTTTCAATAGGGTCTCAGTTAGATCGCTGTTGTCTTTGGTTGCTAACCTACTATTTAATTTTTCATACCTCTCATGCGCCTTGGTTGATTTCAATACACTTAATTATTTCATTGTTTCACTGCTGGGTTGAACACTGCCGAGGATGACAGGGTTACAGCCGGTACAACCCCTGGAAGTTGTAGAAAACTTGGTTAATATTGTTAATGATTCTGTTACCCTTTACACATGTGTAATAGGGGTTTAAAAAACAAAATCTAATTAATATACCAATACCAAAATTAATAAGAGACTTCTTAAAACACAACCTTTATTCTAACAGCTAACATTTACTTAAAAAAGTACATATGTTTTATTGTATTGTTCATGATATTTATCACTTCTATATTCAGTTATATTCAGGTTTTGTAAGGAAAACATCCAAGTTCATGCTCATATGTAAATAACTGGCTGACCGTTAGCTTAGCACAATGAATGGTAGTGGGAGGGTAGGTTAGCATAGCACAATACATAGCATTATGTATTCTCGTTGTCTAGGTCATGCTTGAAACGTGTTTTAATGCAGTAATTAAATAAAAAGACAATATATATTTTGGAGCAACGTTGTTGTGCGTTTATTGCTATATCTCCACAAGATTTTTTTTTTTACTCAGCACCTGAAGAATCAACCTGTGTGCCAACTGATTTTTTTTTCTAATATCAAAGAAGCAAGCAAATCCTCCAATTAATTGCATAACATTGAATCACACAACTATTACACAATACCATTTAAACTTTATTGGGAATATTGTGATAGTAGATGAGGACATAAGTATATCCCATACAGCCAGCCCCAAAGCCCATGATAGAGAATTAGATTTATACATGTTAAAATGAGAGTCAGTGAGGCAAATGTGGAAAAAATTCAGGTTAAGGATTTAGGGAATTAAAGTAACCACTTGGTAGCCTTGTGAAATACATATATGTATGTGTTGAGCTCACCCAAAGGAGTAGACCCTACAGTGTTTGCTTTGTATCCTCTGGGTCAGGCTGTACTTGGGGTCCAGACACACAGTCCAGGCACCCTTGGTTCCCTCTTGGAGAGGTTCATCATCAGGCAGGGATGCACATGACACCTAGACGCATACAAAAATGCACAAACAATCATATCAGCCACGCCACATTTAAACAAGTCTTCCAAGACAAACACATAACCTCTTGTCTATTCAAACCATGTAAAAATGATCACTCCAGGTCGCACCTGTGGTACTGTACATAATGTATATAACGCTGAATGAGTTTACCTTTCAAAATTTAGGACAATTTTGTTGTTGTTGTTGTTTTGAGTGTGTTTGTCTCAGTGAAAAACATCAGCTCTGTTTTTTTAGTCTCACCGGACAATAAATGGTTTGCCAGGCAGCTTAAATAATTACCATAGAGCTTTAAAGTCAAGCTGCTGCGATGTGATGGATGCATCCTGTCTGCTTCTCCAAATATCATAACACAAATAACATAAGTCGTTGGACTCTGACACTGGATCTGACCCTGGGCAGGCATGTGTTTGTCAGAGAGAGAACAAAAAAAAGATGAAAGAGGGGATTTTAGCATTCCATCTTTTCTATTTTTGTTGTCAATAACCCTCTAAATATATCCCTCTAAATAAATCTGTTCAGTGCTGTGGCTCTGAATCTTTTACAAACTTTGCTAACTCTTCCAGAAGCTGTAACGCAAGGCTCAGCTTGTGTCAATAGAATATTTAGCTGTATAAACTGTGTACATACACACAATAAACATGCGCTTTCACATCAGGTCGTTGGTTTTCTAAGCGACTAAGCTTTAGTGTGGCTGTCAAGTGTTTGCTCTCTGGTTTCTTTAAGCTGGCCTTGCTGCAGGGACTCAGTTTGCAGAGGAGGGAATGACACTGGCTCAGTTGTGATATGAAGCAGATGTCTGCGGTTCTGCTGCAAACACACAGTAAAAGCATGTGTGTAATTCTGTGTGTGTCAGAGTTCCATTTAGGCTGTTGATTCTATTTAACCTTTTTTGCTTTACTTCCTACTTCGTGTGTTTCCCTCTGTTTTTGAGAGATAACACCTGTGTCTGGTTTAATAAATTAGTGAGCCTCTGCCCACCTGTGTCTGACTTTCACCAAACCTGCTGGAGTGGTGGAGCAGGAACAATGAAACAAATATGTTAAGTTGCGTGTCCTAACTGGCGTTTAGTTTGCGCTAACTGGCATTTAGCTTGTCCTAACTCGCAGTTAGCTTGTGCTCACTGGCGGTTAGCTTGTCCTAACTAGCAGTTAGCTCGTCCTAACTAGCTTGTCCTACCTGGTGTTTAGGTGGTCATAGCTGGCCTTTCACTTTGAATCAATGTTGTATTCATAAGTTGAAATAAACCATGCAACAGACTAATTTGAAATAATTATTTTTCTGCCTGTAAGCTGCCCTGAACCTCACATTTCTTCTTTAGTTAGTATGTTTCAGTTCTTCAATACTTTACTGCCTGAGCTGCCAATTGCTGCACTTTGGTCCTCCTGCCTCTTCTTTTGGACATATTCTCCACTGTTAAAATCTATCTAAAGCCTGCTGTCTACAATACTACAATTCACTCAGGGTATTTCAAGTGAAGTCTGTTTCTTATTAAATCGGCATGGTTCATTTAATCATAAAAGCAATAAACAGTGAAGAAATAACGAACATATTCTATCTCTGTGGTGAGGAAATGAGAAGCTCCAACCCCACGCATCTATTGTTCACTTGTAATTGACAAGTTCATTATTTATATTCACATTCACAGACAAATGCCTAAATTCAGCTTGATGCAAGCTGGATTTCCACAGCTTTGGCACTTGTGTCCTTGTCATGTCCTTTTACATAAACCTCCAACCATGTGGTCAGTGACAGGTCAGGCAGGGAGGCAACAGCCGTGACATGTGCACTGCATCGCTGCATAAATGGGTAGCACAAGAATCAGTTTAAATGAATTTCGAGCATGCTCTGTTATGCCCATCATTGTTAATATGTTCCAATTAAAATTCATCAACCCACAATGCGCAGTGTGCAATGAAATGCGTAATCACTTTTGATTATTTTTGTCACTGTGGTGCTGATCTGCTGCCTGCAGGACACTTTTAAATTGAACACTGTGCTTCAAAAACAGAGCTGGACTAATGTGTTAATTGACAAAATAAGAGCATGCCACACTCTTAATGTTTTATAGAAACTGTGCCGGAGCATACATGCATTCAGCACTGGCTGGCTGTGGTTGGAGAGCCGTGTTGCAGCAGGCCGTCTCTCTGAGTAACAGCTCCACCAGGCACTGTGTCAGTCAGCATTACAACTGAGGATGCTGCAATGCCCCTGCCACCTCCCCCCACCTTCGCCTGTCACTGCGTATGACGGACAGCTCCCTTCAACAGCTTTCCGAACACTCATACAATCTCTTTCCCTCTGTTTTTGTCCTTGTCTTTTCCTTTCACACACACACCTACACACAAACAGGCACACACACACACACACACACACACACACACACACACACACACATACACATGCATACCCTGGAGCTAATTAATTATGAGTCTGCTTTGTGAAAGATATAGAATGAGTGCACAGTCGTTCAGAGTGGAGTACTCTGTGTTCTGGCTATATTGTGTGAGCGAAAGATAAGTTGCTGATTTATCCCCAAGCCAATTTCATTACAATAAAAAATGCAGCACATGTGGCGCAAAAAAAAAAAAGAAAAGAAAAAGAGTGTGACTGTGTATTGGATGTAAAAATGAAACTGTGTCTCAAGAGGGACAAGAGGGGTGGAATCCCAAGCTGGATTTTTCGAATCATGATGCCAAACAACTTAATCGATTTATAGTAATGTTATACTGACATCGATCAACAACGAACCCGAGACATCTCCTTGATTAAGAGTGAATGTGAGTTCCATCTGTAAGGTAATCAATAGAATAATGAATTATGTGTTTGCTGTCGGGCAAGACAAATATCTGGCTGAATGTGAAAGAGGTGCCAATGTAGCACTGTCAAGCGCTGATAGATACAAGCTCACTCTGATATACATTAAAAAAGACTTTAATGGAACAACAATTGGGGAAATGCACTTATTTGTGATCCTACCCCGGAGCCAGAAAGATACCCTTCTCTTGTCTGTGTCTGTATTATGCTAAGATCCGCAGTCTGCTAGTTAGCTTAGCGCAGTTGTGCCTCTGTCTGGCCTTCAAAACTTACGGGTCTTCTTTTATGTTGGCTGGTTCGAGTAGGTAGAAGATCCTGAACCTTATTTGAACCAAAATGCACAGAGGAACTACAGGTTCCAGAAGCTGAGAGGGCAGTACAAGTTAATCTTCCCCTCCACAACCATTTGTTGCGCTAAGTTAATGGACCATCTTAATGCAGTTGCAATGTTTGGGAGATTCATTAAAACAGTGACAATCTCACATAGAAATACAAAATCTTCTGTTCCCCCATTGGAGTTAGCTTGCAGCAAAGCACCAAATATTAAAAAGAAATTAGAAACACAGAGAATAAATACATCACACCAATGATGGAGCAAGAGACCTTTAGGTGGAGAATCTAGTTGTTATGATAATGAATTTACAGCTACGCCTAGAAAAAAACAACTTTATGTAATCTATGCCTCCCTCCAATATTTAATCACGAACACCTGAGGAAAGGTGCCAAATCCCAACAAGGCTGTTTTCACACTTTCAGAATTTCTTCTCTGCAACACATCGAAATCAAGCAGCACTATAGGTGCACACTGAAATGTCACTGTTCTCTTTTAAACACAGCAGAATCCTCTCAAAGTCTTTATAGTTACATAAACTCTGATGCAATACTTGGGCATTCTGAGAAATGTGTCTTTCTTGCCGCCAGTTCAATGAGAGGATTAATACCTTGCTGATAAGTGATTGGAATAGAAACAGGGGGAAACAGCTCATCAGGCTCTGTCTTAATTGAAAAATTGCCATGGAGAATAGAGAATGCTTCATGCTTGGGAGCAGCTGCTGGTTTATTGGTTGGCATGTGCACCTGAGGGACACATTTCTTCACTTGATGTTTCTTGACTTGGGTGATTAAACTCAAACAGACATGGAAAAACATCAAGCGGGTTCAAAAAATAATGACAACAGTAGTATTTACGGGGCTATTTACAAAAAAACAACGACAACAAAAACCTACCATTCTCGTTATGTCGGGAAATCTTTGAGGGGGTTTCTCAAAAATTGTGCACGAATGTCCACTGGGAACTGTTTAGACTTTTGATCAAAGGTCACTGTGACCTCATATGAACCTCATTCGACCATATGAACATGATACCCCGGGAACGCCTTAAGGAGATTTATTAACTTTTTGTGCAAATGTCAACTGAGATTCCAGGATGAACTCAAAGATTTTGGTGGTCAAAGGTCAAGGTCATGGTGACCTTTTATGTGCACATTATCTGTACCTTTCTCTTTTAGGCAATATCTCAGGAACACTTTGAGGTAGTCTCTTCAGACTTTGAACAAAGATCCACTGGGACTTGGGGATGAAGATTTTGGTGGTGAAAGGTCAAAGTCAAGGTCACTGCAACAGGCACATGTCAAGTGTTTATACAACCACAAAGGGTTACATCTATCAACTCATATTTTCCTCTATTTTTCTGTGTATATACCTTTTCTTCACTTACTTTTTATATAATGTTCAATATGGTATATGTGATATACTATGTAAAATTTCAGCAAATTTTTTAGATCCGCCTGTAGTTTAAACTCCCCGGAGACTGCTGATGAAAACGTAAAATTAAGCTTTGCGACAACTCTGGTACAATACGGCGTATTCACGTTTAATGTTCTACAGATGCCTTATAAATAAGCAGAATGAACACGCAGAACTTCCTTTCAAATGGCAGGAAGCGGTGCACATGTATGCATACTCACTTGTGGTGTTGTGATATAGTTGAGAAACCTCCTTGCTTCTTCCTCCAGAGAGCGACTCCCGCCGGCCCACGGCTGCAGGTCTATGTGCCACCGAGGAGTCTACAGACATACAAACCTTATCTTTAACACTGAAAACCTCATGAAAGCAATCCGACACAAAGGCAACAAAGGGAGCTATTCTTCTTCTTCTAGATATTACAACCTACTTCTTCAAGGTCATGGATGGAAGTTGGTCATAATGTGCTCAGGGGATTTTAGTTTCACCTGCATGTTTCAGAAATGTGACAAACCGCTAAGGTTCATTTGTTACTTTTATAAAAACCAGGGCTGCCGTTTATTCTCATGCCTCTGGTTCTGGTACAGATAAAAATACACTGGAGACAGAACGTCCAGCTGTGTTTGACAAAATAAGAGCTCAGACTGCAGTTGCTGCTCAGTGCAGCAGAACCTCGTCGAGTGTTGCTGTGTGATCACATTCCTGGAACCTGACAGAGCTTCATTTCTACAGGAATGTGTCTGTTTTTGATTGGAGGAAAAGGCATGAAACTGAGCGAGGACACAAGAGAGGGAAGAAAGAGAGGTAGAGCCGAGAAGATGCATTTGTCAGATGCAGAATCAGTTCTTAGGGTCAGACCTTATGGCTGTGTCTTCATTAGGAGCCCTTGAATAATTAACCTGGGTGATTTCATGGAAGTGCTGCCTGGGACACATCTGACCTTCATCAATGTTTTATGCATCCTGCGGTTTATTTTCATATTTTCCGTAG
Organism: Aulostomus chinensis; assembly: GCF_037954235.1. Classification (NCBI taxonomy): domain Eukaryota; kingdom Metazoa; phylum Chordata; class Actinopteri; order Syngnathiformes; family Aulostomidae; genus Aulostomus; species Aulostomus chinensis. The sequence continues at coordinate 15,053,615 of NC_141339.1, read as the reverse complement.
CGATGCACAGAAAACTTAGCCAACAAGATCATGTTTGGGTTTGTTTCATGCTGCAGGCGCAAGTGTTTAATCATCTGTAAAGGGCAATGTGGTGACATCAGCTCTGTTTAGGAAAATAATCGTCTTGGAATACACTCTGGAATATTTTCATGCCGTTTGGTTTCTTCCTCTACTCACTCCACATTTGAACTCCAGTTCAGACGCTTCACGACAACATTAAAAGTGAGTTTTTTTCTGATGGAGGGTGAAAGTCGAGGTCTTCAACACCGTACATAAGTCAACTTTTATATTTCAACTACAATCCTCTCTGGTACACTAGCACTAGTTTGCCATTAGTACAAAATACTACCCTGTGCAAAGGGAATAATAAAACTGTACAAGCACGCTGTGACCTCAGACATTTCCACACATGTACACACACCCTTGTAGCACTGGAAATGAGGAAGAATGTGGCTAAAACATTTAAGATGAATGTTCTTGTGAGCCTTTAATTAAATGCGTAAACTTTTGCACGCACACATTCGCATCTACTAATGAGTTTTCGATTCTTTATTACACTTGTACGTACAAACTAAGTCCAGCACGCACGTATGTTATCTATGACAGTCATTTTCTCCCTCAGTGATGCGGATCCTGGACCCGCTAATGTAGAAACTCAACCATCCCTTTAATGGCTGCAGAACCTGAACCACACACATTCACTGATTGGAATTCAGCCTTTTTTCTTCTTTTTTTTTTTTGTAATGCATACACCTTACATTGCAGCATGTCAAAACATCTGAATGTCTAAGCTCTACCCTTCCCTTTCCCTCTCTCTCTCTCACTATTTCTCTTCTCTATTGCTGTGTTTTTTCTTGCCTCCTCTCCCTCCGCAGCGTCGGGGTTTTAAAAACATTAGCGTGCGTTATCATTATCTATGTAATCTTGCTGTTGCTGTGATTATACTGAACTTCTTTTAGCATATGCTTACACTAACTGACAAATGCACAAGCGCGCATGGGCACACACACGCGCGCACACACACACACACACACACACACACACACGTTCACACTGTCTCGCCTTGGCTAATAGGCAGAAAAGAGATGTGTCCAATTTGCAGGATGTCTGCCAAGAGAGACATGTAGTGATTACATGTAATGATCTCATAATATTTGGAACTACCGTATGGTTACCATGGTTACTGATGGTTTTATATATACACAGAAAATACAGTATGTTTGATGGTGCACTGAGAATAATTTGAATTACATATAAACACATATAGATATATATATTTTTAGACCATCTATATGTGTTATGGCTGTAGTACGACCAAGAGAAGAGAACACAGTTCTATCATTAAATTCCACACATGTGAAGTGGTAAAATGTCCTGAAACCAAAAAAACAAAACAAAAAACCAAACCCAGGCTGCATGATGTTGCCATGGGAGTCTGTTATTTACACAAATACCATCTACCTTTCTGCATCCTTGCAAGTTCCCAAAGCTCCTTTTGTCTGAGTCGCCCTTTTCAACTACTTTTAGAGTCCCTTCCTCAGAAAGGCTTGGCTGTCAGTGCCCATACATCAGCCTGGTACAGGTTGGGACAGGACTACTGATCAGAGGGCAGATATGTGGGACAATAGACTCACTAGGAGGTTGAAGTGAATGAGGAAGGGCAGAATTGGAGAGCAGAGATAGAAAAATTGTGCAAGGAAGGGATTGAGGAGGGTTGGAAGCACACACACACACACACACACACACACACACACACACACACACACACACACTCCTTCAACTTTAAATTGTAAAAGAATGGAAATTTGGGCGGCTTTTACTAATGCGCTCAAAAATGAAGGCACAAGAGAAGAACAGTTGGGGTATTTTTGAAGAAATGTTTCTAAAAGGTACATTTGTCACCTCAAAAGTAGTTTTCAAGATGCTAGGGGAGCAAAAAGGGACTATCAATCAAATCCTGAGCTGATCTCATGGGAAAATAATCTTTATCTAAGAATTGGATTTTCAAAGAACTCCCCTGTCTTATAATGATTATTCTCTTCATGCCTACGAGCGCTCGCTAACTGCTGAATCATCACTGATGAGATTAGTGTCAAGCCTTGTTCAGTCAAGCTACAACAGGCCATCAGCACCTCAGGGACAGAAGCGGCAGAAGAAGTGTTAAACGCAAACACAGAGAACGTCGCTCAGTGGAGTCAGCAGTTCAGACCTTCATCCCGACACCAGCACCAGGATTTGCCTTCACATGAATGGAGGTATAGAAATGAATATTTGGCACGAGGACAGGAAAAAAAAGACTCCTGGCTGGAAACGCGCAAACTTTAATAATACAGTGAAATCAAACTTGGCGGAAGTGTTGTCGGCTCACTTGGAGTGACGTTTCCGCCTTCGTCTACGTGAGCCAAGTCAAAGGAGCCGGGAGAGTCTTACTCTCTTTGCTTCACACTGAAATGAGTGGATGTGTCAATAATACAGGCGAAGCTGAATGATAAGAGATGCTTCGCCAAATGTATCGCAAATACTATAGCCTGGTTATCATCTGAGTGTTTTGAAAGTCCACCAAAAAGACAAAAAAAAAAAAGGAAAAACCACCATCCAGTGTTTGGAGTGAATTAACTACGTTGGTCGGGAAACCGTAACGTGGTAGAGATTACAAACTGGAAACAAAACAAGTAGTTGCCATGGCAACATACACCTTCTTTTGTTCTGGATGAATATTTTGGTCTCCTCATCAGTCTGCGTGTACCTGTTGTTCTTGTTATCAGTTACTGTATGTTGCCGCTCATAACGGGGAAACCAGAAACACGAGTCACCTGAGTTCCCTACAACAGAACTTATTTCTCTTTTTCGCAGAAGTCAAAAAACCACCTCAAGCCAGCGAATTTGAGGATTTTTGTCCCCCTTTTCCACCATGATGCTTCAAAATGCGCTTAAAAAGGATGATGGAAATCCATATCACCTCATGTGTACTCATACCTCATTTTTTGGAAAGATAAGGATGACTGTGGGCTTTTCTGCATGGCCTGATGCAGCTGGGTATGTCGGCGGATCTGTGCCTCTCAGCTTGGGTGTGAGAGAAGTGTGATCAACCAGGCCATGCATGAATAACCCCTGGAGGGGGGGAGAGCAGGAGGATGGATGAGTGAACTGGATAAAACAAGAGAAGACTATCTGCCACAACAATGACAGTGGTGGGTGAAAAGAAGAGGGATAGACACAAACTGCGAAAGAAGTGAAAAGTTGTACATCCGCGTGTAGATTCAGACTCAGTCAAAAGAGGAAGATTAATGATGGTGTGTTCCGAGCACCGGAGAGGCCACAGGTGAGCCATGTTTGCCCATTTGGAAACCATAAGGGTTGCCGCCGTCTCCGCCCAGTCGGCTGGTTAAATGCCAGACCTGCTGCTCATTTCTTGCAATTGCTCTCTCCGGAAGCTTCAAAAAGACGCCATCAAGCTGTGCAGTGAAGAGGTCACAGCTTTCAGTTCAACAACGTGTGGAATGTTTTTTGTTTTGTTTTTTAAACGCTGTAGCATCTCGGTTATATCCTCTGACAGCTTCTCCTCGCCAAATGACACTTCAGACCTGCGATGGCCAAGAGGACAGAAAGAGAAGTTGTGTTTTAATGAAACAGCTGGTGACTGATTGGCATTAACCTCCCGCTGGTTACTGGATGCACCCGGGTGAAAGAGCAGATTAGAGATTGATGCCACTGAGGGGAGCTTGTGTTGAGTTTTAGTGAAATTTGAAGAGGGAAAAACGTGTTTTTGGATGAAACCTTTAGTCCAATGCAAAATTGGAGAAAAATATTTCTTAATCCACTCAATCCAAACATGACTACGGTTATGTCGATAACATCGATTGGACACTTTTATGAGGTGTGAGTTAGTTAGTCAGGTGGAAATGAGAGAAAATGGACAAGTATGCATGTGCTTATCTGTCAACGTTCAGGGGTCAAAGGTTACAGTGGCATGATATATGAAACAATGGGATGTGGATTAAAGGAATTTAGCCTTAAATAAACAGAGGGTGACTTCCTCTGTTTTAATGACGATCTTCCCTCTTGGTAGCTGTTGTTGTTTATGGAAATGTTTTGCATCAAGAAATAGAAAAGACGATGGGAATGCATTTAAAACCCACTATTAAAATCACCACATTCATAGTGATCATGCCAGTCATGCCAGTGTGGCTTACTAATGTTTTTGTTTTTGGACATCAGAGCCTCCATGACACAGGGTGAAGCTACCTACATCACTCTACATCACCAGCTGGTCTGCAAACATATTAAGATCCTCATAAATTATATAGATTTCACTCGTGCATAATGCACATAAGGAGTTACTTTTCTATGCTTTGTCGTTCTAAAATACCCAGACTGGTTTTCTTTACTTCCTGCAGTATCACCTCTATTCCTCTGGCAGGCCAATCATAGCTCACTGCCAGAGCAAAAGGTAGAGAGGGTGAGCAAAATTAAAGTGAGAGATCACACTCATCTTTTTTTATTCGATCAGCCTTGGTCTCCATGGTAGAATAATGCTGTGGAGCGAGCGCGGGGGTTGGAAGTGTGTGTGATGGAGGGGAAAAAAAAGATACAAGGTTGATGGACCGATGTATATCGAGAAGATAAAAGGATTTCTCTCCATTTATTCTGAGAGTGTTTCAGGAAAAAAAAAAAAGGTTTAAATACATGGATGGCATATTTGAATTAACCGCTGAATATTATGCAACACCGTGTTACATTGCAGCACATCCAACATGATCTGCCCACGTGCTGTAAGTTGTTGCTGATTGAAGGATTCTTGCAAGCCATTTTGTACCATCTCTTTCATCTACCTTAAATCGAAACTGATAAGTGAGCAAATTTGATCAGCTTCCAGTTACAAAGCTTCATTTTCCTGCTTTTGCATCTCCACGTGTGCACAACTACAAACGCTCTCAATCTCATCCCCCGGTTCCAGAGAACCACGTCCATCCTTGCAGTCCTGTAAATTCACATTTTTGTCAAAAAAATCAACCAATTAAATAACACCACAAAAATAGGAGAGACAGCAAGGGTGTCTGATGGTGAGTTGTTGAGTAATAAGGCTGCACAGATAATTAGCAGGTACAGAGTGGGTCGTCTTTTTCCTCAGAGAGGAGGCCAGAGACACATTTTGACTGTTAATTTCTAATTTGGACTTTTAATATGGACTCAGATTTTTATTTGTATGTACTCTAGACTTAGTACTTAGTACTTCTTGTTTTATCAAAAAAACCTATTCAGTTCCTGTTTTATTTTTAAAATCCATTTCCCCTTGTGTCTATTCGCTTTACTTCCTGTCTATTTGCTTTACTTCCTGTCTATTTTTACCTCTTTTTTGTATGCACACTTGTGTCTCGTAAGCTAATCAGTCCTTGTTAGCCACAGTCCTGCTCCCAGTGTCTCTCATCCAATCAGCTCCCTCCCTGGCCTGGAGATCCCACACCTGTTTCTGGTTGCCTGATTAGTTGAGTTTGTATAGTTTAGTTTACTGTTCCTGTTTTGCTGGCTTCTCTGTTCAGTTAAGTTACTTCTGTTTGTGTACTTGATATTGCAGTGTTGTTCATGTCTTTGGTTGTGTTAGCCTGGTTATATGGTAGTTTTAGTTTAGTTTGTGTGAGTAACTTAAATCCATGCTGCCTCTGCTACCACCACCACTGATTGTGACGCAGTCAAAACTGCCTGCCTACGTGTGTGTGTGTTTTCCTGGATACTATCCCAGACATAAGATTTGTGATGGAGTGAGCAGGGGGAGCACACTGAGCACCATATGACAATTATTTCCTAAAATGGAATTAGAGAAACAGTGAGACAGATTGTATAGATGAGGAAAACTTTGATTTTTTTAGGCCAACCTCTGTGTTTATATCTTATCAAAGTGGAATTGGATGTCTCAGAGCAACAAGATGTTTCTAGTGTGATCTTTCAAGCAGCTTTGATGCTTTTAGGGTGGGCTAGTAGCAGTGCAGCACAGGTAGCGTTGGCTAGATGATACTTGAATACTACGTAAACAAACCCCCGGCTAGCACCATTCGCACAAAGCAGATGTTTGTATGAATGTATGTGGACGTGCAGTGGGCGTGAGTGGTGAAGATGGGAGCAGCGGCCAACCATTTCAAAGGTCAATGCACTCATTCATATCAGCTGGGAGGGAGGCTGAGAACCTTTCTGGAATGTTCCAGACAAGCTGTCCATGTCTGAGGGGAGTATTGTGTGATCAGGACTCTATAGACCTGACAGTTTGACACTAACTTTCCCCCCTCTGGAGGCTGTTTTTGTCTGATAGCACACAACAGATCCAGTGTTTATTCAGCTAGAGAAAGTACATGGAGCAGCCCCCCCCCCCCCCCCCCCCCCGTTTCCCCATATGCAACATGTGGTTTTCAGAGTCTTGTTCAAGACTTCATTTCTGACGTGGAACTAAATTTAAAAGCTCTCGGATCTCTACGATGTAAACCGTTTGATTACACTAACTGATTTAAATAAGACAAATTTGATCCCATTGTAATCCCTCTTATGACATTAGAAACTAGGTCTGGGGCAATACACTCATGTTATAGGAGCATGTAAAGTCTTGGTCGTAGTCGTCATGCGTCTGTGTATTTACTAAGGGGAGGGGTGATCGATCATGTGAAAGGTTTCTTTGTGTCTACGCCATTATTTGGCACAGATTCCAGGCTGGCCTGTTTTCTTTGGTTGGTCTTGGAAACTAATCTCAAATGGAGCAAGCAAAGCCGCGCGCTTATTTCGAGGCGTTTACTCCTTCCTGGGTGGCTGCTGCAATGTGCTGAGGGAGTGAAGTGATGTCATTCCCCCGACATGATCCAAAGTTGCAGGGTATCCGCCAAGAGGGTCATGTTTTTAGTGGCTTTGACTGTCAGCAGGATTATGCAAAAACTATGAGGCGAATTGTCAACAAAGGTTATGGAGGGGTGCAGATCGGGCCAAGAAGAAAACCATCAAACTCCGGGGCAAATTAGCTGCAGCGCCACCTGTTCCAACAGGAAACATCATACTTTTTTTTTTTTTTGTACTTGGATTTACTCTTCCTAGTGGGTCCACCAAGCCCAACCGTGCACATTTGACAGTCCAGGCCTGAAGTCATCCACAATATTGCGCCAGCTAGTGGTTGCAGGAAATAACTGATGTAACAAACAGCTGATGTACATCAAAATTACCGCGTTGTCTCCGCGTGATTTACAGCAACATACGGCGCGCTCTGTTGCGCGTCAAAAGTCGATCAGTGTCACTTGGCATTCGCCACCACGATCATGTTGTGGTGCATCTGCTCGGGAGGACCGGTGCTGTATTTTCTCTGATGGCGGGTGGGTAAACTCTAGTTTCCATCTAGTGGATGCGCACAAACCAAACGTTAGGTTTCTCCAGAATCGCCCCACATAGGGGTGTGAGAATCTGTTCATATCTGCCTCCAACTCCCGTGTGGCGGATGTATGTGATCTCATTGCTTTCTTGTCTTTTTTTTTTTTTATTCATCTATCTTTTTTTACTGTGGTCCCCTTTGCTATGTAAGCCGCTGATGAGGTGCTTGTGATCTTCCAGCTCAGGCTGATTAAAAGACTTAACAATGAAAGGCTGTTTCCCATGTACATGGGAACACAATCTGAGTGGTAGTTTACTTATAGTCAATGCAGTTTTTTTTTCTAACCCTTATGTTAATCGTTCCTACTTCAATTCATTTCCGTACAAATGAAATCAGTAACTTTGTTATTTTGTCATTCAATCACATCCGATGTGGAACAGCCACAACCCCTTGCTTTACGTGGTGTTCTATATGTTTTCATCATTATTCTTGAAATGACATTCACTGTTGGGAAATAATGTTTTATGACGCGTCGTTGTTACAGGCACACAAACTCCCACATGTTCAAGGTTAAGGAAACATTGTGGGTTATTGGTAGGAAATGCCAAGCTGTCAACAAGACTCATCTTTCCCTGTAAAACCTGGCGGTGTTTGTATTAAATGGACCAAAGCCACGGAGTGTGTCTCCATGTTAGAATTTCATCAAATCCGTGTCTGTATTGTTTTTTATTAGTTATATCTCTGGCGCTCCGGCTTTATATTTACATTTTAAGGAAATTCAGTGGCTTAAGATGAGCTGCATTGACATTAAAAGTGCTGCTGACTGTCCTCCTCTCCAACAGAAGCAGATATATCTTCAAGTTTTTGTTGAAATAAATTCCACTTTGAGATGCCAGGAACGGTTTTGAATGGGCCTGTCCTGAATGTGCGAGTATAAATAGCGATGTTTGCGATGGAGATTGAACGTCTGACTGGAGAAGTGCGTATGTGTGAGGGTGACAGGTTGAAGTTGTCAGCTTCCCAGCTGTTGATTTCTTGTGACTCTCCCTGTTCTCCAGCTGGAGGTTAAAGATGCCTGAGAACTGAGTCCAGTCACACCTCCAGGATTACTCAAGTCAAACCCTCTGATTCTTTCCTGTCTCTCTCCCTGTGTTCAGCTAACGGATTTCGGCTTTCCAAGACATGACCGAGGTCACCGAGTTCATGAATTAGAAATTCCACTGGGGGCTTGAAACTAGCTGGTGGTGGTTGGTGCAGACCGCACAATGTGGTCTTTTCTGCTCAACATTCAAGTAAATCAGGGAGGAAAAAAAAAATACTATGCTGATGCTTTTCTTCTTTTCAAACAAATGTAGTTGAGACTTACCAGGCAAAGAAATTAACTGCTGTCACATCTACTTGGAAGAATTTGTTCAAAATAAAAACGCACACTGTTCTGGCTTATGTGCAGATATACTAGATCTGTGATACAGGCAACGTGTTCATCACTCCCGTGTGTCAGCGTGCTGGAAGATGGCGAGGAGGGACGAGGCGGGATGGGACACTCAATATCACGGTTGGCAAGAAAATAACTCTGCTGGTAGTTACGCGAACTGGATTTTGGGATCCAGAACATCAGGGTGTTTTCATATATAGTCCTCTGGAAAAGAACCGTGCACTCAGTGTAGACCGACAGAAAGCGGATTCAGTTCTTTGTGTGTTCACATTCTGTTAACATGAAAGTGGACTGCCCTCTCTGCTTCCCAGTCAGTGGTAAAGGTCTACTGACAGAGCAACAAACTGGTTTTTGTTTTGCAGATTTATTTCAACTCAAATTTCAGAACTCCTCTGCGGTCTTGATTATTAATGGCGTCTCCCCTTTAAGACCAACAATGCCTTTTCATCACCTCAGCATCAAATAAATCCAGCCTGCTGTCATGGTATACGATGTTCAAAGTGAAAAGATCTGTGACTCCACGTTGCTTCTCTGCCCGGCGATGAGCTCTTGAGGTTGAATGCGTGTGACGCGTGAATGACAGCTGCCTATCTGGGAGAGATCACAAACAGCTCCACGGCGCTCGCACACCCGTCTCAGCAGCTTCACCGTAGGACACATCAATGCAACAAGGCTTCACGTGCGGCGTTGAATAAATCAGAAGTTAATTCAGGGATATTTGTGTTAAGCTGTGTGGGATATTAAAGCCACACAGAACAAAGGTTCTCACAATAATGGATGAAAGGCTGGACTCGCTTCTAATATTGACGAGATAAATGTCTGCAATCATTTCAGCGAGTAAAAGAAGCAGTGACTATTGATGTAGTCCTTTTTGACAGGTGGGGGTTGGACTGGTCGAGAAAAAATGGTCTTAAATTTCATAAAGTCTCCATCTCAATTGTTGCTCCAAGTATTAATTTCCTCTCCAAGGGCTACATTTTTACAGCCCGTGAAAGATGTGCTCCAGAAGACTTCCTGCGAGGTCAGGATCCTTCCTTCCTGTAATAAGAGCTATTACAGTTCATGCTTGTCTTTTTCTCAGCAGTCTAATCAGTGTTTCTTTAAGCTTTCAAACACACACGGTTTTGTAGATCATATTGTATCCTTTCTAAATTAAGTTAATCAAAGAAACTGATACTGCAGCTTTTAGGGTTAGAACTCATATCAGAACATGTCATTTTACCTCGAATCGGGGGCTTTGTCAGACCATTGAGTGGGGCTGAGCTGGAAGATTGGATGATTTATTAATCCACAGCAACAATAGAGAAACCCCTTCACGTCTTTGTGAATTTTTCATTATAGACTCTTTTCATTTGCTTTCTTTGAACTTCAGTGATCATTGTTATCTTTGGGTTGTCATTCAATCCCAGCCTTACGTTCGCTTGATTGGCGTCCTCTTAATTTCTCTTTCCCCGTATTTGTGTTAAGCCTTCATGTTCTTTGTCATCTTTGCCTCCATATCCACCAAAGAAACATGACAAGTCTTACTATAAAATGAAGAAATCGCCGTCCTTGCCGTCTGAGTCAACTTATCTCCTCGCCTGGTGGCTGCATCCATATGAAATTGCACGTGTCGGGGAGAATTGACAGATTGACTTGACCCCTTTCTCATGTACTCGCGCGTCACGCACAGCGCCACATTACCACTGCAGTATACATTATGGTCAAAGGTGAATCTGCGGCGGATGAAAGATGGCGACGTGCGCAGCAGCATTGTTCTCCTCTGTGTAGCTCTGCTGTTCTTTTTTCTCTCTCTCTCTTGATCTGTGGCTCGACATATAACAGGCAAGACTTGCTAATGATTGCTGACATTTTGTGTTACCCTGCAACTCACCAGCTTCTACCACAACTCTCACATCCCGCCGCCGCTGACGGAGGTCGCTCATCCCGCCTCGTCACAGTGGTTTAGCACACTGGACGGGAGACACAGGAGGCGCTATTGAGCCCCGCATGCAGACTGCGTCTCTTATGGACGTGGTTTCGCCATGATAAAACCTGACTGATCCGTCTTTCTGCTCACACTCATTCATCTTCTCATCCATTGAATCCAGAAAGACTTACAGTATTTCCCATCGCACTAAGACGGTACCTGACAAAGCAAACTTTTTTATGTTGTTTATTTGTATTCCAGCCAAACTCTACTCCTATTCTGTATGTGGGTCTGCGTGGTCGTATCATGCACATCCCCTCAACTCTGCATTTAGTTGTTGTGCACGTGTCCCCGCGTATGGATTAGTACTCTCATTTTCCAGACGATGCTGCCAACATTAGCGAATCAAGTACAGCTTTAAGATCTATTCTGCATTTGACCAGGTGTTTCCTCCTGTACTTTATACGGAAAATGTTGTCAGCATCAAGTTTTGACAAGTGTTTTCACTCTCGTGTCTGCCTTGACTCACCACAGCCCTGGAAATGTGTTGGGCTCGAACACGTTGGCTTCACGTGGTAGAGAAATCTGGTACAGACTAGTTTGACGTGAGCACCGACCGACCCTTGAAAGTACTGAGCTCAGTACCCAGCCTTAGCAGCTACAACTCTTATCCAATTACTCTCAGATGAAAACAGGAAGTTGAATAACATGTAAAAACAACACAAATGTTCTGGGACAGTTAATGGCCCTGTGAGGTGAAGACAAGTCACATCTATTTAAACAGCCAACATTTGTTCATGTAGGAGAACAATATGACTCAACTTTTATTCTGAGACAGCTGGTTTATATAAGGGCTCTGAGATGCCGCATGTAAAGTAAACTATCCAGACTGTTAAGACGGATGACACGAACGACTGGATGACAACTTGCAGAATCCACCGAGTTCACAAAGACTGTGAATGTCTGCAGCACATCGCAGGGCAGCTGTTTGTTTTCAGCCAGCAAGACAGAACTCTGTGTGTGTGTGTGTGTGTGTGTGTGTGTGTGTGTGTGTGTGTGTGTGTCACTGTGACTTGAGGGCAGTTGTCTGTTTATTACGGTGATAAAGGCAGGAAGCTGAATCACCTCTGCATGCTCCCCCTCCCCTCCCTCTCCCTCTCCCTGTATCCCTGCTGCTGTTGTTTGGACTAACACATTTCATGTCTGTCTATAATTTACTGACTCATCCCTCTCTCCTCTCCTCTACACCCTCACCGGGGAGGAGTGATTGAAAGAGGTAAATGATGAAAGTATCACTGTACTTATAAGGATGCCTGACAGCTAGGAGATGTCCTTTTAGATTGGTTATTACTAAAAAAAGACCCCTCTCTCCCTGCTCCTCTTAAACACACACACACACACACACACACGCAGGCAAATTTGTCTGTCTTGTGTGTACTGCAGCTTCTGGAAAGAGTTTTGTAAAGTGAAACTAAAATAATTAAAGTCTTGGCAGTTTCAAACTAACTATGTTGACACCTGCATGATTCTTAGTTGCCTGGCATTAATAAGCGCATTGATCAGCCAGGTGATGTGAACGTGTAAATATTGTTTACTGAAATGATGAAAACAGATGGTATCACTGTCAACCAGACAGAGATGATGTCAAGACAGTGATAAATATTCTAATAGCAAAATAGGGAAGCAGCAGAACGTACATATTAGACTGAGCAGTAAACAATGATTAATGCATGAAGTATAAATCATGTACCATCATCTTAACGATGCACAGATAGTGTTTAATATTCAAATATAAAAGTCAGATCCCTCTGGGTTAAGGAAGGACTATATTTTTTAAATATTTTGCCCATAATATTCTGCGTCAAATTCATTCATATGCATTAAATATACAAAATTAACTACTAAATCTCATATATATGTATTTATATATGTGTGTGTGTGTGTGTGTGTGTTTGTATATATAAATATGTACACACTTTAGTTTTAGTTTTATCGCCTTTAGTTCTTAGCTATTTGCATGCAAGGAATCTGCAGTGCGGTACTTCATTTAAATGGGATTTACACTTCAGGCATTAAATGGCAATGATTGTGCAATTTTGATAAACTGTTCAACTTAAGGTGACTCTTTGCATCGTCAGCGCAAATGTTTTCTGCAGATGTAAACCTGCACGCTACAAATGTTTTGCTGGTTAGATCCAGATTTACAGCGATTTGCAGCTATTTATTTACCTAAATAGATGCCAGTTAGGCGCAGCTACGAGTGTCTGTTGTTTAACTGCAGCTTTACTGTGAGTAGAAACAAGAAGTTACAACAAACATAAGTACCTTCAGGCTCAGGCCCTAATTAACGTGTCGAAGCACCGCGACAGTTAGCGCAAAATTTTAGGATGTACGCTTGTTGTCCGTCCTTCCATGAGCCAGGCAAGACGATAGATGCCCTTCTCTCTTCTGTGTGTTGTACAGAGTCCACATCTTCAGAGACTAGCAGACCGCTCGTTAGCTTAGCGATATGAATGTTAGTGGATGGATGGATTAGCATACCGTCATCAAACACCCTTTCCTCTTTACCTGCATTAACAGAACTAGCATTGTGTTTAACATTCACCATGAAATGATCATTTAAAATTGCGAGATGTTGTTATTTTAAAATCAGGTACAAAACCAGAACTATTTTCTTGCCTGGGAGCTGTGATTTGATGCAGCACTTCAACAAGACATTTTTTGACAACTAGATAAGCGAATGCTGCTTCTAATAATGGGATTGCAAAACCACGTTCCTGAACATTCTGAACCAGAATACACAAAGGAGGAACGAAAGGTTTTGCCCACCATCATTCATTGCGAAAAGCTAACTAGCTTAAGCTGGACTCTCAGCTCCACTGAGCTGTAGAGGAGAGAAGGGTATCCATCTTCTGCCTGGCTCTGGGGCATGGACAAACAAGTGCATGACCCAAAAAATGTGTGTTTCTTTACCTGTATGATCCATTTTGGCCTCAACAGACTCTCACTTGGCTTCATTCATGAAATGATCTTATAGAGAAACGTGTTCTTACGCACTGTAAGTAGTAATCCTCGCTCCTGACATTTGCTGTTTACATCTTGTTACATTAAAGTCAATGCACGCTTCAGTGACCGAGATTAACAATAGATGTCAGGAGGAGGAGGAGGCTTTGCTTCCAATCTGCAAGACTAAACTGAGGGCTAAATAATCCCATCGTTAGAAAGAACAAATTTTAACAAGGCTCTATATTATATTATAACTCACTTGACTACAAATACATACGATGATGAACAAGCTGATATTTTCTAAATGAGCTTTCAAAGGCTAATTACTCATCAGTCAGCAGATGCCATTGGCCATGAAACAAGAGCCCATTTAACCCAATGATAACTCAGCAGGGATATGTACGCTCACTCTCTCTCTCTCTCTCTCTCTCTCTTTCTCTCTTTCTTCCAGGGGCCAAACCACTGCTATTCATCAAAGTATCAGAGTAACCAGAGGCTCCCCTCATCATCTTCCTCGCAGAGGAGCAGCGTTTCCAGCCGGCGAGCATGTGCCGAGATGAAAAAGCAGAGAGAAGTTAAAAAGAAGAAAAATAAATACACAGAAATATAAGTTGGGAGTCCTCTCACTCAAAATTGTGGCGACAGCGCAGGGATGAAAAAGCAAAAGTTGAGGGCGTGAAGAACAAGGCGACATGACATAGCATAAAAGCCATTTTTGTTCAGATGAAAGCCTTGGGGGAGAGCGAGAGAGAGTTTTAAAAAAAAAAGTATAAAGTAAAATAAAAGAGAGTTAAACGGCAGCAGGCGTATGACACAGAAATCTTACCAGGGTCCCTCCAGGGCATTTTTTTATGACAAATTTTCTGTTACGAGGCTGGGAAAGTGAGCATATGGTGGGATGTAATATTGATGGCGCACAAATGCCCATCTCTTGGTGTGGCACATAATAGCCCTGCAGTGATTTTTACAACATCTAAAAACTCTCAGCTCCTCAGTTGGTTTAACTCATTAAAGATTTAAAAACAAATGTGAACAAGCTTTTTTTTTTTCTCTTTCCTTTTTTAAAATTTAACTTGAAAGAGAGAAGAGGAACAAAATAAAGGAGTGAAAGAGCTGATTTGGTGCGTTTATAACTAATGGTGATGGAAGCTGAGGGCTTGAGGGAAGTGGATCATGAAAGGGAACAAAAGGAAGACAGATGGAGATGATCAAATGACAAAATAGACGCAAAAGAGCGGGGATATATCAAAGAGTCCAAATAAAAGGCACGTCGACATAGAGAAAGAGAGGCAAGTGCAGGTTTTGTTGGTGCTTAAACACAGGTCAAGGGTCAAGCCCTGGATTGCGCTCCAAGTCTGAATGGTTCTTTGTTTGCAAACTTTATGCAATGGTTATACGTGAGGTTGAATGTGTGTTAAAGGCGACAGGCACCTATTTGAACTGTACGCAACTGTCAAAAATTAAATGTGTGTCACTAGAAACCCTGGTGACAGATTCTCTTTTTAACCTCAAAGCATTCCAGAGACGCTCATTGAAAATGCATTGATTCCACTGCCTGTTCTTCCTTCATCACTCTTTTGGGGATTACGGAGCTTTAAGCCAGTGACTCACAGAGATGAAAGAAAAGCTCTCCTTTTTTTTCTGAGCCACTCTGTCTTCTACTACACTGATTTAGCATCAGATATATATATTTAAAAAAATCACAGCTATTGAGAGATGAGAAATATTGGTGGGATATCAACATACCTTTCTGTGCGGGCGTAGGGGTGGGCAGCATGGAGGTGAAGGGTCCTCTTCGTCCTTCTTCCTGGCGGGGCCCTCCCGCTTCAGAGTGCGAACATATGAAATTCTCATTTTCGTGTTTCTTTCTGGCTCCCCTGCAGTTTTGGCTCTGCTGTGTTTGCCCCACTTCCCACTGGACTGTGTAGGATGTCCCAACGCCAGGGGTGCAGGTTTGGCCTGCCAACCTGTCTCAAGGTAAACATGAACACTCACACACACAGCGGTGAGCAGGATGCCCAGACGCAGCAGCAAACCCTGGGTGAGTCGCTCTCTACCCATGGTCATCCACGGCTGTGCGCAGCTCATCTTGTCCTCTCTCGTTGCTTTCAGTCCATCACAGCTGGACACTCAACGCCTGTCCCTTCTATCCCATTCTTCTCCCCTCGTCCAGCCTCCCCTTCTCCTGCAGCATGAGAGCAAAAGTTAATGAAACACCATGTGGAGAACTCCTCTGCTCATGTGTGCACACATCTTGATCGCATGTGCATGTTCTCGTGTCTTTGTGTGTGTGTGTGTGTGTGTGTGTGTGTGTGTGTTCAGGAGTGTAATATGCGCCGCTCTCTTTGAAAACTTCGGGAACTCCCTCCTCACACTCTCAAGTCACCCATTCCCCAAACACACACGCCCCTTTAATTTGCTTTCCTTCACCCCCCCCCCCCCCATTCTGGCTCACATCTCACACACACACACACACACGCACACACACACACTCCTCTGTTTCCCAGCTCCCTCCCTCAGGTTGCCCCTCCTACCCTGTTGAGTCTCGGGTTACTGTGTAACTTTAGATGTGGGCGGGGCCTATCGCACCACCACGGGCCTGTGCAGGTCACTGCAGTCTGAGTCTTAAATAATCTCAGTCTCAATACACAAGGATTTTTCTTGTTGCTACAAAAATCTGCAAAAAAAAAGAAGTTTAGTTTGTAAAGTTGTGCAACAAACAATGTAAGCCAATTTGCTGCATTACCAAGAAGGTCTTGTGCCACAGCGTTCACAGATTTGCATGAATTTCTAGAGCAAACGCCAGCTTCTCTGCTTTCACAGGTAGACTTTAATCAAGAAATGGCAAAGAAATTGAAATCTTACCAATACTTACATTCACTTGAATAAAGGCTATATCTGAATCCCCCAAACTAACTTCTTGAATCAGTTTCCCTGGCAATAATTCTCCAACGTTGGCCTCATTTTCTTCCCAAGTCAACTCATTAATTGAATGTGTTATTGGTTTTCCTCCAAAGGCCACTAAATCTGCTCTTATTTATAAAGGCATTAATCATCTAGCACTCCTATTGATCAACTCTGCTGATATCCAAATTAATCCCGTCACTTATCACGACTGCCACCGTATATAATTTTTGTACGAAGGACCTAATCATGAGTTTATTGCACGAATGAGACGTTGGTATTTATTTGGCATCCTGGCATCTTCAGACAAGCACTGGCGTTCCAGACGCTTTGGGAACAAACTCCTCACTTCACCGCCGGGAGTCAGAAAGGTTGGATATTAAGTCTACATCTCAACTCATTTCTTTTAGTATTTTCAGATTTGCTCACACAGAAAATCAGCACGAATTTGTGATGTTTTAACGTCGCTCGATAAACATGACAGCATGGATGGAGAGCAAAGAGGACACAACAACGATATATTCTTTTACATGTTTGCGTAGTTTTTGTTTTGGCATGTCCTTAGATGCACGTGTCAAGTGTAAAACCAAATTTGTTACTGAAATAAACCGCTTCACTTCCCCTTGGTCACACAATTTCCACTGATCCGTGAATAAATCAAGGTATGTCTCTAAACTGCCGCTTGACTGAGGAGTTTGTTTGAGATTCTTACATCTCCAGTTTCTGCTGAATCAATAAGGGAACGGTAAACAGTTCTGAGATCAGATTTGGGTCACGGTTAGTTTGATTTCTTTTTTTTTTTACTTGCCTATCGATCACCTACATAGCAAACTCAATATAATAAATGGACGTTGGAGGCAGATGTTTTTATCATACTGCACTGGTGTAACGTATCTGATAAATCTGCAAGTTCTGCTGACACCAGACTTTTTTGCTTGCATATTTAGGAGGTAATTCAGTAACATTTAAAACTAGTTTTCCATTTTCTTTTCAGTAGTAAAACTGAAGTGCTTGAAATTCGTGGGCACCATGTTTGGAGGCCTGAAGAGATTAGAAAACTACATTTTCATCAGTCAAGTCTGAGATGAAATATAGTAATCACTGCTGCCACCTAGTGGATAGGCAGGAGCGCTGTCACCTCCATATGGACTGGACAACAATTAGATGTGGTTATTTTGCCAGGTTGCTAGTTCATTTAGCAGGAAAGTTAATTCGAGAATTAGCTGTCGAGTTAATCATAGTGATATAGAGACATTAGCACATAAGGTAGATTATTTCTCTTCTCCCCTCTTGTCCTCCTCTCCTCTCTCCTCCTCTCCTCTCCTCATCCGAGGTCATCTTGTAAACTTGATCTATTGGCTTCCGCTGATTAAGCAAGAGGTCAACATAGGGGTCAAACAGAGTCCACAGAGAGGCCCACTTTTGAGGTCTGACCCCCATATTGATCCAAGAAAATCCTTAAGACAACAACACAGTAAAGAATCTAACATTATAAGGACACGGAAAATTAAAATGTCTTCTCCTGCTGTGTGCAGGCCAGTTTCAGGTCGACTGGTTAACAAACACTGGCCCCCCTAATTTGCACCACATGTAGTTTTCACAAGACTAAACTGGACTACGGTAGGAGCCGGCCGGACCAAAGTTTGTCTCCTGCACTTCTGTGAGAAGCATCCAGTTGTGACAGGAGCAGGTGAAGGTTAGCGCCTGTTTGCTTTTGACTGAGGGTCCGAAATACTACACGGTTCTCAGATTCTGATGAAAACCACACAGCACACAGACTTAAAACCTCAAGAGTTTAAAAGCTGAAAAGTCAACACCCACATGAACACACTTGATTTGAATTTAAAGGCTGTGAAATAAAATCGGGAGCCCTCGACGGACAACGATCGAGAAAAACCTTTCACCTCTCGGCTCGGGTTAAAGTTCTTTTCTTTCTTTCTTTCTTTTTTTCTTCTTCTTTTTGCCAGGATTCTCACAGGATTTCTGTAAACATGACGGGTCAGGAGGGAGGGTAGATAAAGGAGCGCAACTCCTCCACAACTCTAGTGGTCAGCAAGAAACAACGGCAACAACACCCACTGGACCGCTGAAACGCCACTTGGGCAACTCTTTTATTAAAAGCAGCAGTGATACACAACCTGCAGGTCAAGCGTCAAGTTACCGAATCAGTCTGTCTGTGTATGTGAAGGTTCAGTTGGAGCTTCCGCTTCATGCACTGTGCAAAAAAACCAACAACCCTGCATCAGCCTAGAACGCTTGAGCCTCGCATACACGTGTCAACTCCATTTTTTGCACTTTCAGATTTATGACAACATCTGTTTGCGCTATAAGTCCTCGTGTCGCGAACCAAACCCCCCCCCCCCCTCCCCCCAAAAAAACCTAGGATCCTCCGAGGTTGTGTTTTCTAATTGTAAACCAGAGTCTCATTCATAATATCTGAATTCTTTGTCCGTGTTTAAACATAGAAACGGTCGCTGTCACTGTGCGCGATTCTTCCCTCTGCTGTTGAATTATTCCTCATCTGAGGACGTGGAACAGATGGCGAGCCAGTGCGATGTCGAAAGCAAACAGTTTGTGGTGGTAGTCCTGCTGGATCCAGCTGAGGCGAGGTGCAGTAAGTCAATACAGCTTAAACTATACAGTACATAGAGTATTAATCATTAATCACAGGCTCCAATAGAAACCAGGCTTGGCTGGGAGTTGATGGAGATTTTCTGTTGTTAGCTGCTTCTCTCTTGTCCCATCTTTAGGGTGTGTGTGTGTGTGTGCGTGTGTCTAGATAGTCGGTGTGCAAAGATACACACACACACACACACACACACGTGCATTGCAAACATTGATCGTAGGAGTTCATGGAGGTGACTGAATCTCATACGATGAAATTTTGCCCTGTACTTGTCAGACCAGCAGCGCATAAACGAGATAAAAACATGAAAAAGACACAGCAGAGAAACCCGGGAAACTTCACTATCACGTACAAGTGAAGAAAAATGAGGAAGCGGAGGTGTGAACACGGCAGCAGCAGCAGCTCAGCGTGCTAGAAGGGCATCCTGTCCACATCCCAGCCTTCTCAAGTGCAAGTGAGCGTAATTTCTTATGTTGCACGTCACAGAGTCTGGAGCATATTATTTGTCCAAGGCATATCTAGTACAAGTTTTGGGGATTTGTTAAAGACACGACTTAGAGATACAATCGGTTTTTGTTGAATTTGCCAGTCGTTTCCCCACCACTTTCCAAGAGCAAAACACTTCGAAATGAATTTAAACACGCCGTTTTTGTGTATTTGTACGTCAGAATCATGGAATATAGCAACATGTGGCGAGTGAGCTCAGACGATGAGATCCAGCACAGGGCTTGAATTGGAGCTTTGTGAATAATTAGCTGTTGGCTGGTGTGAAGAATAAACCGAGAAACTCCCGATTAAGATAATCATCAATGAAAAAAAGGCAATTAGGCGGATCCTGACAATGAATGGGGGTAAGAGAGTGACCATGTGTCCAAGTTTGGAGTTGACCTATCACCTTGGGATGATGCCAAACACTTTTGCAGCTGTTAGTTTCACTGGCTTTAAAAAAAAAAAAAAAAAAGTTAACCCGGAATATCTTAGGTTTCAAGGTGACAAATGGCCGTACCGTGAGGGGATTTTATACCGAATAGATCACAAACCTGTCAAAAACCTGTCAATCTGGATTTCACCGATCAGTCATTTAAAACGATTGCGTCATTGTGTGCGAGTGTGATGTAATCAGGAGCCCCTTCATCAAGCCAACAATGAAACCCTCTTCATCCTATAAGAAGAGCACATAATTAAGTTGGAACAGTAACCATAGCGACCGCTCTCAGACTCTAAACATCATCATCATCAACAACATCGCTGATGTAGCAGTTGAAAGTGGAGCACTGGCGCACGTGCGTGCGTGCGTGTGTGTGCGTGTGTGTGTGTGTGTGTGTGTGTGCGCGCGCGCCCCTCCTACCCGACCCTCGCTCCTCTCCGCTCCTCTCTGACGGATCCAAACTGCAGTTTTTGGTGTAGAAGCTCTGATCAAAATCCGCCGCCGGGGAGAGACGCTCGGCTCCTGGAGCCTCGAACATCTTAAAGAAAAATGACGGTTGAGAGGATATTTGACGAGCTGGGACATTTCAAAAGGTAGAGGAAACTTACTTAAACAAACTGATATAAACACCATGATGTCACATGTATGCGTAAAAGTATTCAGTCTTACTAGTAGCCTCACAGAACTACTGAGCACTTTCCTGTTGGTTGGCAGGAAGTTTGAGATGAGGTTCATGTTGGTCAAAAGTGGAAGAAAACAACTATATTTAGCTGCCGTAACGTCTTTTCAACTTCTATATAAAGTTGCAGCTGAACTATGTTACTGATCTCAGATCAACTTCTGAAAAATGCGCGCTCACTCGGGTTTGGCTGGAGTTCACCTGCATATTTTATTCAGAAAACGAGTTAAACGTAAGTACGTACGTAGTACGTAGTACGTAATCAACAAATTTTATGAATAATATTATCAATTGAATTATATTAAAGTATTTACATGAAGGCATAAATAGGTTAAAGTTGTAAAGTATAGACTGGAGTTGTGCCATTTTGGATGTTTGGGCATTTTGAAAAAACAACAACAACACTGGCTTTGGGTGCGATGATCGATCACTTGCCTCTGTTTTTATACTCACTGGCAATCATTTTCAAATTTACCCCCAAAACAGCAACATTGATGCTTTTTCCACATTTCTTCACATCGAACTATTTTAAATGAGGAGGCCGAGCTCATTTTGTTCGTGGGTCCATGCGGGAATCTGATGACTAAAGCAACCGCTGGTAGTGAGTTTGGTGTGGCTGCAAATATCGGCAGGTATTGGCCTGTTATGGATATCAGTGTGTGTGTGTGTGTGTGTGTGTGTGTTGCCAAATATTTGTGTATTCAAACTTTTTCTATTTCGTGGCGAAATCATTCTGAAAAAGTTACTTGGGGTTATTGTTTCTGAGGCTCTGCGCCTGTGTGACATCACCAGTTTGCCGTATTGCCTCATGTCTCAGCTCCTGTTCGGCTAACTTTGGTCATGTTAGCGTCAAAAAGGGACTTCCGGTGTTGAGATAGTGATGTTGATGATGGTGGTGATGATGACATCCTACATTTTGGCCGTTATCTCCATATCAGAGTTTTCTCCCTGCCCAGTTTCATCATCAGCCTCAGTATCGTGTATCAGTCCGGCTCCTGCTGATACTCACAGAGGAGTTCCCAGTGTTTCAGACACAACCCTCATTTTCTCCTCCAGATTCCAGGCATGTCTGTACTTTGCTGCGGCCTTCCAGGCGATGTCCTGCGGGATCCACTACCTGGCCTCCGTCTTCCTGGTGGAGACCCCAAACTTTGTCTGCGGAGGTCCCGACAACATCACCGATGTCTTGTACGGTAACCTGACGGGCTCCGGTCTGGAGGACATCCTGCCGGTCTTCAAGGCCGGCACCGGACCTTTGGTGGTGAGGACAGCCAGCGGTGAACAGTGGGAGCTGAGCCGCTGCAGATGTGCTCTACGCGTCAACACAAAAAACTTTACCTACGATTTCTATGGCAACAAAACAGTGAAAGGCTGCGATGGGAACTTTGTTTACGATCACAGTGAAGTGCACCAAAGCATCGTGACGGACTGGGACTTGGTGTGCGAGAGGGAATGGCTGGCCAAGCTGTGCCAGCCCACTTTCATGTTGGGGGTGCTGATCGGTGCGCTGGTGTTTGGAGACCTCGCTGACAGGTAAGCAGGGCCTGAAGAGTGTGTGTGTGTGTGTGTGTGTGTGTGTGTGTGTGTGTGTGTGTGGGTGGGGGGGGGGGGGGGGCACACGTGAGTTTTACCATGTAAGGATGTTTAGTGCACTTGTGCATGCGGGCTGAGTTGCTTGAGGTGGGCATTTAGAAGCAGGACTTTAGTCTGAGGGCACCCTTGGGTCATTTTTAATGGATCATGCTAACAGAGTTGCAGGATTAAGTGCTGATAAACAAACCTCACTGTTACTGAGTCATCCTCCCTTGATACACCTATCCAACAGGGTCAAGTGCTTCTCAGGAGTGGTGTGTGTGTGTGTGTGTGTGTGTGTGTGTGTGTGTGTGTGTGTGTGTTTACAGTCAGATCCAAGGTTAGGTCCCTCCAAATCCACCTTGCACAGATTTTCCACAGAAATGATGCTTTGAAGGACTTCACCGGCCTTAACTGTGACATGATTGTGTGAGGTTTCCCCCACACATGTCATAAATGTTACACGACCAGCACAACCAGTGCTGCGACCGAGTGAATCCTAATTCATTGTTCCCTTGATGGATATCTGCCTCTTCATGAGAGTCTCACATCGCACCCGTGTGGTGGTCTCTCCTTCCAGGGTGGGCCGCGTGAGGATTCTGATGTTCACCAGCCTCTGTCAGTTTGGCCTCGGCGTGTGTGTGGGCTTAGCCGGAAACTACTATTTATTTATGGTGCTGCGATTCCTCCTCGCCACGGTGAGTTCCATGCGTCTTTATATACATTTGTTCACTGTCTGTGGTTGTCACTTCTATAAAGTGAAAGAGTTCAGATTTGGATACTTAGAGCGTAGCTGGAAATGCAGTTTACCTTCACGGAAGTACTCTCTGCAGATTTTTTTACCTCGTGCAGATCCAGGGGCATTTTTGTTTTTTGCTCTGTGTATAATGCATAAATGGAATTGGAATTTCAGCTTCTTAAATAATGCATGTATGTTAGACACCAAGCTACTGACGCTTCAGCGCAAAATGGTGAAACTTCGTACATCATAAAGTACCATGTAAAGGTTTTTTGACCTCATGGCTGTTGCAGCGTGAAATCACAGATTTGCTCATGCAAGGTGTTCATTTTGCAGTCTGGTTCTGGAAATTGATGCTATAATTAAGATCAGGATCAGAATATTTCAGCATAAAAAAAGTGGGAAGAGGGGAATAATACGATATGTTGGTCTATGACTGGCTTTGACAGCTTCTGATTGCTTTCACCCTGGATCTTTGCAGCAGAGCAAACATCCAGGGCCTTTACTTTAGTGCTTGTAAACAAACACGGTCCTTCAGCGTCTCTAGGTCTAGTTTCTGAGTGTTCAAAATAGTCGGCAGCCGAGTGCTGATGTTGTGCACGCATGTCTGGAGCCACCTCAACGCTAACCCAAACTAGGCGTAGTAACTATCTTTTGGCGTGTTATTAAAGGGGGGTGCATAATCAGGCGTTGAAGTACTTCAAATACAGTAAACACAATTTGATGGAGCAGGAGTTCACGAGCCAGAATCGTTACGTTTCCAGGCAGTAAACCCAAGATAAACAATCTGTCCAATGTTTCACCTCTCGCCGTCTACCAACCATAACCCCACCCCCATAACCACCCCTCCCTCAAATGCTACAGCTGTTGTTTTTCACATACAAACACCCTCTGTGATAGTGCAAACTCATACCCCTCAGTTAGGCTTGATACTGCATGAGCCTGATTATTTCCAGATGTATCTCATAAAGGTTTATGTTAAATAAACAACTGCAGCTTTTATATATTTTATAAAAGCTCTTGGGTTGAAATATCAGGAAACCATCCAGATGCCCATTAATCACATTGGACTTACAATTTAAAATTGCACAGGAGACCATAAGCGCGCACGGAGAACTAAGTCTTCCGCCAAGATTCATGTAATATTTCCGGAGAAATCAATAAAAATGTTCGGTGACGTCGAAATTTCAGTGCACATCGTTTCAAATGAGAACGGCAACCGCAGGGCCAACTGGTCCCGTTACCGCCTCCGGCGCATGATTCAAAGTGAGACCTGATAAAGGAACGCGTTTCAACATCGGTATGAATTCAAATGTAACAGAGACTGTAGTGTTTGTATGCGTTGGTGAAAAAAAATATAAGAGCTGCAGCCTAATCAGCTGATCTGTTGACAGCATAACCCTTTGTCCCACTCTGGGTGTGATGTCGCCCACTTTAGTTTTCGAACATTCTGTACAAATAAAAGTGTCCCATGGGTCCCCAAGTATGGATTATTTTGTTACCTGCCTCGCTGATTCAATTTCCTGTGTGACCACGACAGCTTGGTAGGGTGAAATTAGCAAAATATACAAATATGGGGAAAAGGTGCTCAATGAATAAAGAGATAAAGTGAGCTACTTCTTCCTTGGCCAGTGCTCCAGCCCTCCACCAAGCTGTGTGGAACTTGGTAGAGTACATTTTGCCTGATCCTTTTAATGTCCACAGGTGGGAGAAAGTACTGTATACCTGCATGGGTAAAGAAATTAAAACATATTCCAACATGAAATATAAATGAATCCTTGAAATACATCTATTGTCAGCGGTTTAGTTTCCAAAGTCCTAGGTGATAGAATATTACTGTGGTAGATTACTTTGGTTCAGATTAGTGCTCTTGCAAAATTCTTGATTTGCCATTAATGCTGTGTACGTATCCACAATATGCTTGCTGAAGAAAGCACTGTATCAGATCAGGAAGCTGTACTTCGTCCACATGAGGATCCATCACCATATTTAGGTGCAAAAACAGAGGGACTGTTTATTCCAAACAACAACGGCGACTCCTGCAGATGTTAGCGAAGGTGCTGCTAGCATCAGTATTTGAGTAGCACATTTTTCTTACAGATAACGGAGCGAAGTTCCCTCCTCTAGAGGTCCCCTACATCTCATCTACTTCCCTCTCTCTTCCTCCATCTCTGACTCTCTCAGGTGTCCAGCGGCTACCTGGTTGTGGTTTTTGTTTACGTGACGGAGTTCACTGGCATAAAAGTACGCACGTGGACCTCCATGCACGTGCACGCAGCCTTTGCTGTTGGCATCATGGTGGTGGCTCTGACCGGGTACTTGGTGCGGGTCTGGTGGATCTACCAGATCATCCTCTCCATGTGCACTTCACCGTTCCTGCTTTTCTGCTGGAAGTTCCCTGAGACGCCCTTTTATCTGATGGCCAAGGGCCGTCACAAGGATGCTCAAGACCTGCTGGACACAATAGCCCACGTCAACGGTCTCCAGTGCACACTGAAGGTGGAGGAGCTGCTAGAGCCGGAGGAGCAGAACGGCAGAGGTCTGCTGGAGAAAGAAGCTAAGGAGCGGCCTCTGCAGCCTGAGAAGAAGCTCTCCATCCTGGATTTGTTCAGCAGCTGGAGGATGGCGTGGCGCACATGCACAGTGTGGGCCATCTGGTTCATTGGCAGCCTGGGCTATTATGTGTTCTCTTTGGGCTCTGTCAACCTGGGAGGAAACCAGTACATTAACCTCTTCCTTGCCGGTGAATACACTTGAAAAAATTGCCTTTCTACTTTCATCTGATTCACTATACTGCATGAATAGACATAGAATAATAAATCTGCAACACTTGACATTTTCAGCCGATACGTGTCATTTTGAACTGGCTGCCAGTGGGATCATGTCCACTCTGCAACTACAAATCCATTTTATATCTGACACACACCGGAGCTCACATTTGGGAGGCTGAGTGTCAACATTTCAAATGCCGGTTATTTAGGTATCCTAGATAGAATGTCATGGTGTCCCTGTGTCAGTGCTTCTGTAGTCGCTGAGCAGGAGCTGCTGTGATTGGCTGTTCCCAGGTGCTGTGGAGCTTCCCTCTTATATGGTTGGCTGCTTTGCAATGGACCGGATTGGGAGGAAGAAGACATGCGCTCCGGCCCTGCTGCTCGCTGGAGTGGCTTGTATGCTCATCATCGTGGTTCCTGCTGTAAGTGCCTCACTAGGATTGTGTGTGTGTTATCCATAAGCCGGATATCTCACACATGCAGTTCCAAACGCATGAGAACTGGCAAACAGCGGTTAATAAATGTCCAAGAAACCTCGCCCCAGCACCTCAAGCCATCCTGACCAGTGTGAGACAAGTTGTCTTTTTATTATTTCCTCGCTCTAATTGCGCTCAAACAATGTATCTGCCCAAAACATTTATATGTATGTTAATACAACTTATTTCCAACTGTGATTTCCCCAAATATAACCGTCGTAGGTTTTAGTACTACAGTTCTAAAGGCTCATCCTGAAGTTCGCAAGTTGGCATCACCACAGGCTTCCTTGACCCAAAGCCAACAGGATTTGTACATCGGATTTGGAGTTATTGCTAAATGGGATTTACACATTTTATTCAGGAAGATAATCTTTACAAGTGAAAAACACTTCTAACATTCTTGAACCATAAATGCGGTCGTTAGAAGTGCAGAACTAACGTTATGCGGGACTTCAGCGCCACCACGACTGGCTTTGGGCTCCTGCTGTTTTTGGCGCGACGATGTTCAATGTCCTCAAAGTTCTTGTGTAGCCAGGAGTCTGGCATTTGCTTATGTATTTTATACCATGAAACAAAACTTTCAGATGCCTTCAAGTAATCTTACGACAGATGTTACTTGAAGAATTGTAACAACAACAAAAACGGATACAAAAATCCCATAAACTGCGAGACGAGGGAAGTGAGTGTTCTACAGTGCTCACTCACTTCTGGATTTTAGGTTCTCATGCTTTTGCTCACACTGGTAACACAATCCGAGCGCTTCTTGCAAATCTGGCATGAGTAAAGGAAAAAGCTGCTACCTCTTGTGTCTTCCAGTACAGAAGAAATAGTAAGATAGGAAAGAGAAGCTTTCCACACAAACAGCACTGTGTGTCATAGAAGTCCCAGCAATGACTGCTCATGTTATTAATTCAATTAATAAACTCTGTCAAGGAGACTTTGAAATGAAAGATGTCAGCCAAAATAAATGGTAAAGGGATCCAGTATTTAATTTGTTCTTCCTTGGCTCATGCCCCTGACAGACAAGCAGCACTGATCGCCTAACTTGGTGAAGGTAATAATAATTAAAAAAAGAAAGAGACACCTCAACAGTCACATCTACCCTCAGAAGTTGAATTTAAGCCAAGAATTAGTAATAAATCATTTGGGTTGGATGACCTCTCACTCCCCTCGGTGTATCTTTAGCAGCCAGGTGTTGCTGTCTGTACACGTCGGGTTCAGTTTTGGGTCTCCAGCTGTTTGTAAGAGATCTCAACTCTCTTTCCAAGAACAACTTTTTCACATGCTCACGCCAACATTGTGCAGTTTCAGGTTCCATTCCAACAGACTTAGCTGTTTATGCACATGAATAAATGAATACGCAGTAATAATAAATACCTCTATGTACTAGAATACTGACCCTTCGACTCAACCCCGTTCCAATTCCCTATACAGTGCTTTCTATAATTATATTGTTGTTCATCTGAGACTCAAACCGATTTATTTAAAAAAAAAAAAAAAATTTCAAACTGGCAGTTTTATGTTTGCATATTTTTTTGTGAAAACGGTTAGAACGAGATGTGGGGGAGTCAAATATGCTGACATGTAGTCTACACAAGAGAGGCAGTTTGTGGTTCAAGATCTGAATTCCTTTGCTATCAAGAAGAACAGCAAAGACAAATGGAAGTAGAGATGTTCCTGGGGAGCATTCATTCCTTCACCTACGACCATAGATTGCTTATGAGCAAATAAGACTCAAATCAGCGTACAGGCTGGACTTCCCAATTGTAGTTAGTCTATTAACTTAGAAATAGGTGTCATGAGCACACATAGATGTGTTTCTCTCTCTCCTATTTTACTTCTTTGTGACCTCAGAATGTAGAAAGAGCCAGTTAAGCACAATTAGCTTGAAGCTAACGGTGACTGATGTGAAAATGTCAAAAAACCCCAAACCATTCTTTTACACACTCAGTAGCATTTTTCAGTACGATCCATGTCGTCTTCATTTAGCAGTATGTTCATAAATCCTCAAACACTTTCATTGGAGATAAAAAAAAAAAACTAAACTAAACTAAACTAAACTAAAAGAGCGACTACTGGTGCTAGCAAGTTGGTTCAGTGCTAGCTGGTCACACTCGATGCACCGAACCAGAAGTTTTCATTTGTTTTAAGCTGAATTCATATTGCTGATTATACTGGACGATACGCTTTACAGTTTTAAACAGAAATTTTGGGTAGTTTTGCTGTTGTTTTGTTCCTGTAGCTGTTGTTAGCAATCGGTTGCTATTAGCTTCAAGCTTAATGTATGTAGCTGGCTTTTTCTTCATTGTGAAGCCATAAAGAAGTAATGCAGGAGGGGGAAAACTCTCTGTGAGCTCAAGACACCTATACTTAAGTTCTTGAAAAACAAAAAATTGAAATCAGGTATATTACTAATATGTGTGTGTTTCTTTTATTGAAACTGTGACCAAAGTTTGTTGTGTTCGTTCTCCAGGACATCGAGGCCTTGGCCATCGCTCTTTGTATGACAGGAAAGTTTGCCATCGCCATCGCCTTTGGTCTCATCTACCTGTACACCTGTGAGCTTTACCCAACAATCATCAGGTACAGGACCAAATAAATCTGGTTTGGTCTTTTTAGTCTTTTTTTTTTTTTTATAAACAAAGCTGCCTCTCAATTTAATCTTGTTGTTCTACATATGAAAACCCGAACGGTTGTGGTCCTGCTGCTTGTTGAAAGCGGACTTGTCAGAATCATGAGGGTCACTGGGTACCAGGGTCATCATATATTGCAAAATGAGCTCTTTGTTTTTTTGTTTTTTTCTAGTCGCATCTCTTTAAATCCATACATGGCTCTGGGAATGGTGAAACTCAACACCTTCTGATGTAAAAACCATAAAAAAAAGTACAGAAACCTTGTAAAATGTCCTCCAGATCACCTTGACCCAGACTCCAGTCACATGTGGAGCATTGTCCTCCGAATCGTAGCCTCAGAAACCTCCCACTGGTCTGGAAATACCCATTTCAAATGTTTGCTTCTTATCTTCAGTAAATCTCAGACACGTCTACAACAGTTCACCCGATAGCAACAGGATGACCAGTGAACACACCTGAGCAGAAAAACTTTAGCTTAGCTCAGCATAACGCTAGCAGTTTTTTTGTTGTTGTGTTTTTTGGACATAAGACAGAGACTCTAAATAAACTGATGAGATTAAATCCACTTGATTTTTTCCAGTTCCAAACTTCAAAGTTATACCATTTTGCAACGAAATATCACCTGAGGAACATCTGGTGTTAAAAAAAAAAAAATTTGGAAAAAGATTTCCTGAAATGCGTTATTTTCAGATTGACTTCAGTGTTAAATCTGTTGTATTAAAAAAAAAAAAAAAAAATTCCAGGAAGCCCGGTGTCCAGGTAGCTTTTTCTTTAAGTTTGTTTACTAAAACTCTCTAAGTTTTCAAAAACTAAAACTTACCTTTAATCAGGTATTCACTTGTCAGACCGTGTCAATTCGTCAAGTTTTCCTGTGTGATAACAATAGTTAATGTTAACATTGTTGCTGGTGAGCTAAAAGTATATTGATCTGTTATTATTTTCTTGTTTCTACCTTCACTCCGATGCTGTCCGTGTTTGCCCTGCAGGTCCCTGGCGGTAGGTAGCGGGAGTATGATGTGCCGCGTTGGCAGCGTGGTGGCTCCCTTCTGTGTTTACCTGGCTGACATCTGGATCTACTTACCTCAGGTATGTACAGACCAAAAATCGGATCTTTTTTTTCTTATTTTGCCCACTCTTTCCCTTATTCTCATATGTTGCTTTTGAAAAAAAGTATCCTGGCTTTTCTAGCGCTTCTTTTTTTTTTTTTTTCTTTTCCACAACTAATTATTTCCCTTTTGTTCATCGTTAACCACGTGTAGCTTATCGTTGGAATCCTGGCATTCATTATCGGTGTGCTGACAATGTTTTTGCCCGAGACCCTGGGAAAACCTCTGACAACCACCTTGGAAGAAGCTGAGGCTCTGGGGCGTGAGCCCGGAAAGAAGAGCTCAGGCCTGGGTAGTAAAGATGCTGGGGACGGGGTGGAGATGAAGCAACATGCAGCCGATGCCTGAGAATCAGAGACAAAGGAAAAGAAGGGGTGGAAAGATGGCTGCCGATTTACCCTAAACAGTGATGTCACCGATTCTTGATTCGTTTTGCTCTGGGGAGCGACCAGCAGTTTAGCTCTCACAAGGTCTCGAAACTTCGGAAAACTCTCAGGCCGTGGCAGTCCAGGAATTCTATTATAAGGAAGTGTGTGAAGTGTGTATGTATGGATGTGTGTGTGTGTGTGTGTGTGTGTGTGTGTGTGTGTGTGTGTATCAATGATGAAGGAAATATGGAGGATTTTTAAAGATTATTTCAATTTTTGAAAAACATCAGGCGTCGTTTTTGTTGAGGCCTTTAATTCTTTATTGTGATACTGTTGCGCTCACAACAGTAATTGCAGCCTTCTTGCCACAAGGGCAAGTGAAGCAGGTAAGCCTACAACCAGGGTCAGACATTAAGCGTTGCTAACCTGAGAGTTTGTTTAACCAGCTGTCTGACGACTTCCTGGCACCATCGAAGGGGTTTTGTTTGTTTTGTTTTGTGTTGAACCGTATTGGAGGCCTCTGCAGTGACTTGAGGGAAAAGAGTCGTCGTGCCAGGCGAAACTTCAAAAAGCTGTGAAGAAAACAATTTTACCATTCTTTTTCTTTTAAATTATTATGAGAAATTCAGATCAATGGATTGCTCTGTACATACATTGCAAAGCCATTGTTTAAATTATTTTTTTGTTTTGTTTTGTTTCCAATTTTTATTCCTAATCTCAGGGCATCAAATCTTGAGGAGTGAGCACGTTTTGTTTTAATATAAGCTCATTAACGAAGTACATATGGAAGCAGCCATCCTAGTTTTGTACATATTGTATGTAAAGTATAATATCATGTCACTGGATGTACGTACGTGTTGAAGAGTGAAAAATGTGACGCTTCAATGTTTGGACCAAAGACAGGCTTGAAGAATGTGAAACTGTATTCACCTGCTTTGCAACATTGTGGTACATTACTCCTAGCGTGTTGTTTTCCACACGCTGAAACTGACGTGTGGCGCCTTCATCTGAAGCAAAAACAAACAAAAAATAATGTGACAAAGAGCTGGTTTGAGATTCAGTGCTGAATTGCTGTACAATCAACAGTTTTCTGTATCAATATTGAATTTTGCTATCATGAAGAAATGATTAACGTGATCAACATTATAATATACATGTATGCTTAATGTTTATTATACCGCATTTTATTATTTTCCGTTGAGCGTATGAATATGATAAAGTTAGTTAGTTAGTTAATGCTTAGTTGCTTGTAAGAGTACTGAGTAAGCAGTACTTTACCATTACTTCCCCGTTTATTAATCCTCTTTGTGAGCCTTATTGTGAAGGGAATATGTCGTCACTTCACCTGAACCCCACCCCATTTTTCCGTTTCGCTTTGCTGTACCCTGTTGAGTTAACATTACCAGCATTAGTAAATGATTACTAGACACATTTGTTAACTGTTAATTCACAGTTAACTTAGCAATAAGTAATTATTATTGTTGTACTCCTACTGTAATTTGGGTGACATACTTTACAGTAAAGTTAGTCTTCACCCTTCAACCCTGCCCCAGTTTCTCCATCCAGCTTTGCTGTAACCTGGAAACAGGAACATCATTAGTAATTAAACTTGTTAACTACTGACTGTTAAGAAATGGTGAACTAAGCATTAACTAACCAACCATCATCATTATTTTTATTGTTATCATTGTTATTATTGTTACATGTTACCAATAAATCTTACTTGCACTCTTGTGCAAGGTAACACTGTCCTTCCTTGAAAGTCTGCTGGCTTTCAAAAGTGAGAATTTGAGAGTTCAACTTGGCGCATGGAAAAGTAGGGGAGACTATTTTTATCAGTCAAGGAACACACACACACACACACACACACACACACCCAGCTGGTCTGGGATCAGCCCACTGATTCTAACAACTTCTTGTTTGCCAGTGGAGAGGAGGTCCCTGGTGCCAGCTCCCATCTGACACAACAACAAACCCACTGTGTGCAACTTTGGAAAAGAAATGTGTGTGTGTGTGTGTGTGTGTGTGTGTGTGTGTGTATGGATGGGTGGGTGGGTGTGGATATGTATGAAAAACCAAACTGTGATCTTCCAGTTCTGTTGCCCCAAGTGTATTGTTATTATTGGAAGTATAGAAAGTACCAGGAAATCCCCCCAGTGTGTGTGTGTGTGCGCGCATGCGCTCTTGTATCGATCTACAAGTGTGTAATGAAATGTTTTTCTGGGGCGGCAGGTTGGTCGTGTTGTGAAAGATGAAGTGGCTTTAACTGAGTGAAATTTCAAAGAAAAAGGTACTGATGTAATAAAATGTCTATTCCACAGATGCGTGTGTGTTGTTGCGGCACTTCAACTGTGACACAGTCACACTGAAACAAGGTATAACACATGGCTAGTGTTTAACTGTCACTTCACACCCACAGTTTTGGTCTCTACCAACACAAACACACACAGGTATGAGTTCGAACCATCAACACAGTATTTCACTGTCATATATGAATCACAAAATACTGTTGGTCATCAATACAACTTCACTCAGTACAATATCAACATTTTAAACAAAGCCAAATGGGGTACGCCCACTCGCTGGTCATGTTAGTCATTTGATCATGGTGAGCTTAGAGCGGGATGTGATCCCACGGATCGTGAGACTGACTTAAAGGTGGTTTCAGAGATCAAATTTGTCCTTAAAGGTGGTGTAAGAAAAGACTTCAAGACTTTATATTTCGTGCCGGACTTTCGTTACGCTTGCAGTGAATCACACGCTTAAAACTGACACTCTTAGTTGCTCGTAGTGTTTTATTGCGACTTGCTATTGAGAAGAAACTGTGATAAATACGTATAATAAATAGGCTTTTTCTATTTTAATAAATAAATCAATAAATGGTTACTTTTTAAGTCCAAAAGATTTTAAGTATGCACAGAATACGAGTATCATAGAATGGAATATTTATACAGGATGTATCTACATCAGTAAATCTCAGCATTGAACATCAACGGCTACGTTCATATTTCAACTGGTGCACGTAGTTGCTTCATTAGCTGCATCCTGGGTGTTGGTGCAGGTTCTGGTTCAAAGCTTGGTGTTCTCCCTGTTCCTACTGGTGCCCTGGCTTCTTCCCACGGACCAAAATAACCCCCCAAAACAATCTGATTCGTTTAATTGGAGGTTTTAAATCATCCGTATGGGCGAGTGACTGAACTCGGCGTCTCAGGAGATATCAGCCGGGACTGGCTCCGCCTCATCGCCACTAAGAACATCGCCACTCAGACTTTGAAATAATGAGTAGCACTGTGGTTTGAATCTCGTTAGCATCTGATAAGGATGATTGCTGTGAACAGAAGAGAGATTCTTATGACTATGTTGGACTTTGTAAGCAGCACCGGCTCTAAGGGAAGTGTTCTTCCCTTGAGAGGATGAGCGTTCTCGATGATGGACAGGGTGCTTTAAAGAAAAGAGTGATGTGAGGGCGGTGCACTGTTGTTTTCTGCTATTTTAGGATAAAAGAGAAAGATGAGTCATTGCTAATGGCCTTAAGAGGCTTGAAGAAAAAAAAAAACAGCTTTACACAAACCAATCAACATTCTTGAAGTGAGGCCGAGTCGTTAGCTGGAATAGTTCGAGGACATTTATTTTGAAGAGCGTAAGATGATGGACTGCATCAGTTGTTGTTAAGCAGTTTTCAGCTGGTGATATAAACTAATCCTTGTCATGCCAAGAATCGTTTCATAGTCAACAGAAATCAAAGATACAAAATGATAAAGAAAAAAAAAAACATTTTCTTTCCTTCCTGAGAAATTTAGCTGGAATGCAAATGAATAAAAAGTAATAAATTAAACTGTCAAAAAAAAAAAAAAAAAAAAGGAAACACAACACAAACCAGGACCATTTACAATGATGGAGTTTAAGATGGTAAAATGAAAGATCCTTATAGTGACACCCACTCGGTATAGCTGCTGGAGATTAGTCTTAGCTGGGACTGGAAACACGAAAAAAAACACACACCTCCCATCATAATCTGAAAACAAAAAAAGCAAATCCTCAAACAGTAACGTGTTATTTGCAATTTAAAGCAAATTAGTATCCAGTTTTGTGAACAAATCCCTCATTTTGCTGCATAATCTCAGAAAAAGTCACCTTATGAAAAGTGCAGTTTTATTATACAGTTAAGTAACGCAGCGCAGTAGAAACATTGGTATTTGGCAAGGTCAATCTTTCAAACTTTGGATTAGAATATGCTCCATAAATGCTTTTTTTTCTCTTTCTTTCTTTCTTTTTTTTTTTTTTAGCCTTTTGACTCTTCAAAGCCAGCCTAAAGTCTCTTAACAAACATGACCAAATGTAAACCTATGCTAAAATAAACTACTGGTTTGGTCAAACTCAATCATTCATGCACACATCGTTGGAATTCTCTGAATTCATAATCGAGTGCTCACGGTTTAACCCTCATTTATACCTAATAATATTTTACAAATGTATTCTACTGGAACAGCTGACACACCTCCACCAGCTGTGCACAGACGTTCCTGTCACACAGATGCGAGAACTCTTTGTTTGGCACTTACAAAGGGTTTTGGCACTCTTTTATTCATGGATACCATTAGCTTTTTAGACATTAACCCCTTCATAACAAGTCAACCTTCCTCTCTCTGAAGTCTCCCCCTACAGTAAATACCCCAGATTAACCTTGTGCTAATCTCTCCTGGAGATTACAGCAATGATTAAAGAACAATCAGATGGATTGAGATTTACATTATTTCCCATTCTCCTTAGTCAAACAAAATTTAAATAGAGTATATATATATTTTTTTGTCCTTCCAATTACACAACCCCCACAGTCCTTGGTGCTGCTGAGCCTGTCTGGGTAGGAGTCGGATGGAAAACAAAGCTCACAAGATCAGAAGAGTCAGGATCTGCACTCTAGTGAATGCACCTCACGTTTCTTGGGGATGGCAAAAGACCA
The DNA here is from genome assembly GCF_037954235.1 of Aulostomus chinensis. Taxonomy (NCBI): domain Eukaryota; kingdom Metazoa; phylum Chordata; class Actinopteri; order Syngnathiformes; family Aulostomidae; genus Aulostomus; species Aulostomus chinensis. Next base: position 15,018,164 of record NC_141339.1, on the reverse strand, counting down.
CGCACGACCCCCACCCCCCCAACCCCCCCCCACCCCGACTGCCCTCAGGCTGCCTCCAGCAACTCCAGCCAGTCAGCTTCTGGTTAAGTCCACTGTTCATCGGACATTTCTTAAGGATGAACCAGCCAGCTGTTGGCATCCTCCAGATCTGTGTCCAGCTCCTCGTCTTCATCTAGAGGCTCTGGGGTTCGGAGGGCCAGCTCCCGCAGGAAATCAGGTGAGTAGGCAGGGGGTTGAGAAGCAGATTTAAGGCCAATTTTTCTCTTCATGAGATGGAACTGATCACGGATGAAGTTGTAGAACTCGTACTCGTAGCGCATACGGTGGTAGAGCACCTGCAGGGCCTCCAGGGTGGGCGTGTGTTTGCGTACCGTGCCCGTCATGTTCCCCATCTTCTTGTAGTCTGCAAAGACGAATCAAACAATGGCCGTGAGTTCAATAGAAAGCAGAGATGCTCACAAGTCTCTTCTTGCATGTCAAAGACAAGAGTCAAGTGCGGACACCCAACTTAGCTAAGTTTGGGTGAAAATTTGGAAATTAGGTTTCGGACATTGGCTAAGACAAATTAGCAGGGCTTTGCTACTTCACATGGTGCTTTAAAGTTCTTTTAGTTGGAATGATTGATTAAATGAAATAGAAACAGAAAAAGTAAAAACACTGAAAAAGGAGTTGCAAGAATCATAAACTTTATATATGTGTGTGTCTGAATATATGTATATATGTGTATACATGTGTATATGTGTGTGATTATATGTATGTTTATATTGATGTGTATATATGTACGTACATATGTATGTATATATGTGTGTATGTATGTGTACGTATATGTATACGCACATGTATATGTGCGTATACATATATGTATATCTGTGTGTATATATGTACCGTATGTAGGTGTGTATGTATGTACCGTATGTAGGTGTGTATGTATGTACCGTATGTAGGTGTGTATGTATGTACATACACATGTATGTGTGTATATATATATATATATATATATATATATATATATATATATATACTGACATATAGTTATTAAGTCATTAGTTGTTAGTAAGTATATACATATATGTAAAAAAATATGTATATATACATATGTGTATATATGTATATATAATACATACACACATCTCTCTCTGTGGTCTCTCTGGTCTTTAGCAAGTGTTTGTAACTACACTCGCTGTGGAGATGATAGCAATTCTACATCTGCCTTATCAACTGCGTGACAGCGGAACACAAACTCACACTTGAGCCTTTGATAAGAAGGCAATCAAATAGTTGAGAACATTTTAACGTGAACATCTGCCTACCTGGGCTCTTGTAGATGTTGAGTACTCCAGTAAAATAGTGAGGTAAAAGCCTCTCCAACAACAGCAGCACATCCTCCAGCTCCTCCAGGATGCCCACAAGAAGATAGTTCTCCAGTACATTTTGTTTGGCCCGTTCAAGAGCCCATGTTCCTGGCTCCCTTTTTTGGACAGAGAAGAGAAAAGACAGACTTAAGAATGAACAAAAGAGAGAGTGACTAAATATCAGCATTACTCATGAGCTGGTTAATACCTGCATTTTGGATGCTGCCCGCAAAAATAGGGAATAATGTAGAAAGCTCTGGGGTTGGAGCACTCTGGGTAATTCTCTAGAATGCACACATTTATGTCCTGGAAGTGAAAAGAGCACACAATAATCCAGTTAATCATACAGGGCACCTTCCTTTCCAATGGCAAGAAAATGACTGAAGTAGAACTGTACTGATTAATTTCCTCCACTAGAGGGAGCTCTTCACCAACGTTGCAATGCACTCCCTGACAGCGACCTGATGCCAAACGACATGCTGTGCACCAGGATAAGCTCACCTCAGCTGCTCTCAGAGGCTGAGACCAAAATAATATAGTAGTGCAGGAAGTCGGGCAAGAAATACAAAAAACATCCAATGTAAAGCTGAATTATGATGACATAAATGCAGGAAGATACTTCCATTATTAAGAGTTCTTTGCTGTGGAATTGCAAGTGAGCTAAACAAACATTTAGTGACGATAAAAAGTTAAAATTGTGAACTCAAAGTCACCTCTCATGAACTCTTAAGCCCCTAAACAATGACAGGGGGAGGAAAAAAGCTACAGAAGAATGATTAAAAACACACACATACAGGGGAGAAGCTGGCCAGCCACTGAGTGCTGTGGAACCAGCAGTCAAATCCATGTCAGGTGACGTAAGCCTTATGGACCAAGTCCTGAGCGACAAAACACTCCATAATATGACTCACACACACACAAACACACAAGCATAGCCTGACATACTTGTGTTTAAACACACTAGTTATAAGGTAAACGGCGCTGACAAGTTATAATAGAAAAAAAAAAGAGTTCAATCTAACAGAGGATGAAAATTGAAAGAGCAAACGAGTAGGTCACAACTTGCCCTGAGGATTTACGCCCTGATAAATTGGTAACGGCTGACTCAGACGGAGCGATTTGTCAAAGCCAACATGGAGGCCAACACGGTCCATCATGGAGATTAAGCTGTGTCTGACAGGATCTGAGGCACAGACCTTCCTGGAGGACGCACGCTGCTGCTGAGGGTGGGAAGTGAAAGCCCTGGAGGTGCTGGAGCTTGGAATGTTGGCGCGCTGACAAGTTGCAAATGCGGGTTTACGTGACAAAGGCGCTCTTATTATTGTTCATGACAATCATGTATCTTGTAGCAAAAATGTCTTCAGCACCTTGGATCAGACGAGGAAACACTCACAACTAAAATATCCCGGGAAGAGCAAACATGATGGACTCGACATGGATGAACAGGTGCTTGTATGAGGACTCGCCCCTTTGTCATGTGACACCATCTCACCCCCGTAGTTGAGGTGCTTTCAGGCCAGAGGAACTGTTGGAGGGTAAACCTCCTTTTTTGGTGCTCTAGCAGGAACACGTTACCATTTTAGCTCTTGGAACCCTGTTTCAAGGAACCTTTGAACTCCTCCATCCAGGTAGATACTCATGCTTGACTTACAGCATGTGACTGAGTGGCAGTGTAAACCAAAAAAAAAAAAACAAAACACAGATCTGGAGGGAAAGAAGTTCTCTAACTTCCCAGTTGTTAATCTCTACGACAAAGTTCTGAGGATACTTGGACCAAAAGTGACTTTCAGTCTGAATTTGAAGGAGCAGGGACAAACCCCCTGTGAGTCTCCTGGTCTTTAGAAGTGCGTCTCTATGATGATGGTAAGCAGCACAGAGGCTCCACAGAAGACTGCTACAGCTCATTTCCTGTTGTACACAGCAGAGAGAACCACTAAGAGTCCTGCCACATCCACAAGATGACACTGGTGTCACACATATATGGGTGGGACAGGGTGTGCATGGACCTCCACTGGCTGGGCCGAATGAACGGCCTCCAACAAGACCAAAGACTTGACGTGGCTATTGAAACATTGCAGCAGTGCGACAAAGTGAACCGGTCGTTGAACCTCTTCAGAAAGCGGCAGGTATTTCCAGAGTAAGCCGAGGTCCTTTTACGTCAGCAACATGGTCTACCAGTCAGTGGTGGCCAGTGTCCTCTTTACACTGAGGTCTGCTGGGAGGCAGCAGGAAAACAAAGATTCCAGACGCCGGTGAAAAGCTGATGAAAAAGGCGAAGCATTTGGCAGGACTCTCTGGGGACTGTGGTGAAAGGATGCACGTGGAGGGTGCCGGCCATCCTGAACGATGCCGATCATCCCCATCCACAACAGCCTGGCAGGACACAGAGGGAGCTGAAGAGGACACAACCTGGGCCACTGGTCGCCTCTCTCCCTCGTCTCTCCACAGCCTCCTCCCTCACACGATGTGATAATACTCCAAAGACGAGCACCTTTTATTTATCTGATATGTACAGTATACATCCTGACACCAGCGATTTCTCTACAGCCTCTAAACAAGGTAGCACGTGTGAGGGTCTGTCCTGAGCTCGGTGCACATAAGCTGTTGGGACATAAATTATGAACTCGCTCAGTGATTTTTCTTCCTTGCAGCTGTCATACAGTTGTGTCTCTGATTCACCCGGTGGCCGAAGGCTGCGTTTGTACTTTATGACTGACCAAGCTGCACTGCGCATTGGCGACAAGAATTATTTGAGATCAGAGGAACTAACACTGGAAAGCCCTTCAAAGGAACCACAACAAAATCCCCGAGAAGCCTTTCGCGAACAGTCCAGCATTGTGCTATTGTTGCTGTAGGTGTCGTGTCCTCATGACCAGTTTGCCCATTTTCCCTTTGAGTCATAATTTGAAGACTGACTGTCATCATTTAAATACACGGTTCTTTATCTATGACCGGTGTTATTAAATATCAGTATATCTCCTTCCTCTTTAGTCGATATGTGTTATCTGAGAGTGCTACGAACTGTCAAAAGACAGATTTTGGCATGGTATTCTGTGTGTAAATAACTATAAATCACATGCAGTTGAACTACCTTGAACTGCAATAAAATGCAGTTACAGTACATTTAAAATAAATGGTAAATGGGCTGCATTTATATGGCTCTTTTCTAGCCTACCCACCACTCAAAATTACAGCATATTCACACACATTCATACAGTGTTGGCAGAGGCTGCTATGCAAGGTGCCAGATTGCAAACACACACATTGATGGCGAAGGCCTCAGGAGCGGTCAAGGACACTTCAGCATGGCCTCTGGAGAAGGCAGAGTAATTGGAATCTTCCGATTACTTGACGGTGACTGTCTCCGGAACCGTAGCAACCTCTTAACGAGAAAGAGGAATTGACCTCAGAGAGTCGACTGCCAAGAAAAGGCAGATAGGAAGTGACACACGTATTGTCATTCCTAGACCCACACTGCAAGGAAGTCCCTCGTCCCTCGTCCGCTTTATCCAAGGACCTCAACATTTTAGGAGGGACCTCTGGGAATCCAGCCACAACTCATTTATATACAGCCACGCACAATCAAACATGCACATACACACACAGCCAACAAACAATACACACTCTCTTTAGAAAACCCATTAGTATTTCGAAGAGAGCTCCTGGGTGCACACTCAGGCCCTTTGTTCCTATTCTCTCTGTGGATTAGGCCAACTGAGCAGTCACAGAAACTGTAGCAAAACAAGCTCTAATCTGTACAACTGCCTCTTATTTCCCTGAATGGAATGTGTGCATAAATTAAACCAGTAGTAAGCGATGATGTAAACCGTTCCCATGGGACAGACAGACTTATTAACATGGAACATATGGACTGCATTCCCAGGTCGTATCACTGTTAAACTGGGGTGTGTCCAGTGTCGCACTGGCTACCCCTGATATCTGATTTTCTGCCACCCTTTCTGGCAATCCTAACTGGCCACAGGCCTCCCTCCCCTGACTACTAAGGTTGCCTTCACGTCTAGCCATGACTGCCCCCTGCTGGCCAGCATTCACATTAGCGACATCATCCCACGCTTGAGTACACTTGCGCTTGTACGCAGTCTGATAAAGTATGCAGTGGAAAAGTCTGTAATCTATCAATCAAAACAAGAAAAAGATGTGACCATGTCAACTACACATTTATTGTGATCAAATGTAGAAGAAAGAAGCAAGTCGCAGTCCCACGCAAGTAGACAACTGCTTGATTATGGCTCTCTTTTAATGTTTTTAAGATGCCGCCAACCCTCACACCTGCTTCCTCTTTCAACGTCAACCATGAAACTCAGAGAATAAAATCAGGCCGTACTGCGTGGATACGGAGGTTTCCAAGGAGATGCGAGGGATAGACGGATCTAGTCGTGAATCTACTTGCTGAGAGCCACCTGCATTCATCCATAAGGTGAGAAGCACACCAGTTGTTACGGGACACTTCTGTTGACACGAAAATGAAGTCGATTTGGGGACAGCTTAGCCACACCCTAATTCACTGTTCATAAATTGTAACCTCTCTGCAGGCCATCCAGGAAAAAAACAAAACAAAACAGAAATGTCAGGTACTGTAAGACACCACCTCCTGCTGTGACAGTTACACCACTTTACTGCTATTAAGGTCAAAACATGCTACGACACGACTTGTGCCAGAAAAGCCTCCCTCATTTTGTGTGCTCTTATTTGTTTGAGCATGTAAATGTCAGATTACTTGACGACAGATAACTTTAAATCCCTGTGGGGAGCTCACATGATCAGACCAGTGCTTTGAAAGCTATGAAAACATCATCTGTGCTCTTCAGGTTCAGTAAACACGTAGAATTATCTCATGGATGTTTTTGCATGTGTTTACATGCGTGAGTATGAACGCATTAAACACACTTACTGCCCTCAGGAAAGCGCTGATTAATCACTGCCAACTGCTCCCTCTATATTAAGTAGTTTTTACACGCATGTTGTATTGTTGCAAAAATAGTATGAGTGGGTATATCTGGTTTATTCCAAATAAAGGCTGATTATTGAAATCCGAAAATCATGTGTCCAATCTGGGGAGCAATAAATATTCAAGTGTCCACTCACTGCATGGCTTTGCATACTGTAGTGTGTGTGAGTGTAAAAAGGGGTGTGGGGACTGACGGAAAATCCAAGCCGACCACAGGAATGTCTCAGTAACACGTGCATCAGGTTCCCTGAGCCCCAACTAGCCAACTGACACTGTTCTTTCATTGACACCTCTCATATTCAGCCAGTGCAGGACAGCCTGGGCTAATGCACACCAGGCAGGGGTATAACTAAGACTAGTCTGGACGCAGTGTTGACAAAGTAGGGCTCACACACACACACACACACACACACACACACACACACACACACACACACACACACACGTTTGGAATGCTAGACTTGTGAGGACAACTCTAAATCTAGAGCTTTCTCTGAACGCACTAAATACCAAATCTGCATTTGAGGCCTGATTTTACTGAAATAATTAAATAAAAGGAAAAATTCTATTTCTGCTGACCTATTTGTTTACGGATGAGTCTGCTAGTGCCCCACTAGGACTCTCTAACTCCACCCTGATATATTTAGGATTGATGCTTCATCAACTATCTAGAAAAGCAAGAAATGTCTATTTGTATATCTTATCGTGATTTGATTATCTCAAAAACTGTTTAAATCAACATCTGACTTGGCGTGCTCATTCATGGGGCCTTGAAGAAGTGTATTGCCAAATTTGAGGTCTGGAATCTAAGGGGGTCTGGTGTTTGAGGGTCTGGTGTCTGAGATGAATTCTAATGTCCATGACTGGGAAAGCCAGAATATGATTTCTCAGTCAGAATTAGTGCCAGGATCAAAGTAAGAGCCCGTATCTCCATCCCTCAAACAAGCTTGAGAAATCCTACTTTTAATTGCGACAAACACTTATGTGCATTTTTCACATACCACATTCCTGAATATTTATAAAAACCTATTACGCATCCAATTGTTACCCTTCATCACAGTTCCAAAATTTCAGGAACTTTAAGCCCTTTTTTGACACGTACACAGTGGGCAGCAGCTTTATACACTATCCTCATGCCACTGTACTTTAAAATCAAATTTTTGCAGATGAGGAAACTCGGCTGTTTTTGCTTTCACACACCATAAGTACAAAAATATATGGAAGCAAAGGTGTAACAAATGTAAATGAATACTAAAAGAGCTGCTTTTCCAAGAGGCTTTGGTATGAAAGGATTCTATATACGGATTATGCAGTGTCCAGTTGACGTGTGCATTTTCTGAACGATAGCAAGAAAGCAAACTGATCTCTGATTTTGAGAGAGTTCAATTTGATGGGTGAGGAGGACTGAGAAGTCAAGAGCCCCTTGTATGTTAGACAGTATTGTAAATTATTGGGGATTGTACAGTGGAAATCATGTCCTAATGAAGTCCTCATAAGTATAGGAGTGTAGGCGCACCCTCACAGACACGCGCACACACAGGTAAGCCAGTCTACAGCAACACAGCCTCCACCACCTCCTCCTCCCCCTCCCCTTTAACTGTAGCGAGGGGCCCCCGTGGTCTGCATACTTTAATAACTCAACTCACATGGTCCAGAACTCCAGGGAAAGCGGCCCAATGCTCAATTACAGCCAGTCAGACTCAAGCCAGGATGACATTCACTCCCCCTGTTAGCGTCTCATTACGGCTGCAGATACGGCTTCAGGAGCGGAGGAGTGGACATGACCTCCGCTGACTTACTGATTTACCATTTCATCCTAAACAAATTATTGATGAAATTATTGTTTTGACCTGTTTTAAGTGCTGCAGTACTACCTTGTTCTGATCCATGTCACAAAAATGACAAATGGAATAGAAAAGAAAAATTCAGGGAAGAACATTAAATGCCATCCTACCCACAGCAGGACTAGATGTCTATTATATGCTAACAGCTAGTTAGCTTAGCATGATGAGGAATGTAAGCGGATGGGCGGAGTTGCACTGAGGTGCTGCATGAATCACTGCACCTGCCAGCGGAGTTGTCAGAAAAGTCGTTTCCAGCTACGTGTCGAACTCTAAAATTACAAACTCTTGTAATTCATAAAGTGTTATTTAACAATGAGTGTGATGGGCCATGCAATTATGCCAACCAGCCCATACGTTACCATTCATGGCGCAAAGCTAACTAGCGGTCAGACTCTCCCTGTTGCTGTCAGCCCCCTACTGCACACACGGAGGAGAGAATCTTATCTGCAGATCATCCCGTCTGGCTCTGGGGACGACGGCAAATCAACAAACTTCCCTAAAAGCCCTTAAGTTTCAAGGGGAATTCCAACCCTGCATTAACTAGAACCGTCTCAGCGCAACGATCACAGATACCCCTCAACTAAACTGCTAGGAACTGTTAAATGCTGTGAAGTTGCTGCTTGCTGTGTAAAACTGAAACAGACATCAAATATTGGCGATGGCGAAAAAATGTCTGAGATGTCTTATACTGCATTAGTCTGCCGCTACAGGGCTAAACATCTCTGTGAGGCAGATGTAGGATAGCGAGCCTCTGATGTGGTTCTACTAAACCAGGTCTCTAATTGTAATCATAGCTAGATTTAAATATTGGGTTAACATCAGGCCACCGTGCTTTTTGCCGTCTCCCCTCCAGCGACACCACATCTTCAAAGTAAGAGTGCGGTTTTAATTCCTGTATTGAATACATGTTCTGCTGCTTATATTTGTCAAATGTATGTTTGATTTCAATCTCGAGGTAACAACAAACAAACGCACAAGAAGATATAATTATCCACAGGATGTGTCAACTTAATGAAAACGTCATGTGATGAAAACGTCAGATCGGGGCATTGATGTATGATATATGATGTCTGCGTATGTCAATAACCATCCATAGTGCCTCAAATTATACACTCCAGAATAATAATTACCTCCACCACGGTGGTTATGTTTTCATCTGTGGGGTTGTCTATCCATCTGCCAACCACTAAACCTAGGATCATTTTCATAGAGGGGTTCAGCACAGGCCAGGGGAGAGGCTATTAAATTTTGGGGCAGTTCTATTAAACACTGCAGCAACGTGCTTTTTTTTAAACGAAAAAAAAAAACCCCACTGTCCTTGGTGGAGGTGCCCTTCTGGTTTGGTGTAAGACATTTGAGTTTATGTCTCAACAGAGCTTTAGGTTGTGAAATTACCTGGCCTCAAGCCAAAAAAGATCTAGATTTAAAGCCTTGTTATCGGCCACTCAGTGACTCGCTCATAAAATAAGCGTGCTGCTTTGTCAAATACTGCAAATGCATTCGTATTTCAACCCATAAACCTGGGCTGCACTGATTTAGCTTACGTCCAGATGAAGGTAAATGGGCCTGTGGGCATTGGGTGCTGTGATGAAAGGCAGACAGAGGGGGGAGGAAGGCTAAACGATTCAGTATTTGCTTGACTCTTTAAATAATATTGATGTAAAGTTTCCTTTATTGGCCACTTGAACTCTTGGGACCAGAACAGAAAAGGTGCCTCCTGCAGAGCTGGAGTTTACAGCTGCCATTTAAACACAGGTGTTGTGTGTTTGTATAGGTCGAAGGCCGGAGCATTTATTTATCTATTTTAGAGTCCAAATCAAAGAGGAAAAAAAAAAAAATCAAAGTCACAAACAGGAAATCCTCTGCACACATTGAACACAGTTACACTTCAATGAACGTATCGCAGAAAAAGAGCGCTAATGTGACGTTAGGAAGCGAGCCAGCTATCGTTGTTGCCGACTGTCACAGCGACAGAAAGGCGCAAGCCCGGATACGCATCGGGATGCGCGGCTACATGTACCTTCACCAGACTTATAAACCCAGCTTTAGTTTACAGGTGTGTGGGAGGGAAATCAGCCAATAAATATTAAAAAAAAAAAAAAAATCCTGCACATTTGGAGAAAACGTCATCATGATAATTGGACAATGTTTCCATCCAAACAGACCTTCTTGGGACAAGGTCTTTCCTTTCTTATAATTATTATAATTTTGAAAATAAAACTACGCAACTGATTTCAAACGCCATGTCATCTTAAAATGATTCCTTTTAAATATCCAGTCCCCTTTCAGGAACATCTGCTCTTTAGACTCCTCTGTAGAGAAGCGTCTGTGGTGGAAAACTCTCCGTCTCTTCATCACAAACCTGACAGCGTCATGGTGACGGATGCACTGCTTACAAATATTACACAAATGATAATAAATTCATCTCAATCCAACTTCTTCCCCCGGGGCTGCGAGCAATGCCAGAAAACTAAAACTAATTAATCAACGGGCCTTTTCTCTGCACAGCATGTGACTGCACTTTAAAACAGATGGGAGTTGTCTTTAATAAAAAGTGTCTAAGTGTCTTTATATTTATTTTTTTGCAGTTTAATTCTCAAGAAGTGTTCAAAATATCCATATTCATGACATCAAGAAAGCATTTGTCAAGCTTTTTTTTTTTAAGTACTGAAAACAATCCATCTTCACAGGCAAAGTCTCACCAGGTATCTCTCATCGTCTTTCATCCCTGGAGTTCGGATGAGGTGGTTCTGCTCGCCCCTCCAGTCGCCAAATCGACGGAAGAAGTAGTTGGAGAGGAATCGATTTATTGGGTCTCGGATGATGTTGATGTAGACAGGCTGCTCTATCCTGAATCTGGAAAATAACACACCAACAAAATGTCACTTAAAAGTTTAGATAAGCTCGTAACACTGTGAGCTGCTGCGGTTACTGAACCTGGTGAAGTTGAGGAAGTGAACATGTCGCGTGTAGAGGAACGGCTGGGGGATATGACTGATGTTCCTCATGAGATCCACCTGAAAAAAAACAAAAACAACACACCACGGTTCATTTGACATGCAACAAAAACAAAAAAAACTACAAAAATCTGCCGTGGATGTGGAGATTCTGGGAGATTCCGATTTTGAGTGCCAGCGCATAACGTCATGGTAGAAACCAAGTAATTATTACTAATGCAAGATAATCAGAGCCATATGCAGGTTCCAGACACTGTACAAGAACTTAAATCGACTCACACAGGAGCCTCCATTAATGAAGGCTTGACAACACAAAAGCATCTTTATAAATTGCAAAATAAAACTTAAAGATGTCATTGTGATTGTTTGAATTAAGCTCATACCCATGACTGAAATGCGTATTTATTTTACCGGCTGTGCCGCCTTGCCCCCCCCCCCCCCCCCCACATCCTTAATCTAATTTGCTGACTCGTCCGCCGCAGGCTGACCTCACCTCTCCCTCGACAGCCCAGCTTTTCAACATTTCACGTCGTTTGTTTTGTCCACCTCACAACCATCATAGTTATAGTTGTCATGCGCATTTATAGATATAACGCCAAGTTTCTCCTCCCGCTGCTGCAATTAAAGAAAAAAAATTTAAAAAAAAGCTTTTGAGTTTGTATCAGAGAGGCCCGTGGTAGCTTCCATACTGAAGTGATGTATGCAGTGTGCAGTGAAGGTGTCAAGCATTCGGCGTGTTTTCTCAGTCTTGCACGTAAAAACCCGGCTACAGCGCCTGAAAATTAAAACGTTTTTAACTGACACTGAACAACCGAGCGGTACATGAATGATAAAATGGGAAAAAGATAAAACGATCATGAATAAATAGAAAGATTAAGAAAATTACTCCCTGAAATATACGTTTCTTGTGAATGTGTCTTCAGTTTCTAACAGACTTTCACACATAAATGTGGAAAAATCCTGTTTGAAAATAATGAGCATTCTCTCATCACATATCGTATTGCAATCACAAGCAGCTTTATCCCACAGGCTAGCATACTGTTCTCTTCTGTAGAACTCATGATTTATGCAAGACCTCATTTATTATATTATTATTATTATTATATTATATTACATAGGAATGGCTATTGAGCAGTAGTACTGCAGTATATCAACAGACTGAATCCCCCCAATCAAAGTAAAATCATCCAGACGATCCACGTACTGACGCGCAAGATGCAGAGGGAAGGTGTGACCAAAAGTAGCTTACTGTGAGAAACATGTGAGAGAGTTTATTCCACATGTAAAATGCAGGAAGTAACTGGTGGACAGTGGAAGGTGAAGTATGAGTGTGTGGAAACAATCAAGTGGTGTGGTGGGATGAATCTGAAAACAGCACACAGCAAAGCCGGGGGGGGGGGGGGGGGGGGGGAGGCAACACGGGCCTGTAAAAGCCTCCTTTTGTTTTGGGATTATTCTGTTACAACATTAGAGAGAGAGGGAGATCCTGCAGCCTGACGGTAGCATGGTAGCATCTGTCTTCCTTTAGCTTGATCTCCTGATGTGAACATGCGTGCAGACAATACAATCCGATAATTACTCGGATCAATGGTCCGCTTCAGCGGGAAAGAAGAAGACCGCTAGCATACAAATGTTGTTGTGCACTTTTGTCATAAACTGAAGGAAAATGAACTTAAGTTTTTTTTTACACCCCAAGGACACACACACAATGTGATTTTGTGAGTAATCCAGCGATGCCAGTAAAAGATTTTACATTTTATAATGTCATGAATCTCAAGAGCGCTTACAGTACTAAGTATCATAAAGTGTTTTTCCTAAATTGGAGCCAGTTATATTTGACTACTTTTGCTACGAATGCCAGGTTCCGTCTTAAAAGACTGAAACTCTCTTTTTATGAATCTTTCATACAAAGGGCATTTATCAGCTGAACCCTTTGAATGTGCTGCTCTTATAAAACTTCTTAGGAGGACCTGTTACATCATAGCGAGACTATTTGGACGGCAACAGCAATATGTATACTTGTTTATGTACACAAGACAGCTAATCTGAGGCCCCAGTCAGATTTGGGCTTCCCACCCTCCCTCTTGTCTATAAACTCAGTACATTTCCACTTGCTGTGCTTCCACTTTATGAATCCCCCCCCCCCCCCCCCAAAAAAAAATCCCTTTCATTAATGGACTAGAATTTCTGTCACAAGGTTTTTTTCCATAAACTTTTCCCCTCATTGACCCATTGAAGTGTGGAGCCGTTAGCCCAACGCTAACCCTTGACATCCCCTCCTTTACCGACCAGCTCTTCTCCCGGAATCCCTACTTGCTCATCTGGCCAGACCCTCACCTCTTATTTAAGAGCTACATGGAGAGGAAAATGGAGGACAGTTTGGGATTCCAGGCATACCTGCAGGCCCCCCACTCCCCACCCGCCCCCACCCTTGCGCCCCCAGCCCTCCTGAGCCCCTGTGGTGTCCTCACAGGACTCATCAAGGGAAACGGAGGAGGAGGGAACACCGCAGAAAGCTACGACTGCTGCCTTCAACTCAGCTTCATTTGCCGCTACATCTCACTTTCAAATATTAATAGGACATGAAATAATCAGCTCATTTTTTTCTTTTTAGAGAGAAACGAACTTTGAAAGTTTGGTCCTTAGAGAGCAACTACAGAACTGCCTGTAAAGCTTGTGTATCTGCCGCCACTAAAAAAAAAAAAAATCATTAGCAGCCGCTTCTTAACAAATTTCTCTAACGTGGTACATGAAAAAATGTAGAGGCGGGACGTCACAGAGTACAAGAAATGTATTTTTCTTCAGTTTTATTCTATTATTTGTCTGTTTTTATTCATGTTTCTGAGCAAAAACAATGTGAAACAATTAACTTGACTTTATACTTTTGAGTGGACTTTATACTTTTGAGTGCTTTTAATAGCCTTTACTACTTTACTTTTTACTTGAGTATATTTGCTGCTACATGAGTAATAAACACTGAAAAAAAGAAATTTTTCGAATTTGAGGTTGATAAAACTTGAGGACTAGTTGAGATCATTTGTGGGAAAAGTTTATTTGTCGTGAATCATTAGAAACAAAAAAAACATCACCTCAAATTCTCAATTTCCAAGAAGTTCAATTTCTAAGGCATCGGGGACACACTTGTTAGAGTGGACCAAACATCTTCTTCCTGTTCCTGTTTGCTCTTGAGAAAAAGTGTAACGTGTAGGTGTTACCTTTTCCTACACTGAAATGAGCAAATAAACAAATATGAATGAATAAATGAATGAATGAAAATATGGAGGGGTTGCTTTTTATTCTTTTACAAATGAATGTGTGTACTTTTGCCAACTTTTTCAAGTACAGTTTGTTTTCTGGCAGAGACAAACTGCAGTGTAATATCTGAGATGCTACTAGGGAATAAGTATTTACAGGCTTTGCTTGCGCTGGGGCCAGACACTTCTCGGTGTTTGCGTATCTGTGGCTGAATGATGCAGATCTACAAGCGTCACGGCTGTAGAGCATCTGTCTGCTGGTTTGTGTTTGGGAATGGGGAGGAAATGAGATCCCACATGAACGCAGACACACTCACAGAGATACTGTCTTTCTGTTTCCGAAGGTTTATAAGGAAGTCTGTTTTTAAACCTTTTTTTTTTTTCTTCTCTTTTTTGTCCTGGAAAACCACTCTCTCCCACTGAGCCTGATCCCCTCGGTTGTGAAATGGACAGATGGGTCACTATGCTTCAAATCTGTTGGCGATCAAGGCACATGGCATCAACCCTGGGCAAACCCATTAGTGGACTGTTGGGAGAGCCAGCTGGAAAACAGTCCAAAACCATTCAGGAGCCAGAACCACAACTGATGAGACCAGCATCTCTAAACTTAGAAAAGTCTGGATCTGCATAGGTCAACACACACTAAAGTACACATGCAAATAAACACACAAAGACTGAAACACACTTTACACACTCTTAAACAGACCCCCCAGCCCTCCCCTCTTGCTCAGACACAGGAATGCACTTTCTGAAGAGAAATGCTTGAGATCATTCACAGAGATGTTTTATACTCAGAGAATTAATGAGTCTATTGGTGTTCTGCCACCGTGTGCACAGCCACACTTTCAGGATTTGATGAATGAGTAAACAGCTAGAAGTTTCAATATTGGCTTAGCATTTACATCAAATTGGTCAGTAATGGTTATAGATATTTAGCATCTGCTGATCATTCTGGTATGATTTGCAGTAGCTTCAAGGATTCTGTCGATAACGTCATGAGAGAACGTGAGTCATGGCTGCAACATTCCAGCACAAACACACAGTGAAAAGCATTGCGTCATGGGGGGGGGGGGGGGGGTGTCAGAAGCAGTGACATCTTTAGGGGCCAATCAGTCGGCGGTTCAGCCCTAAATACTTCAAAGTCTGGCCCCTGGTTTGCTGTATCCATTAACTCCACATTACAACATCAAGATTAGCACGTGATTAAAAACTGCAAAGAGTGGGAAAAGTCTAAAATTTTAGGTAGCAGAGACCAAAGACACAAACACCCATGCAGAGTTCTCCAGAATTTCAAAGCGACTTTCATTTGTATTTTGCCTCTGGTATTTCACATCAGTCATAATTTGTGAAAATGAGGTGTACAAAGATCTGAATCAGTGCCTTTTGTTTCCAACAAACTGGGGTTTGGGGAGTATTTCAGTGGAGTTGATTTTATACCTGCAGTGATCAGGGAACTGGAATGATAATTTGAGAGGTGCTGTGCACAATTAGGCATGTGACATAGCAGCAGGGACTTCATTAATCATCCAAACCTTCTGACATGCCAGCATGATTGGTTAGCATCTTTAATACGAAGGAATTCTAAAACACCAAGGTCAGTACACACTTGCATAATATTTTATTTAATTTGCAAACTTCACTGTAAATAAGCACTTCTGGTGCTTAGAGTAACTGATCTATGCTGGGAAATCCCTTTTCCGTCTGCCCCCGTCAAGGGTCAGGGTCAGGGTCAGGGTCAGTCAAAGCCAGCGTCAAACGGAGCTGGTCAAATGAGCAGCAGCAAAGTAAAATAACACGAATAATAGATAAAAGTGAGACTCCACCGAAAAAGTGTTCATTTGCCTTTCGTTAACTCAGTGACATGTCATGTCTGCTTCTTAATGAGTCCAGAAGTCAGTGAATGCTCGTTGGTGAATGCTAACAATGAGGTATTAGCTTGGGCTAATGGAGACAGACTCCTAGCAACAGCAAAACCGTCCACAATTCATTCAGACTCAGATTCAGAGAACTTTTATTTATCCTTATGGGAGGCCACAAAGGGAGCGAAGAGCGGTACAGTTTATAAGTGCTCATACACGTCATCCAGTACAATCCACCCCATCTTTAACCAGCCGTATGCTCAATAATCCACCATAGTTGGATTTGAGCTAACAGCAAACAAAATTCTTCCTGTTTGGTGTAACTGTGAATGCTAGCGCCAAACTGCAGATGGTCTATTGTTTGTTTTATCTCAAATATGTGTTTTGGGGGGATTACTGAGCTTCAAATAGCATTAAAACGATTTGGATATTGTCGTATGATGCATCTGAGAGTTTTTAAACTTGAACTAGGTTTTGCTATTGTTAGTAGTTTGATTCCATTAGCTTCAAGCTAATGTTATATGGTGTTTAGTAACTTCTGGGGTCACCAAGAAGTAATGAGGAGGGAAAAAAAGTCTTCACGACGAGAAGACAGTTACGATTTTTTTTGTTTGAAGTAACGAGTTGAGGACAGATACGAGGTTGCCATTTAGCAGTTGGCCGAGAACTAAAAAGCAAGGGGCAAAATTTGCTCCTTGTCTCACTCCTGTGGGATTACATTAATACAGTGTGTACAATTACTTCAGTTACTGAAGTCTTTAAGTACAGTTTTGAGGACTAAATAAAAAAAAGAAGGATAAAAACAACTTTAGAGTTTGTGTTGAACCACGTCATTCATTCCAGCTAACTGCTTGTGGATTGAGATGTGCTGTCAATTCAGTACAAAATATTGAACGTTAAATATACTCAGCAGATTCCAAAACATCCATCTATCTATCCATCCATCCATCCATTTTCTATACCGCTTATCCATTAAGGGTGAGACATTGGTCGAGAGGTGGGGTTCACCCTTGACGGGTCACCAGTCTGTCACAGGGCCATCAGGGGCTCTGTATCTTGCTCAAGGATACTTGGACATGGTCACCGGGGGAAGTGAGGATCGAACCAGCGACCCTTGGGTTGCTAGATGGCCACTCTACCTCTGATCCATGCCGCCCCTTCAAATAACATGATTGAAATTAAACGAATGATATGAAAAGCTCCACCATCAACAGCTATGTGTTCATATATCAGTAAAAATATTCCAATTTGAGGAAAGTACCAGTCTGAGAGAAGAAACTGTACATTGTTCAAACGAGAACACACAGCTGCCTGCTCATGTTTTCCTAACGTTGATGGAAAATCTTTGTATTTACATTATGCATTTGTTTGTTTTACATATATAATACATTTCTGGAACTAGTGGAAGATGTAAGGAGGGAAAATACTTGTGTGTGTGTGTGTGTGTGTGTGTGTGTGTGTGTGTGTGTGTGTGTGTGTTTAGGTTTTCTATGCCTGATGGCATTCCCACAGCATTTCACGGTGTATCCAAAAAGTTGCATTTATTGAAATGAAAGCAGTTTTTCCTGTGTTAAGCCGACACTCATGTCCTCGAGATATTCCAGGAAATAAGAAAAAAGGAGATTCCCCCCCTTTAAGCCGTGTTCCCACACCGAGGGAAAGACAAACACTGAATGCTTCTATTACGTTCACTGTAACCACATTTGAGCCCACAATACAAATCAGTTATGTTTCATATCCCCATGCAGCCAGGGTACCTTCAGTAGAGATCTGTTTGTTTCTCTACTGATTTAATCACACAGCTACTTCTCAATCTGAAGTTTAATGTCTTGGCACTCAATGATGAACACTGCGAGTTTATGAAGAGAAAATAAATTCATAAAGTTGTGGTTTCTAAACTGCAGCAGGACATTAAAAAAACACAGTTCCACAGGGGCCCAAATAGCACAAAATAAATTGATTTCAGACATCTAACCACAGAATTGTAGTGATTGATGTGAAAGAGTGCATCGAGATCCTCCATTGTCTTTTTTACCTGTTCTTGTTTAGTGAGACGCGTTTTGTTGTGGATGTCAGAGGAAACCAGGTTGAACTCGTGTTTCTCTGCCAGAAGCTTCAGTAAGATCACCACCGTCCGGCTGCCGCACTTCCCCACACGGTTGTAAACCACCTGGCTGGGGAACGGGAGCACCTACAAAACACACACGCGCGCACACACACGCACGCACACACACACACACACAATAGCAAAAATAAGAGGGTGATACACAAAAGCAGGACATGGTGTTGCATCTGTAATCCCCATCTGGATGAACAACCTGATGTGGAATAAAGCTACATGTGTCCCTCAAGGGCTGTGAAGGAAAAGAGTCGTAAAAAGAGGACGTAAAAAACAACAACAACAAATAAACAGAGTAGAAAAAAGAGATGATAATCTTAGAGTTGAAAGTGGATGGAAAGTTTTGAGTAAGTTTCCGGACATTTTCTTTTCCAATAAAAGATAAGCTTGGGAATTTGCCAAATACGTGCTTTTTCTGCGAAAGAGTTAGAAACTTTTAAAAGGAAAGAATGGGACTATATGGGAAAATATGGAAATTAACAGGGAAAATTTGGGAATGATTGGGAATACATGCAAATTTACAGGAAAATATGGATGTCAATGGAAATTACCAAACAATATAGAAATACATGGGGATATATGGGAATTAATGGGAAAATGTGTGAATGGAAAGGGAAATATATGGGAATCAAGGAAATATATGGGAATTTACAGGGATATATGGGAATTAATGGTAATTATTAGTCATAAACATTACATTTTGGGGGTAAAAACTAATCATTTCCCTGTGTACGATACGTTCTTCCATCACATGAATAGAAAATTAGCTTTTTGATGCCACTTTACATTTGACCCAAAGGACTCCAGGCATGCAACACCAAAAAGTGTGTTCAGTGTTTTCAAATTCAGCCATTACAGTTATGGCTGTACATAAAAAAGGTAAATGCAGTGAGTATGAATCACCCCAGAATTTAGAATTTATTCCCATACATTCCCATGGAAAGTTGTCAATTTTGAATTCTCTTAGAACTTTGCAGGCACGTCAAACAAATGCTGCTCCATTCTCTTTCGCTCACGTTTTTGGGTTTGGCGAACTCTGACAAGTTCCCTTTCAGCTTAGAAACACACATGCATGAGGAAAACCTACAGGCCATTTTAAGGTGGCTGCTGTGCATATTCCAACCACAGGAGCTGCCCGTGTCAGCCTGTCTTTCAGGGGAAAAATAAGTACCTATAGGGTTAGTACATCAGAGTGGCCCTGAAAAACCACCAGACCAATGGAAATGCATGCTTTCATCCTTTTATATTTATTCCTCTGCTGAACTCTGTGAGTCAGAAATTCTTCTGACTTTTATACAAAGTGATTCTGGGGAAACTGTTTTATCTCTTTCTCACTCTCTCACTCACACACGCGCGCGCACGCATACACAAGCTGCAGCATGCAACCATTCACACCCCATGACTCACCAATTAAATAAGAAGCTGAGCCATGATTCAGTGACTCAACCACAGTGGATGGGAGTCTATTAATCTTTGCCTTTTCTTTGCAAACAGCCTTTTTTTAAAACACAGAATGTTCCCTGGAAGGAGGAGTGCGAGAGCAGACATGAGTATTGAACATGAGACTCATTTTAACACAAGGGCGGCAAGAATGTGCTAATATGGCAATTAGCCCTAAGGGCCAGTGAGCGGGCCCTTAAAAATGAAGGCTACCTGAACAGAGTTTACTAGTGAGACTGACAGAAAATGGGGGCCAGTTAAAGGAATTAAGAGAAGAGCAGTAAAGGAAGACATCTGTGAGATTTCCCTTCAAAGAGATAAAGATCTACCGCAAAGAAAAACAAGACAGATGCCCTGAAAATCCTTTCCTTCGTCACTTCAAATAAAACCTTTCTGTAAATCAGACGGGGGGAAAAAAACGCAAGAGTGATAAATTCTTGTCGGCATTCCCAGTCTGGAATGGTGATTGTGCTTTCCTGGGGTGTCTGTGTGTGACCGTCAGTGTATTAGGAAACAACTGGCTGATTTTGCTTGTTCATTGGCGGTTCCTTTTATCGTTGGCTGATGGCGTGAATGACAATGGATATTAACCAGCTTGCGTTTCTCTCCACGATGACGTGACGTTATCATTCAGCTCTGCTTTATCTCACGCGGCTCTTTTGCTGCAGACAGTAGAGTTTCTACAGCCTGGAGCTCTGCCTGGCCACACACACATTGGCCGATTGTGTTCATCTTTTGCAATGCTGGCAGTCCCACCCAAGATCAGGCTCAGTAAAAACAACAAGGTCCCCTCTGAATGTTTGCCAGATCCCAGAGAAACGACAGACAGAAACAGCAGGAGAGAACTGCAGAGATGAACGGCCTTACAGTTTCTGCAGCTGGATCAATCAGTTATTTCGTTACTTTATCAGAGTTCACTCCATTCTTATTTCTCTCCTATTTGGTGGTAACTGCACTCAGGTCAGCGGCAGGTCAGTGGTAGCCCACATACGCAGGTTGGACAGCGAGCCGGTATTGTTGAAGTTCTTGCATGACTTTGAACTTGTGAGTGAAAGGGACAAGAACATCACAGTGAAATTGTACCCAGATACTTCAGCCAACTGAGGCCCAAGGAGGAGAAGAATGATGCTGCTCCAGAAAAGCAGCAACGGCTACCTTACAATTCAACTAAAACCACTTTGGAGACGTGCACACTGTGCTGCGTTAAGTATCAGGGAGCTGGGTTTTTTCTTTTTTTTTAAACCAGCTACACTTGTTCTATTTGTTCTGGACATACGAGTGTCTGTGGTTCTGGTCTCCCTGCAACAACAACTGAGTGATTTCTATGGAGATTGTCAATTTAAACACCTGGAGGAAGATGGTGTTACACAACAGTGAAAGAAAGAAAAAAACCTGCTGTGATAAAATGTGAAATTAATGACTCGTTGGTCGGCCGCGGTCAGCGTGGCTGCTTTAACGGCGGTTATTGACAGCGGCGGCCGTCACTTTGCTCAAAATACAGACTTGAACCTGTCACTCAGAGGGAAATGAAGGAGTTTAAAGCTGCTTATGTGTTGGAGCAGATGCTTTCCCCATGTTTCCGTGTGGTACGGTGCACGCCAACCTCACGATTCCTGACTTTTACTGTTTATACAAGACGTATCAAGCTATCGAGTTGTGTTAAGGGTTTTTTTTAATTTTTTTTAGTTAAGTACTCTTACAAGTTACAAATGACTTTTAACAGTACACTTGTGCCAGTGTGAGGACAGACGAGTGTTTACTGCTCGTCATCAGACATTAAAACAAGTCTGGCACGGCGTCGCAGCAACATGTGTGGGCAGATTTTCACCTGGATGATGGTGGATTAACTGGAAATAAACAAAACAAAAAAAAAACCACTCAACAGGTGATACCTGATCAAGTACTTACATGTTTGAAGTGCGTCTAAAATCCATCGTCATCCACTTCAATTATACTACACCAAACTTTTTCATATTTTTTATCTCAAAGAGGAAACTGATGGTTTCTAAAAAGGCAACAAACAAAAAAAATCATGATCAATTTTTCAGTCGGTTTGGGGAAAAGATTTTGCTGGTTTTCTTGGCTAAAAACCCCAGCATTCCTCAGTGTTTGCCAAGAACTTTCAAGATAATAACAACAGGACACACTTCCCTGCTGATATCATGACAAATGACTGTGTCAGCCGTCAGGCGTTGTGTAACGCAGAAATAACACTGGAGATGCCATCAAAGGCACAGACAAGGCCACCTTTTTATGCTTGTGCTATTGTCCTTCCTGCTCTGAAGGGGTTTGGGTTTCTGCTGCGCACTGAGGCTTCCAGTGGTTGTATCAATAGTTGATTAACAGCGTGCAGAAGTATTATGTAACAGGGTTGTTTCAACCCTGTGGGCCGAGGCGCTCCTACTCTCAGGAGTCATGCTATTGTTGGGATATTTACAGCTCCGGCAAGCCAGTATTAAGCAGACTTGGAGGAGATGAGTGACCCTGCAGCACTCCTCTTTCTCATATAAACATACATATACTCACACACACACACACACACACACACACGCATGCGCGCGCTCTCCATGCAACCTTTACTTTTCTTAGCCCCCTGCCCACACACAAACACACACTTCTACCAAAACCATGTTAGATAAGACAAAAGATCAACAAACATACATTAAAGCCCCCGTGGCACAGTTGAACCAGCGATTTCTACTACTGCCACCTCCGCTCATCCCAAGTCCCACATCAGGACCAGCTTCCATCCTTCTGGGACTCTAACCGCTAACACGCTACAGCTAAGCTCTTTGACACAGCGCGTCAACTCGCTGAACGGAGAACAGCGCGTTCTGCAGTACCTGACCCTTCCGTTCAACCTATCTCCCTCCCAAAGGAGGAGGAGAGTCAGTCTCCATTCTAGTCTGCAAATTTCATTAAGATTAATTCATTTTTAATAGCTTCCAAAGAAATGGGAAACTATGAAAGCAACTTCATCAGAGTGTGACAAAGATTGAAAAGCAGCTGTTGAAAGGGAAATTCAGCGATCCATCAGTCTCGAACGCTTGTTGCATTCACAAGATTTGAGTTCAGAAAATATTTGCACCCATCAGCACTTCTGCTTCACTCTTGCTTAGATTTCTTTCGATAAACGTGACATAAATCTGCTTACCTTTGAAAATGCGTATCTGTTAGCTTGAGAATTTTACAAGATGAAGGAATCTAAAGTGAATTCACAGATGTTATAAAGTGTTCATTTTAACATTTCGTTCCCAGGCATTACAACAAAGAATATATGGAGTCCGTGGCGTGATATTCCTAAACACGACATACAACATGTACAAAGTATAGAGGGACATTCTTTTCATGCTTCCTTACACATCAAGACTCATAAAACTATTCTAAGAACTGCGCGGTTTTTCCATATGCTCTCATTTATGTCAAGTTTTAACCTCCATTTGTGATCTCTCCCTACATTTACCAGGAGCTCATCCACCCGTACACACACACATACACACACACACCCACACCCACGCACACAAACACACACACACACACACGCGCCAACCTCGGTGACACAGAAGATCAACCTCAATTGCAGTTGGGTTTCTTTTTAGTATCTGGGAGACGAGATGATGATAAATATGGAATGAGTGAAAGTCAGCTACTGTATAATCACACTCAGCATGGTTGGTGGAGACGCTCTGCAGGGTGCTGCTGGTCACAGAGTCGTGAGTGTTTTATCTCATGTTGATCACTGGCGTGAGTGCGTATCTGAATGCAGGGTTGCACAACCTTATCAGCGTCTCATCAGTACTGGCTGATATCGTTGGGTTTTTTTTTGTTTTTTTGTTTTTTTTCCATGTATCAGTCTGATCGTCCTGGTTTTTGCTCAAGTCTCTTTGCTTATTACCTTTTATTTATATCATGATTATTTATATCGTACGCGGAGGTAAAGGAAAGCTACAGTGTTTTTAACTTCATCCAACAGGTAGATATTGTATAAACTTGCTTTTAAATAGACATCCACATCGGTAAACAGTTATCAACCAAATTGCCAATATGGTGCATCCTTATTTTGCCTCCTCACGAGGAGGTTGATGCACGATATTATGAAGATGGCGTGATGCCGAATGCTGGTCATTGGCAGGATGTGTGATATTTGCTCTGGATCCCTAACCCAGAAGATATACTGTTATTTTTAATATGATGTTTGACATCACTGGAAAATATTTTGATTAACTGTTTGAATCCAAAGATAAGTACTGTGCTCCCTTTGGAATACATTCTGCATCAGCGAGCCAGACTATCTTTTCTTTTGGTAGCTTTCTAGTGAATTTATTGATTAACCGTCCGGTTAATGGAGAAATATACCTTTACTTTGACTACCTGGAAAGATAGTGTGCTTGCAATCAAAACAAAAAAAAAGTTTTATTATTGTTTGTTTTGTTATCTATTAAAACAATACTGTAAATATATTTGCTGTTGATTGTCTGCAGCAAAGGCCTTGAGCCAGAGTGAGACAAGGGAACAGATTGATAGACTTAACGCCAATCAGTGACTATGTTGTTAAAAGCTGCGAAGTTATATGATGACAGCCGTACCGAGATATTGTATCATTGATACACCAATCTGACATGAGTTTGCATTTGTTTTCACTAAATTTGTATTTCCACAAAGTCTGTTGAGTTGTGTTTTCTTTGGACAATTCACTGTACGAAAACTAAAAACATACGGAGGTGCCAATATTTTTCTTCAAGGCTGACTAGTGTGTGCAGCACTTCCTGTCAGGACCGTAGACCTATGAAAACACCGAATCGGTCAGGATGATAAAAAGCCCCGTCAAGGATCTTAATGTATGCAGCCTGATAGGCAAAGCTCAGACAAAAGAGTCCAAAGGTTTTACTGCCTTTTAAAAAAATCAAAGGAATTCTAAATAATTTGTGACAGTTTTTTGGAAGTGAGGAGAACACTCCCCCACACACACGCACACACACGCACACACACACACACGCACACACACACGCACACACACGCACACACACGCACACACACATTCCCTTCATTAAAATGACACTTTTTTTTAATGTCAAAATGAAACCCAGCTTCTGTGTTTATTTGATAATGTAATAGTCAGGATATTCAGGAACGGCTGCCTGGTGACACATTCAAGCTGTTTCACCCTCAAGTCTCTCTTCAATGACAAATTGTGGAAAGTATTTGTGATTTATTAGACCTTTATTTTCCACTAAATTCCAGCAGGCCCTATAATATTGAAAGCTTTTGGCATCCAGCGTGCAGTTTTTAAAGCATCAAGTATACACTGGCAGAGGAAGCTAAGTGGAAGATAAAGGCTTGTTTCAGAAAACGATTTCCACTGAAATATATATACATAAAAAAAACCCTCTCCAGTAACCTCACCACAATATTCCAGCTGGGTAAAGCTTGTTTCGCACAAATAGCGCTTCACTGTTATCAGAACAAAATTCTAGAAAAACCTGGGTGGTTGAGGCTGCTCAGGAGACTTTTCAGGAAAACAAAGAAAGTCTGTATTGTTATCGTAAAGACTACAAGTGCCGAGGCCGAGTAAACACGTAAAACTCAGATGTGTGACCTCACGTCACCTGCACATCTGTGATTGTAGCTGGGACTAAACGAGCTATATGTTTAAACGCCTGAGGCGGGGAGCATCTCTTTTATCAGGCCGTACGGAGAGGTGAAAACGATGCCTAGGTGCGATGGAGTAGACGAGAAACGAGGTGAAAATTAAGGGGTTCAAGAAGGAGATAATGAAGCAGACGGCGAAGAAAGACGCTGGCTGGGAGAGCGAGCACAGAGGAGAGATAGTCACATGCAGCTGGATGACTACAAGGCTCCTGTTGTCAGCGCTGCGTGTGAGTGAGAGGGAGAGAGAGAGAGAGAGAGAGAGAGAGTTCAGAGCATTACTGTAGCGCTGAAGTCGGGTCTAGTTGGTATTTAGAGTGAGTTTGCACATAGTTGCTTCACACAGACTCGACTCTTATACTGACGGGACTCCACTGGCTTGGAAACGTAGGGCAGCAGATCAAAGAGGCAGAAGTACAGGGGGAAAAGTAAGGACACAAAGTGGAAAAAGAACAAAGCGTGACAGGGGAAACGACATTAAAGAGTAAGCCCCACTCACTTTTGGAACGGGAGGTCCGTGGTCATCCAGAAATGTGGACTCACCTGCAGAGACAAAGAGGAACACTTTAACTTTACAGTCTTACTCTTCAAAAATGTAAAAAAAAAAAAAAAAAAATGTTGTCTCTTTCAAAAATGACGTGACGATGTTCAAATACTTAAAATTTAGGTAGAAAGTCTCACTAAACTGTCTAACATGACGAAAAATGAACACTTTGTAGGACTGTTTTTGTTAGTTTTTGTCAATAATCATAATAATGATTGCATTTTTAAATGAAATATTTAACAGTAAATCCTATTTATTCATCTATTTGTCCATTTATGTCTATTTCTTACATATGATTCATTATTTTCATTTATGTGTTAAAATTGATACCATATAATCATTTTTGGAGGAGACAGAAAACGCTCGTTTATATTTAGCAGAAATGAATGAGGGGGTTCAAATATAATGATAATTACAATGTATCAGCCCAGAGAGTTGCAGTTTGAAAGCATTTGTAGTCCCTCGCTTCAAATATTGTCAAGTTCAGCTGGGACACACAGTCTGGTTCTGCTCGTGGTACAAAGGACACGAGAGCCAAGTAGCTCACATTTTACACTCGCATAAACAACCTCCTGGTGGCGCTAGAGCAAAAATCAGGACTTCAGTCACTGAGATAGATCGTGGGAGCCATCAGTGACTCTACAGTCTTCTTACTAATACTTCAACCCCCAGACATGAGAGCCTTCATTCTTCAACTTCCACCCAAAGAAAACAGCGTAGCTCCTCTGCAGCGGGACTCGGGACGCAGAGACGAGAGAGAGTTACAGCCTATTTACAGTTTATCAAACACTGTGAAGCTGATTCATGTGGGAACAATTGAGCTCTTTCAAAGCGTCTGAACACAGAGCGTCTGTGCAAGGCCTTCCAGCCCTCCCTCCAAATCCAGAGCCTGGCTTCACACAGCGGCCTTTTCTATTAGCTCCAAACAATACTCATCTACACACACACACACACACACACACACAGCTAATCATGTACAACTTTCAGGTGGCACGCCCACGCAGGACCAGGGGAGGAAGACAAATTGCAGAGCAAGAAGGGGATATCAAGTTGTAAAAAAGAGGAAGTATTACATAACTGAGCAATCTCTGTTTGTTTCCAATTCACAGATGAGAGCAGCAACAACACTCTACACACACTCTACACACACACACTAGTTTATATCCAGCCGCAGTTTCCCACTTGGCATGCGCGTACAGATGTTATTGTCCTGGAGGTGTAGTGTAGGACTTGGAAAGTGCTGTATGTGTTAGTGACGTGTAAGCTTTGAGTAATGAGTCTTAAACAGAGATCTAATTGGACTTGGCATGCACACGCACACACACACACACACACACACACACACACACACACACACGCACACACACACACGCACACACACACTGCTGCTGCTGATCCATCTCAGCGTGTGTCTTTGTCTTTCATTCATGATCAGTTTTCCTGAGGAATTCCAAGGGAGACGCATGTTCGCAGCTCTTCTCTGAGGCATTTGAGGTCATGACAGGGTGAGGATGCAGAGGCTCAGACATCTCAGTTCCTTCTGCTGTCATCCATCACAGACAGCCACCCCCAGCCTCACCCCCTTGCTACACTCCCGTGTGTGCTTCTTGTTAATGTTTTCAATTGGGGGATTGGAACTAATTTTTTCCAGGCTCATAAAAGCTGACAGCTGCCCCCCCCCCACCCCCCCACCACCCACAGAGAAAGGAAAATGAACTCAAAGAGCTACTAGGAACTGCAGACATCGCTGTCATCAAAGCTCCTTTTAAGAAGTCAGGAAGGAGGAGGGATTCAGTGTCATTTGAAATTATGCTGTACTTCACCGTTGTGTCTCGCAGTGTTTTTCACCTGTTGCCATACCAACATTTTCGTACCAGCCCAGTTTCCTAATTATGACTTCCCTCTGCACAATTTATTATGTTGATAGTTAACAATCCATAGTTAAGGCACATAACCCTGCCAGGGTGACCTCAGCCAAACTCAATGAAAAAAAACAAAAAATTCTGAAAAGTTAATCAGAACTATCCCAAAATTACAAGAGTATTTCCTTGACTCATTCTACAACCCTACACAACTTTCGGTGAAATCCAGCTACACGCGTAATCCCACAAACGCCACCAAAACTTTACCACTGTGTAGGAACTGGAAGTGCGGATGTTTTTAAAGAGCTACACTGAAGACCAAAGACAGTAAATACAGCCCTAGAAACTTGTCGAGCATCGAGAACGAACTTCAAATTGGTGTTCTTCCTCATCGGCATGTGTGCCCTAATAACTGCGAGACCTCGTCAGTCAAGCGGAGGTCACCATTGACATCTGTTCTAATGAAGACGAAGAAGTTCCAAACGTGCATCTGTTGAAGGGGCGAGGACGGACTTCATGAGTTACATAAAACAAAGATGTGTTCATGTTTGCACCAGCAATCCATGTAAAAAAAAAAACTTACAAGCATATTTAACAAATATTACTAAAAAGACGTGGTTTGGAAAATGTATGAAGCTAAATTGATAAGTAACCAAAACTATGATTTCTCAGTCAATCTTACCGAAACCACCCATACTCTCAAGCGTATATCAGTGATTTTGTATCTCCTCTATCCCTGGACGCGCTCATTTTCAAATTCCGTGACTCTCCCTGTTTTTCATGACAATATGAACCCTGTAAAAATGAGTGATTGAGGAAAAGCGTTTGCTGTGCATAGGCTTGGAGCTAAATGGTTAATTGGATTACTGTGTCACAAGATCCATGAACCTGCCTCTGGCTACTAGGAGCTGCATAACTGTTTATAGCTGCGATTATCTATTAGCGCTGCAGCATCTTTTTTACAGTTTTAATACAAAAGGTTAAAAAAAAAAAACTAAAAAAAAAAACCCAAACACACAAACACACACACACACACACACACACACACACACACACACACACAGACACACCAGAGCTTCAGCTGACAAAAAGCAGACATTGATGGATACGATCAACTTCTGGCTCACTGGAAACGTTTTGTAAGTGGATGTTAGTTTCACTCACAACAGATTCAGCCTTCGATAAATTACAATACACGGAGCAGAACATGAAGCCTTATGTTCCGCACAACCAGAGGTCTTAAAAAAAAAAAAAAAGATTTATTCTCGACACATGCAAATAATACCAGCTGAAAGCTAAAAACTTTTCATCTTTAAGATTCTCGGCTGAGATATTAAACAACGTGATTTATACAGCAGAACAAAACCGTGTGAAGATTATGTTTGCCATAGAGATTAATTTCAGCATGAATCAAATATCCAAAAGGAATTCATTAGCGGGAATTCTGGCGCGGGAACACAGGGCTCAAACTCATTCTTTTCTCGACAGGTTCTTAAAACTGTACTCCGAACCAAAAGCTGCAAACACGTAGTTCCTCTACAGAAATATGTGTCGTGATCAAAATTGCCCGAGTCGCTCTCATTTTTGAGAGCAACGTAAGACGCACACGAGCAGAAAAATTGAAGAAAGACATGAAAGAAAAAAAAATAGCCTAAAAAAAAAAAAAATCACCGACTTTTTATTCGTTTCACATCGTTATTCAATCTGACGTGTTTGTGTTTGCTGATTTCAATTAGCACAGAAGCTATAGTCCCTGGAAGCAGTTATCTTGACTCCTCTCATACTTGTTAGCGTTCTTGAGTGAATTCTTCTGTCCCTCTCTCTCTCTGTCTGTCTTGGTCCTTCAGCTTTCAACAAAGGCAACTTTGGATTCAGAGAAGAGAAACTTTAAGTGCGAGCAGCAAAGGTCGAGAATCGACGACATAAAAGGAGAAGCACATCGAAAGAAACGCGGCCTTGACAATGAAAATGAAAATGATTCCAAATGATTACCACTTGATGTCGGTATTATTTGGAGCGGGTGCGTGGTATCGGTCTGCAGTTGATGTGGAATGTCAATACTGAATAAAATGAAGATTTCCTTTCCATATCTATATCTGCTCCCAATCTAATGTAAAAAAGAAAAAGAAAAAAAAAGCTGTTTTTTTTTTACAACATAATGGATTTGGAATAAAATGCATCCCTTCTTCATTTTCTCAGTCTCCTCCTCTCCTTCAAGGTCGGTGAAATTCGTCTGGGTAGTTGTTTGCGTGATCCTGCTAACCGGACATTACCTCTTTGGCGAAGGTAAACTGTGATATAGAGGTCGCTGCTCGTACAACCCACCGCCCTCTGACCGAATCTGAACAATTCCTTGGGGATCTGGATGCTTCTCTTTGGCTTGCTTTAGGAATGCTACAGTAAGTTTGGGAAACAAACATGTATTTAGACAGTGGACCATTTCATTTGCATTGTGATTTTGGCAAGTTAGCTAAGTGGGGCTTAGGAAAGAACACATCCCAGAATAGGATGAGGTGGGAGTGCAAAAAATAAAAAAAATAAAACCCACACAGGAATGGCTGTTGAGAATAACGCCAAAAGGAAAGGCTGTGAGTTTAAGTTAAGGGGCCTTGGCTTTGCTGTGGGACACGGCTCGAAGCAAAGATGGAGGGTTACAGAGTTGTTGCCCTGGAATGTTCTAGGTATGTGGAAGCAGATTACAGGTTATACGGACTAAAACTTTCTCATCCTTCGCCACATCCTGCTGAAGCTTCTGTATCTACCACAGAAACGTGTGCGCGCTTGCTTCAAGTCCCTAGATATCAAGATATAAGGATGCAAGCACACAGTATAGATTGTTTTGGCTGCAGATACAGATGCACGCTGTCTGCACTGGAATTGAAAATTACACACTTCCAGCCTGGCTTTGCTTTATAAAACACACCCTTTTAAACTTAGACACGTCTATATGGTTACATTCTTTACAAAACATTTGCACCATAATAGATAACACATGCTAACCATTTTCAGCCAGAATGCATGGCTTATACATACATACACATATATATAAATAAATGTACTTTTTTCAAAAACGTTTGTGTATGTGTCTGTTACATGTATGTGTGTGGCCACCCAACCCTTTGGTTTGGAGAGTGGGAGCGACCCATCTCCCTAATTACAGAGGGGAGTTAAGATAAGGGTCACGCTCTCCACCCAGTATGCCCTACTTCACATTACCCCCTCAGTCATTTTGGAGTCAAATGCCTTGTGATATAAATAAAATAAAAGTAAAAAAAAAAAAAAAAAAAAAAGTCGTGCCACTGCTTTGTTATTGCAGGTGCCTCAGAGCAAAACCTGGAACTGAGGCGAAGTTGCGGACTTACAGCTCCCCTAAAATTTTGGTCAGAGTAAAAAGGAGTAGGAGGACTGTAATAACTTACACACATGCATGCAGATGTAAAGAGGTTGGGAGACTTCAGGGTGACTGGAAACATTTCATTTGTGGACACCAGCGGTTGCCGCCATGTATACTTGTATGACAAGGAAGTACCACTGAATGGAACCAAGAGAAGGCTGATATTTGTACAGTCAAAGGCCCAAAATAAAAAAAAAAACATAAATAATTAAAAAAAAAAAAAAAAGATACATTTGGTAGAGCCTGAAAAAGAAAAGCTTACTTGTGCTTCTGTCCATCAAAGAGGAAACTGGTGTGAATTTACCAGAATGATCCTGAGTCACTGTGTAAAAACAGTAGGAATGAATGCAACAGTAGAGCTGGGCACCGTTACAAAGGTTAAGGATTTGTCTATTTATTATTGTGAGGTTGTGTTGTGTTGTGTTGTGTCCCAAAGCAATGCAATCAATTTCTCTTTGCACGTAGCAACAAACCGGGGGCCCAATTTAAGTAGTTATCGGACAGAAAAAGAAACACCTGAATACTCAGTTGGGTATATGCCACTGAAGAAATTGAAGGTAAATCCACAGCAAAGAAAGGTCTTGGAGCTTTTTTTTTTGTAACACTGTGTAGAAATACAATCCAACAATGATGCAAACCACGTACATCCTCCTCCTGTCTCCACCTACAGCCAGTACAGTGTAGCGCGGAGCTGTGATGGATGGCGGGCAGAAATCATCAGCCGAGAGATCTACAAATGGATTGAGGCGGATGTGTTGCCTTAAGGTGCTGAAGAAGGCCTTAGCATAAGTTAGTTCATCTGTTAGGCGCTTTGTCTCAGAGACTGAAGCTTTCACCAGCATTTACGAGCGACACTTAAAACAACATTAACCGCCTTGTTTGAGAAGATTGTTACTGGGGCTGTAATTTCTAATGAAATAAAGATCTCATCGGGGGGAAAACACGCGTTCTCGCTGCCGTAGGCGTAGCTGTCCAGATGACTGATGCAGGACACTACTTCAGACCAGAGTTACGGCTCACAATACACAGAAATATGTGAATGACAAGACTGCATTACATGGCGGTGGAGGCATGACATCAGCTCAAATTATACACAATAGAAACAATGTCTGTGGAATCTCAGCGAGGATTCTTTCATCGAGGAGACATGAAGTCCCTCAACGTTACGCTATGGGCGGGGTGGGGGGCCGTGTTCTGTGGTTTAGTTAAAAATCTGGTTATGTTTCAGTGCAAAAAAACCCCCAATTGATTTAGTTGGGAAATTGCAGTTAAGGGGACTCCAGCGCCTTTCTCCTCGGGGTGTGTTGGTACCAGCCACCGCCATAGCCTCACCACTTCTTTCTCTCACAACAATAACACATCATCTCGTCCTCTCCTTCAAGGTCGGTGAAATTCGTCTGGGTTGTTGTTTGCGTGATCCTGCAAACCTGACATTACCTCTTTGGTGAAGGTAAACTGTGATATGTGGATGCTTCTCTTTGGCTTGCTTTAGGAATGCTACAGTAAGTTAGGGACGACAACAACACGTCATGTGACATTCTTGAATCCGGGAACAGAAGGAAAAAGACCCATGATGGCTGTACGGAGGGTTTTTACATACATGCCAGCAATCTGGTGTTCAGAAGTCCTGGCAATTTGATGTCTTTGCTGTAAGTTTCACAATGATGGAAAATGCTAAAATTCCTGCAATGCACTGGCAAAATACAGACTCCCATCCTGTGTTTTTTATATATATGTGTGTGTGTGTGTGTGTGTGTGTGTGTGTGTGTGTGTGTGTGTGTGTGTGTGTGTGTGTGTGTGTGTGTGTGTGTGTACATATATGTACATATATATTCAGCAACTCTTGCCTTCAAAATGTATGTTTGAAATTTCACACTTGAATAAGTAAATAGACCTGAAGGTGCTAAGCTGAGTTGTTTGGTGTTTTAAAAAGTTGACGAAGCAGTCAAGTCATGAGACTGAAGGAAGCCAAGCGTCAAGGACATCACGCTGCAGCATTCCTCAATTAAACATTTTAGGTAATAAGAAGATTTCTATCTCTTTTTTAAGTCGAATTTCACAGCACAGCAACTTAACATGCACAAGAGGAGGTTTGTTTTTTTTTGCAGCGTAATGAATTTAATGCTTGAAGAGCTGTTTTGACCTTGACTCACTTTACATCTGCACTGATTTCTTTACTCAAACAGGTATGATGACCCGTGACCTCCTGAGACCCCGACCCTCTAAGCGGCACGCCGTCATGAAGCAAATAAGCACAGACTGCCTCTGGAATTAGCTTGAAATGAAGAAATGAACCATGAAGTAGAAAAATTGTGTACAACTTAACTTGGTCGAACTTGTCTGTAGTAATCCATCATCAACAAGTGATTGAAGTGATGCAATGCTCTTCCCTCACCCTGTTATCCTGTGATTCCGTCTATATTGCCAAGTCTAATGAATCACACACCAGTAAATATTGTTTATAACAGGATGTGATGCTGCCAGGTTTTTTTTTTCTTCCACGAAACTGCGTGTTCTTGTCACTCCCCCCCTCTATGGAGCACTCGGATGCTTGTGCAGTTTTGTACATACCTCGTCTCTGCTTGCCGATTTGTTGGCACGACGCCAGCTGTCTTGCTAGCCTGTCCTTATGGATTAAGAGCCTGCCGGCGGACATTCTGACTGACCAGTGATTTTTCCCACACACGCCTATAAAAGAAAGTCAAATGGAGGCGGCCTTTTAATTCGTCTAGATTCAAAGTTTGATAAGAAACAACAATTCTTTATTGGGGCCTGCAATGAATTATGGCTATGAAAGCTAATAAAAATCATACTGAAACTATAATGACGTGTATAAATGGCGTGCCAATGTGTTGAATTCTATTTTTTTTTCATAAAAGTATATCTTGCCAGCTGCAAAAAAAAAAAGAAACTGTGTAATTTCTGTATATTTTATGATGTAAATAATGGTAGACCAACAAAAACAACAACAGCACTTGAGCCTCAGCAGCCAACCCATTAAAAAAACAACCACAAGTGGGCCTCTGTTTCTTCACACCAGCTCTGAACTAACAAAACACACACGCCAGATGGTGGAGATGCATCAACGACACAAACACCGCTGGTGACATCTGTACTCTCCACAAGTTCAACTGGAATAAAAGGGAATGGTTTTGCCAAAGTAAATTATGCACTTGGCTTTTGTGAGATGCCGCTAAAAATTTGCATCAACAAGATGTACTGAGTCCTTTCACATTGTTGAGCCTTTTATCTACTTTTAGTTACCAAACAAGATTAAACGAGAGATGAAAATATAGAGTAAATGACTTTGACCAATATATTTTGCTTTGCAAACAGAATAAACCTCAATTACTACAGAACAGCGGTCACCAACCCTTTCCCACTCAAGCTTAACTACACCATGACGTCAACAGAAGTTCCAGCTCAAATTCATTAAAGATACCATATAAAATATATCGAAACTGAATTTTTTTCCCCCTTGAAGGTCCCTTATGAACCCTAATACAACAAAACTTGAGCATGACGCCTTGTCAGACACAATCCAATCAGGACTCCATTCACAAAAACCAGCATTTTAAAAGTTGTATGTTGTCTTGTGAAACGCTGCCATAGAGCATGAATTCACACGTCCTCTGAATCAGCATCACGATGGCGTTACCTCAGCATCAATTTGCACCGTCTATTGAAATTATGTCGTAACACAATCAAAGCTGGAAGTGGCAGTCATTCAGATTGTGGAGCTCACACTGCTCCTTCACGTCATCATCTCTCCTGCTGCTCGTCTCATCTAAAATGACGAGTAAAGACCATTAAAAGTTAACAGTATTGCTAATTTGATGATGGCTGATGAAGGTAAGAAACTGTGAGGAGGGGCAGTGTATCTACGGTTCATCAAGGTGCATTCATAGAAGCGTGTATAAAGTGCATGCATAGTGTTAACCTCGACTTGAAATATGTCAAAGAATGACCAGGAGATCGTGACTGACAGGTCGGCGACCACTGCAACAGAACCGGATTGACAGTGCGACCAAGATTGAAATACCCGTGATTCCTTTGTTGTTGATATCAGAATTTCTTCCCAACAATATCTTGATTGACTGCTTCTATTGTGATAGGCTACTCTTTAAACTCACCACCACATAATGCAACAGCTATGGAGACAGAGGGGATAAAGCAAGACAAAACAAAATGCTTTAATTGTTTGCTAAAAATCCGTCCTCCCTCCACCCTAAACCTCAACCACGCTAAATCAGTTTTTCAAAGAACCCTGCCTGTGTTGATTAAAAGGCAGAGAAGCTTTTTAGAAATGTCATTGTGACGATGTCGACTAAAACAAGAACTCTCAGCATCCTGCACCTTTGTATTAGGTTTCAGTGGTGACGCCACAAATTAGGCGCGCTATAGATAAATGAAGAACAACACAAAGAGGCGGGGTGTGTTCTCTTGTCAAGCTGCACAATCACTAGCATAGCAAAGCCTGTTTAGGTTGTTGGTTCACCAAATCTCAACATCCACTTTGTGTTTCTGCAGATGATTAGCATGTAGGTTACTCACCTCTGCTGTGAATGGACTAAAAAAAGGACCATTATATTACAGCTGAGAAAGTAAATGTAGGCTTCCCAGAATTTGATTCACGGGTCATGGACCCAGAAGATATTTCTAAAGACCCTTTCCCAGCGGCCCAGACACCCACTAACATCTGGCTCGTGTCTGCGGCAGGAACGCTTTTAATCAGCATTAATTCCTGGATCAAATGACTCTGCCGTGGATGTGGATGTTCATCGGCTCCGATCGGCATTGATGGCAACACGCAACCCAGGTGAAAGCACCTCCAGTCTCTGTCAGTCATACGACGAGAGGATGGGTGGGTGCTCAGATTAGGATTTTTGGACCGATTGCAGATTATACCAATCACTGAAAGCGACCTCAGCTGATACCGATCACAGAGTTTATTTGAAGGTTTTTCGTTATCATGAAGTATTATTAACTCATTTTGATATTTTTAACAACGCCGTATCATAATTAAGAGATGGGGATGTATAATTAAGGGACAACTGTTTATCAGCACCTCTCTCTCTCTCTCTCAGCCTTCACTTGGTTACTGTTTTAGAGCAGAGAGAGTGAACAAAGTTGGAGCCCTGAAGACTCTACATACTCATTATTGTGACCATCCTCCAAAATATCTCTTAAGGTCCACGATGTTAAATGTCTTTCCTCTTGTTCCTTCCTGAGGAATTTCCTTTAAACACACTCTGCTAAAAGCAATTCTATTCCTGACAGACACCCCGTCTTGCATATCTCCAGCACAGAAAGAAACTGTCTCGTGCGTTCATCTGTCCGGTCCTTATAGAGACAGACATTCTAATTAGTCAGAGCTCACGTCGGCTGATTAGCAACGATGGAGCACCCTTGGCTGACTGTGTTTGTGTCGTTGAATGTGAAGCACCAGGAGAAAAGGCAGAAAGGGAACTACTCTGCATGGGATCGATCAACTTTTATTAGCTGGTCTCTGAGTGTTTACTCATTGAAAGGGATATAATTGAAACATCCCTCACACTTCTAAGTGGCTACAAAATCTGCTTGGTTTAGGTTTCATGCTTGTGTGAGTGTGACGCCACGGAGCCTGGAATCTGGAGAATCTGCACCTATCATGGCTGCGGACTTAACCCCACCGCCAAGGACACGCAGTCATAAAAACAATCTGAGAGGAGGACTACCGAAGAGTGAACTTAATCTTCCTCAAATGATGAGAGACACACTCGCAGTCAAACAGTCACACACGCTTGTAAAATGTCTGTGGTTTTCTATCTGAACCACCTACGGTTCTAAACCCCTGTGGGACTGCTAAAGATCTGGATGGAAGAGTTAGAACGGGATCACTGGAGTTAAGAGGCAGTGCAAAAAGGACCATATGAAAGAGGGATCAGAAAAGAAGTGAATTAGAGGACCAGAATTCCTCCTGGTCTGTCATGTGACACAAGAAACAGAATCAGTAAAAGCAGCTGCAGCTGTCTACGACACAGCAAGGAAATGAAAAGAGAGTCAGGGGAGAGGGACAGAGAGAGAGAGAGATGGCAAAAGAGTGAAAGAGGAAGAAAATTGAGATTAAATAAGTTTGCGAGCCCTTCTGTGGAGGTTAGCTGAAGATGAATCTGGCAGCAGGACGGTCCTGAAATCTCTTCAACAGAGAAAAACATAATGAGTCCGCCAGGATGGGGAAGCACAGATTCATGCCCACACAGACGTAAATACACTACGACATACAGTACATGCACTGGCAAACACACACCAGAGGACTCCCATAAATCCTGCACTTGTTCTGGAATCACAATCCTCTGTCTGAATATATCTAACATGCTTATCAGTGAAGTGGAATGAAACTTCGGAATTCTCCAAGAACCTGAATTATTGATTAATAGCTGCAAAGATGATGGAATGGGATTGCTTTGCTTCCCCACAGGAAATGTTGGCTCAAAGAATCCGCCAGTTCTGAGGAAGATCCTTGTCATATGGACCATGGCAGGCGCTACATGCATTCCTTTGTATATTATTTTAAGCTGTGTGTCAATGCAGTAAACCCTGTGTGTGTGTGTGCGTGTGTGTGCGTGTGTGTGTTGCTCAAGAGTTATTGATTAGGATGCACTTGCATAAATGTCTCAAATCTAACACTGAACTCTTTCTGTGTCTCTAGAATTCTTGGTACTGCAGTTTTGCCCTGCAAAGCAAACAGTGCATAAAGAGAGCCTGTGTGGTGCTAAGTCTCACACCAGAGTGAGGGACATGAGAAAAATAAGGAAAAGAGAAGATCGCAAAAATGACAGAGAGACAGAGGGAAAAGGGAATGCTTGCTAGAACCAGATGATAAAGCGATGCATGGTGAAAGGATGATGGAATGGAATGAGATATTTACAGCCCCCCGTTGGTTAGGTAGTTGTAGTAGCTTACTGGAAAGGGTTGAAAATCTGTGAGGCAATGTCAGAAAACATTTCCACAACAGGAAAAATGTGAGAGTTCCATGAAATGTGTGACTGTGGTCTGCTGAAGCGTACTAGTTTTCTCATGGGCCTCAACAATAGGCCTTTATGGGGCTGTTACACTCTTGTGTTTGACACAAAGAGGTGTGATTTTGGCACAGAGATGATCCATTCCGGACATGCAGTATATTATCCCACATAAGCAGCACACAGGCCAGGTGCTATCACAGGTTGTCAATTAAAGACACTATGTGTAAGATTTGGCCAACTTTTAGATTCATACTCAACACTTGAAAGCATCTCAAGAGTGAACATCTGATAAAGTGTGAGGTAGAAAAGCAGTGTAAGGCATCATCAGCAGTCATGCATCGTACCAGAATCGTGATGAAGACGGAGTACTGATGAAGTTATCAATATACTTGTAAACTTATGGTCCAAGCCTCACCTATGATCACAAGTTTTTAGTAGAGACCTAACAAATGAGATTGCGGATACAAGTAGCTGAGGCACAGGCAGAGGGCTGGGCTGAGGCGCCAGACACAGGAACAGGATAGCATTTGAGCCATCCATCCATCCATCCATTTTCTACTACTTATCCTGTTAAAGGTTGGGGGGGGGGGCTGGACCCTATCCCAGGGGCCTTTGGGTGTGAGGCGGGGTTCACCCTGGACAGGTCACCAGTCCATCACAGGACCAACACATAGAGACAGACAACCATTCACACTCACACTCAGCCTCGTCCCCTCTTGATGTCTTTGGACTGTGGGAGGAAGCTGGAGTACCAGAGAGAACCCACACAGGAACAGGGAGAACATGCAGACTCCACACAGAAAGATCCTGTGCTTGAGCCGGGGCTCGAACCTGGAACCTTCTTGCTGTGAGGCCACAGTGCTGACCACTGCACCACCGTGCCACCCGACATTTGATCAGTTTTCAAATAATAGATCTTGTCAGTAAACTGAACTCAGCTACAGTACCACCAAGCACAAAAACCAAGGAAAAAAATAAACAAATCAGCCAAGTAATAAAATCCAGCAGACAAAGCCAAAGCCTCATAAGAGTTGGTGGATAAAAAAAAAAAAAATAATAATTCCAAGAGACATTGGAAGAGAGGTCAGAGAAAAGCCACAGCTACTTCATCCTGCGGCGACCCCCCTATGGCCTCTTGTGATATTATGATATTACAAGATGAGAGGGAAATGTGCTAGCTTGCTAGCAAACTGGGGTATAGCTCCTTTAAAAGGCCACTTCAATAAATTTGCAAAAAGTTTGTTCCTCTGAAAAAAATAACACACATTTTCTCCCATTTACACCAAAACCTCCTATTCATTATGGAAATAACAAATATAGTACCAAGTAAAATAAAACATCAATCAGCCTCTGTGACAGCAAAAATAGACATTCATAAGCAAGTTGACATGAAATTGAACCCTTGGGGAGAAAACTGAAGTGTAAAAAGTTGTCTACACAATAAAAAACAAGCATAACTATTGCAAAAGTGTCTAATATAGAGACAAACTCATCATAAACTGATATAAAGGCTAAATATAATCAGGTGCTACAGTAAGAAATGTAATGCTTCTACCTACTACTGACAGGAAATGAGACCAGAAGAAGGTAAACAGTCAAAGACACACTGCTTAAATGTGAACAAGTTTTCCACTGAAGTTCAAAAGCTGATTTATTTTGATAATATAATGTTGTTACTTTAATTCACCTAATACATCATAATTATAATCCTATTTGGGGTAATGTTTTTCTTACTTAATTACCACTTTGGAATATTCAAAGTTTTCCAAACCATGACTCTGCCTCTCCACATTCAACTGTTTTCCACGCACGCACGCACGCACGCACGCACGCACGCACGCACACACACACACACACACACACACACACACACACAGACAGACACACACACACACACAAACACACACGCTAGCGTGGTGCAAATGCCAGCCAGTGTTCCTGTGTTCCATCAGTGTGTGTTTCTATAAATATGAATACTGGTAGAAAAAAAATGTAAAGTATTGTGTTACTACTTGCATGTAAGTCACATACTGTAGGTGATGATTGAGTCTGGGATGGTGCCCGTGTATGCTAGCAGAGTCTTTGTAACCCCAAACATCTCACTAATTATATAGAAAATGATGGCAGAGCCCTGGCTTCCATGCCTGCATCATCTGTTACATAAATTCTCATCTGACGGAAACTGCTGTCAGGCTCCATCTTGCAGCGGCGCTGGTCAATGCCAGGTTAAACCGCCGCTGGACAGGGAGGCTGCCACTCCCTTGTTTTGTGCTAAATTCCTCCAGAATACATGTGTAAATGCGTGTATGTACAAAAGACAAAACAAAGAGAATGGTGTGTGTGTGTGTCTGTGTATGTGTGTGTGTGTGTATATATGCGCGTGTGCATGTGCAGTGAAATGTGTGAGTAAATGCGGAAGAAACAAGGGCAAAAAAGTCAGAGAGAAAAATGTTTGCATCACGCGTGCATACGTGCAAGGTCATTTTACAGCTCTCATTACCAGAAGCCACATGATTTGTGTCTGCAGACCACTTTGTACCCCATGACTTCATCATAGTGCCTCCTGAACTACACACACACACACACACACACACACACACACACACACACACACACACACACACACACACACACACACTTATTTTTCCGTACCCTCATCAGGTGCCAGATAAAGTGCAATTACCATATGTTGAGCACATGTTGGTTGGTAAAGGCTTAAAAAAACAAAACCCAAACAAAAATCCTTTTGAACAGCAGTTGAGGTATCGTGCTTTAAAGAGAATCTTTGCAACACTAGAAGCTAAAAACTGTCAAAGAGCGAGCAAACTAAATGGACAACTGAACAGTTTGGTGATAATGCAGTGACAAGCGTTTGGCACTTCTGTGGGCCACAGTGGCCAGAGAGGGAGAGCAAAGAGCAACATTCCAGAAACAAACAACAGATGGCAGCTCCCACGTCCAAGAACAGCAAAGAAGTATTTATAGATGAAGCCTTTGACATGGCGTACATGCTGCTTACACTGAGACTTTAACAATCAGGGCATTTTATAATCAACCCCCCATCATCATGATTTTGAAATGTTGAAACCGTATATCTTGTTTTCCTAAGTAAGTGATAACAATCACAACCACACATGAAAAAAAAAATACAAGATGAATTAGATTATGCAGACTTGCTTGTGAAACTTAGTTTAGAACAGGATGTTGTTGTTTTTTTAAGTATAATGTCTAGATAAACCCTGTACACATACAACACACTAAAAGTTGTGGTGTGTGAGACAAGGTGTAAGTGACTTAACACAACACAAGAAAAGCTGAGGCTGAGTAACTGATTCATACCATCTGGTGACGAGAGTGTGATACAGTAGCATGAAGAAGAATGATGGCAAGTTGGATGAAACCATTTGAGTTAAAAAAAAAAAAAAAACAAGAACAAAAAAACATTCCTCAAATGTTACTTAACATAAAAAAGTGTACTTTGCCATTCAAGTACCCACAAATAAGTGTATTGAGCTCACGAAGATGTGTTTTTCTCTCCCGCATCATCTGTTTGGGACTGCAAAATGCAGGAAGAGACAACTAAGTACGTTTAGCTTGAATCTAATTACAACTGACGGCTAACAGCTGCTAGCTACAGCAAGAAATCAACAGCAAAACTGCCCAAAAAAGTAGCTCTACAAGTGCTCAAAGGCATTGCCCAGTACAATCCACATCTTCTTTATTCAACTATATGCTTAGTAAACCACAAACACTTTTGAATTGAGCGAAGAAAAAAAAAAAAACAAGCTACTAGCTGATCCAGCCCCTTTTCACAGTAGCATCTGTTCTAATAGTTTGTATTTATCTCAATTCCAAGTATTTTTGGATCACTGCACACATGGCTGGTTTAAGAAGACTTGAATTGTGACATATGATTTGCTTGAGAGTATATAAATGGAATGTTTTGTTTAGATTTGTGCTGTTAGGCATCGGTTGCCATTAGCTTTGAGCTAAATTTACATCGCTGGCTCTTTCGGCCTATTTGTGAAAAATTGTTAGTAAGTATCTAGGGTTTTTTTCTTTGTAAAACAGTATCTGCTGTACACAGCTAACATAGCGGAGAGCTTTAGCCCTCGGTGTGTGTAGGCAGGATGTGTCCAGGGACTGTATTTAGCATTGATCATCAGTGTTTTGACAGCACTCAGAGGTCCAAAATCAATCAACTCTGTTATACCTGCAAACGGTGAAGTGAATAAAGTGCAAGTGAGACTGAGACACGGCCTGTCTAAAAAGTTGTTATAAAAAGAAGTGTTTCTGTTCCATGAGACACCTGTGAGGTAGATGAAGAAAAATCTCTCCCGTTTTGACAACGCTTCAGTTTCTGCACCACAGATGAAGACGCTCTGGCGCGACTTTACTGTTGTATCTACTTTCCAATAGTCAGAAACCAATAAATGACTCACGACACACTTTTTTCAGTGTACTCTCTAGTTGTGTAAAACAGCAACATTAGGCTAACTATTTGACTGCCTATCAAATAACGTAAAGACGACTGTATTTGGGAATCCAAAAAAACAAAACTGCAACTCTTGTATGGGGTCTGCAGTTTATTCCAAGCCTTCTTTTTAGGTGCAGCCCCACATCTGACTTGAAAACCCCTGTCCACATGGTCTGATTCCATATAGCACACAATATCTTTAACAACAACCAGTGAGTATTTTACCTGTTTCTGAAAAGGCAGCTGTTTTTCATGCTGCGCTCTGTATTTCACGTATATTATCTTGAGTTTATTTTACTCCGTTTGTGCACAGTGATTGTCAGCTCTCACCACATTCCACTCTGTGCCTGACCACATCCTAAGTCGGCACGTAAACAAAGCAGGAGCCGCTGCTCATGTGTCTCTCGTGTGCTATGGACACACTGTGAGGGGGAAACGTGGTGGCTGTACTGACACATTTCTGGTGTGTGTCAAGAATCTTCCATTTCCATCAAAGTTGCTGCTTACACAAGCCGGCTGCACATCAGCGGCTGAGCTGGATCTCATGCTGTGTAGACACAGATGGAGGCCTGAAATCGTCTACTTTCAGAAAGAAGGCTGTATAGACACAGTTAAAGTGTACAAACGAACGTGTCTCCTGAATGACAGCTGCTGCTTGTAAAAAAACAAAACAAAAAAAAAAACAACCAATAAAACCAACAAAACAACCTTAAAACCAAAGCATACTTTAAACCTCTGCCGTTTCTCAAGCTCCATTTCCCATCATCCCGTATCTCCACACAGATACCAGGAAGC
Organism: Aulostomus chinensis; assembly: GCF_037954235.1. NCBI lineage: Eukaryota > Metazoa > Chordata > Actinopteri > Syngnathiformes > Aulostomidae > Aulostomus > Aulostomus chinensis. The sequence continues at coordinate 14,974,648 of NC_141339.1, read as the reverse complement.
CAGATGCAGAAAATTTTCTAAAAATAAAACAGTTTACAGAAAAAGTTCGACACCCTTTCATCAGATATGTGAAAATATACGATATTCATATACAAATCATCATGAAAGCCTGATTTCCACCATCATCTTCAGCCGTCTTTGCACCGCAACTTATTAGGGGATGACAATGAACAAAGCAGCACAGACTTCAGTGGATGTAATAAAACCTTAACTGGAGCGGAGAAAAGGAAATAGGTTTTATTTGGTGGCCTCAGCTCTGGAATCACAACTGAATAAAAAAAAGCTACATCTCAATACCAAATACTTGTTTTCATCTTAAAGTCACTGCTCTCGGCGTCGCAAACAAGGTAGCAGCTACATTTACAGCACCCACAATTAACTAAAAGTAATTATGACAGGCCTTGTAAAATGTAGAAGACACGCACTTGTTTCCAACGCCTTTTGTGAGTGGTAATTTGTATTTTATTTTCTTCTTCAACAGCTGCACTCGGTGGGAAGTTCATATGTTCTCACTGCATCGTCTATGTGTAAATACCTGTAAATGTATGGGAAAAGGTCTGGGTCTTTATGGATAAATAGTCTTTCAGCTACAAGTTTGGTTTGTTGTCGGTTTAAAAAAACAGGCGACTCATTAAGTTCATAAAGATTCTCCGAACTTCACATAAGACCACCATTCTCCCTCCTGCTCTTCAGTGTTTTCCATCTTTGGAAATAAATGCAAAACCACAAGCTCTAAAGGAGAAGAAATGAAGACATATACACCTATTATGGGTCATTAGAAACCTCATTTTCTTCATGAAGTGAGTTTCCTCACAGAACCAGCAGCGCGCCAAGAGGACTCCTTTCTGTTTCTGTCATCAGAGGTGGAGGGAAGGTGCTAAATCTGCCTCCTTGCTGTGTTAAGGCAGGGTTACATCGTGTACCACGTCTCAGCTAGAGGCAGCACACTGAAACTCACTGTACTGTACTCACACTCTCAACAGACACCCTGCTAAGCTCTCCTCTCACATACACATATTGCTACTGTACGGCGTGCATGCGAGGCAGAGGCAAACAAACACGGCATCCACACGCCAACGCTGTTGATTCATGCAAAATAGAAGGCGGTGGAGCTCCAGAGTTTTAAGGTGAGGGAAACTCTCTCACCCCTGACTGGCCTCTTGGAAACATGGGCACGGCTTCAACGTCAGGACAAACACTGGCTCACAGATAGAAGAAGGAACTGGCTTTCATGCATGAAAATATCTGACATCAGCTCAAGCGATCTGGCTGACAAACACTTATTAACAATGAGTGAGTGGCGTGCAGCCATCTAGTTTTTGCATTTTCTTAAGGCCTGAAGAATGAATACAGGGATGAAGACGGAGATAATACGGACGGCTGAGGCAAACCTCTGTAACCTTCTCGCTTGGGCCCTGATTAAAACTGCAAGCAGTAATGACAGGCTTATGCATAAAGGCGCATACTAATAATTAAAATATCACATTCTGCCTCCACTAGGTGGAGCTAGAGAACCAACTCTCATACTACGTACAGTATTATGCTACTGTACATCATGAGACGTGTACTTTTGACCATGTATGTTGTTAAAGCAGGCGTACTTCCTGTAACCACTAGGTGGCACCATGACTCAAATTCAGTTCGTAGATGTCTTCGGGTGGGGGACTCTCATCCAACGTGAGAAGATCTGACTGAGTGGAGTTTGAGGATACTACAATTTTGTACTCCGTCGTCATTGAACGTTGCTGTGGAAGCGACCTCGCCACAGTAACGCCGTTTGACAAAGAGAATTGGACCCACTAGAGGGACGAACACAAAGTGAAAAAACAGAGAAGTGGAGATGCATGATACTGTTTTTTTTTTTTTAACCAATATCCACTATTTTGGCCCAACAGTCCAAGTTAATAAATGATCTAAATAGTGAAAAAACACATAAGCATTGTGAATATCAAAAATATATCTTTTTTTTTTTGTTTTAAATTTCTAAAACATTTTGACAAGCCTATAAATGTTATATTTCCTGCACTGTGGCCTCATCAGAAATGAAGGATGATGAGCAAAGATGAAGATAATTGAGCAAAACTGGGCAGATATGGGCCATCAGACCAATAATGATATAGTTCAACAATGACCAATAATTGCTGATACAGATGATGTGCTGAATATCATCGTGAATCCCTACAAAAGAAACATTCCTGTACTAATCTGCCCCCAGAATGGAATGGGTTCTTCCTTGTCCCATATTTCACCCTCCACCATGCCTGGTGAAAAATTGGCCTAATAGCCTTTATGTAATCCTGCAAACATGACCTCTTTAGCGGAAGTAACAAAAATGTACCAGATTGGCAAAAACAAATTCCAGAATTAAAACATTTCCATCCTTTTTTAACTCAGTGGATTGGAAAGTTCTGGAAACTCCACAGCCCTGAACCATTCAATAGCAGCGCTCAGGTTGACTGAAGATGCCTCAGTTTGTTGTATTTCTAGTCCGTCATGGTCGTTTCCCCCTGAATACTGTGGCCACAGTTCACAGTCACAGTCACTGGCCTATAATCAATGTGTCCTGTGTCTTCCAGTGCAACGTCCACCAAAATTTTGTCCTCAGTCTATAAATAAACAAGCAGGAATCTGTGTCTGGTGTAAGAGATGACATTGTCTGACGGATTACATAAATACAGATAAAGGGGGAGAGAAGAGACAAAGCTAAGGACATCTGGTTATTTAGAAGTCAGTGCAGAGTAGAATTCTTTACACGTCCATCTGTTGCCCCCCCCCCCCCCAAAAAAAAAGCATTTACCAAACACAGATGTCAACCAGAACTCACAAACTCCTCAGAAGCCTGGTTAGAGTGGTGCGGCTTTCCATTCCTGTGAAGCAACACAGTCAGGAAAGCTGGGAAATGTTCTGTGGGGAGAATAAGCCACATGGGCCCAGTTGACGCTGATCCTTCAAACTCTTTATTTATAGCAACCCAATGGGATCCTTCACTCTTATAAATAGACAAGAAGCAACTGACACACCACAGTCTATTCAACATACAAGTCCAATGGTTCTCACTTTCAGCTCGACAAAGTCTGACGTTGCACTAACCCTCTCCCGCAAGAGTTTGGCGTGCCGGGCTGTTCAGTAGATACGACCTCTAGTGGCCGTAGTAAGCGGGAGTGTTATGACATCTATTAATTTGCATATGCTGGGCATGTGTGAGGATGAATGAATCAAACCAACACCAGACATTCCAGTGGAACATCGCTGTTTGAGTCATGTACTCAAGCCACCAGTGCCACATGTGAGTCAAGACTGCGCCGCCGTGAGGCTACCATTTTCTGTTTCCAAGCGTGAGTTTCAGCCATTTGTTATTGTAACCATGACAGCACAAAACTCATGTATCCTTATGGGAGTAATCATCACCAACACAAAAGTCATGACGATTTCTTACCCGAATGTTTTCAGTGACTGAACCTGAACCACATGG
>NC_141339.1:14836176-14966176 GCF_037954235.1 Aulostomus chinensis | reverse complement strand
ACAAGCTGCTCAACATGACGGACATCCCTACTCAACTCCTACATAGCTACCGGCTAGACAGCCGGCAACAACAAGGGCCGCTACAGGAGGTCCTTCCTGCCCACCGGGGAAGCCATCTTCAGTAACTTCCCACTGTGACGGCCAGGGAGAAACAAACAAAACTTTTTACATTTAACTTAAACTTTATCTTGTTTTCAAGATCCGGTACTCATTTCATCTACAATGGTAGTTTTGTATGTATATGTTTACTGTACATTTTCTTCTTATTTGGCGGGGTGGATTCACGATGCAACACTGTGCTCACAACACATTAAGATTAAGCTCCATATTCTGGTTGGTGTAATATTCTCAATAAGGTGTTTATACGCACCGCAGCCGTGGAAATATCCCCGTTTACATGTTAGTTGCCATATCCCAAAAAAACGATTCTTTGGGCAATTAACCAGCTCCACTTATGGTATGTTGCCAGGCAACCTTGTTGAACTTTCGGTTCACATAAATTGTATTGAACTCATTCATACACAAAAATACAAAGGCACCATGGTTAAAAAAAAAAAGAACCAACAAATAGTCTTGCATGCAGTTAGCAAATGTAGCACAATAACATGAACACCACCTCGCGCATGTATCGGAACGGCCCCTCTGGGTCGTCATGGCAACATGTAAACATACATATAGACTTATGCTTGATGTCTCATTTGTGTTCTTATTAACCAAAATTTGATCATTATCAAGTTATGGCAGGTATTCACATAACTCATTCAGTTTATTAATTCATACGGTATGCATGTTAACACGATTCATTTATGATACATAACCATATCAATGTAACTTGAAGGAAGAGAGCCCCTAAAAAAAGATCAGGATTTTTTTTTAAAATCTATATACAATATTGTGGTATCAGCAAAAAAATTATTTGACAACTGAGATAAAAAAAAAACCAATGTCTGACAAACTGCATTCTCTCTTCCTCTCTCACTTGTTTTGGACTTCCTGAAAACTGAAAAAGTCGATGGTTTAAGAAGTTAAAGCAGCAGCAGGGCCAAGGAGAAAGAGAAAAAAAATATAGCATCCATCTTACTGACAAAAAATAGGACCTTTTTACGCTTTCCCTCATTTGTCAATGTCATGATGTTACAAAGTTGGATGTTTATATTACTGTAAATGTGGCTTAAGTTTCAAATAATGAGGTAAACATATGTAAAAGTTACTCTGGTAACACTGGGTTTCCAATGATGTTTTTCGGTTGTTGTTTTTTTTTACCTTAGTGGCGAGTTGACGTCAGCTCATCATAGAGGATTTTATAGTCATCTGCTAAAAGCACAGCGTGCCTGCAAAGTACAAGGACGCTGCCCCTTGGCAGGCTTCTGGAAGCTGGCCAATCAAAAGAAAGTTGGCTTTTAGGGGGACCTTAAAGAGGCAGACAGAGGAAGAACTGAAGGGCTGCATAAAGGACTACTATATAATAAATGGGGGGGTGGGGGGGGGGGGTGTTAACAGTGAATCATGAAAGAGTCGTAGTGGAGTCCCAGAAAAAAATCATAAAGCTGAAGATACAGAAACCATTCAGGTGTAGCAGCATCCTCAGTTTGAGCATAAAGTATCCGAACCTGAATCCTTCAATCACCATTCAGGTAATACTTAACCCATGAAGTACCCAAGAATTTACCTTTCAAGTACGAACAAATAAGTGTATTGAAGACAATTTTCCATGTTTCATCCCTTCTTTGTGACTCAAGAATGCACAAAGAGCTATGCGCATATATTTAGCTTGAAGCTAATGGTGACTGACAGCTACAGTACCAAAACAACAGCAATACTGTCCAAAAATATCCATTTACAAACTTGCAAGTGCATCATCCAGTATAATCTTCATGTTCTGCCCTTGTAAACTGACATTTTTGGGCAGTTTTGCTGTTTTTACTTTGCTGTAGCTGCTGTTAGCCGTCAGTCACCATTAGCTTCAAGCTAAATATACGACACTGGCTCTTTCTGCATTCTGGAGTCACAATGAAAGAATGCAGGAGGGGAAGAAAACGTCTTTGTGAGCACTTTAACATAACACTGACATATTATCACGTAATAAAAAAGAAACGGTGAACATAAATCTACTGTATGCCACATGGCAAACGCTAACTTCAAGCCTAAATCTCTGTTAGCTTCCGGCTCCTGTGGGAAATGTCTCTTTAGTTTCTAGCTATGTCCATCTGCTGTTCAGAGCTCTATGCTAACAATCAGATCAGCTAGAGAGAACAAAAGAAAACAGTTAAATTGCAGGCTGTGAAACTAAAATAGGCAGATGCTAACACGCAGTCCTTGAGTCCCTTTCATATATTATACACATCCACGATATAAAACATTGATTTGAGCAGATTTACACAGCTTGATGTCCTACAGTCTCAGGAAAAAGACAAGAAAATACTTTTCATTCAACTCAGCTGAACCCAACAAGGATGCAGGCTATATAAAACTTGAAAGTGCAAGGCAATACATTTCCTAAAACCAGCACGTAGTGGTTTTAACAACATGGGCTGGGCATTGCCACTCAATCTGCCCTGCTGTATATTTAAGTCTGCTATTTTAAACCACTATATATTTTTTCATCACCATGCAATGGGGGCAGCAGACAGGGTTGTGGTGGACTCCCTCAGAATAGAGATAGGCAGAGTTCCTTGAACAAGGTACGTTGCTGACCACCAGACAACATGTTTCCTCTTAACAAACCCCAGAACAACCAATTAGCTGGCTTTGGGCTACGCGTTCACCACCCCTGGAGGAAAAAGTCCAGTTGTTGAATCAAATTGGAAAATAATTGCTTGACTTGAGCGACCACACAAAACTGCTGTTTGATGACAAGTGTATATGTGGCCAGAGGAACGGAAACAAGCAGCCGACATGTTGGGTGTTCTGTGGCAATAAACAGAGGAATGTGGAGTGCTTCAACACTCGGCAAAGTAAACAAAGATTCTACCCAAATAGGCCGACAACACCACAGCACAGAGACACGAGGAAGCTGCTCCCAAATAAAGAAAATCAACAGCATTCACATATAGACAGCGATTACTCTGTTCTTTCATGAATGGATTCTGATTAAAGGTCAACGGCTCCAGCGACAGAGCATCAAAGCAGGACATTTTAGTTTACACTGTAAGCAGACACCTAATTTTCCTCACAAGAACTCTAGTTACCCAGGCACCCGTCTTCCAAATTATGGGCTAAATGTAGTCTCTTTCTCACAAGCATCAGTCAGGGTACCACCCAGTGGCTGTGGGCCCGGAGCCACCCACCCATTCATATACCACCACATGATGACATAATAGCCCCAGCAGCCAGCTATCATCAGTGTCTCAGCGCATACTCCGACACAGAACACACATCCGAAAAACACACTACGCTGAGGGCACGAGGCTAATGACAATGGAAAAAAAAAACAAAAAAACAGAGGCTTCATTTCAGTTGAATTTGGGTGAATAAAATACAAGTGGATTTAAAACTTTTATAATATTTTGTATTTTTCTATGTCGTATTTCTTGGAACAGACCCGAGTCTGACAATCTGGTAGGGCCGTGAACGACCATGCCCTTCTTCCGTTACACCTGGAGGCGCCAAACGTTTCATTTCTGTTGACATTGAAGAGTCGAACCTTGTGAACCCCCGCGCCCAAAGCAGCCATTCCTGAATTGGTGGCTCAATGAATAAACCACCTCATTTCAAGGGAGACATCATATTACCGTATTCAATGCTATTTTAGTTGTTGTTATGATATAAATGACAGTTATACCATAAAATATTAAAATTTGAGGCCACGAGTCACTTCGGTGTACATTCTTGAAAGCTGTGCAAAAATATAAATACATAACAATTACATTAAATTAAATATTGATTGTAAAAACATGAAAATCTAATTAAAAACAACAATACTACACAACACCTTTGAAGCTAGCTAAAAAAAAAAAAAAAAAATTGATGAAGAATAGGAAATGATCACAAATTTGTAAAAATGTGCCTAGGATTCATATTCTCATCCCAGAAAAAAAGAGATTTATATATATATATATAAAAAAAAAGTCATGATGTAGAGAATCCTTTTCTCAAAATTACAGTTTACGTCAGGGAGCACAAGTGAAGTCACAATTCATTGTCCAACACTAAGTTACAAGCATCAGGCCTCAGCGAGCCTTAAACAGCAGTTGTCCTCTCCAGCGCTGGCACGCTGGTGATCTTGTTTTCCCATCTGCTCTCGTTCCGTGTAGTGAAAACAAATGTACTAATGGAGGATAATTAGCTTGTGTTGCTTTAGTGTGCGGCCGTCTCACAGAGGAGGGCAACAGCAGCCTCGCCGGCGTGGAGATGCTAATTGTTCTTCGTCGCCTAATCAACAGCGAGGGGCTATTTTTTTTTTTTTTTTTCCAGATTTGCGATAACTCTGGAAACAGGTAGCTGATGAGCGTTTCTATGCATACGCAGATCCACTCATTACAAATAAAGTTGATTAACATCTAGAAATTATTCTTTGTGTCACACGAAAATGATTATCCAGTTACTGAGCCGAGAGCCAATTGACAGTCTGGCAGGCACGTTAGAAAGCCGGTAGATAAATAGAGTGCGGATTGCCTCAGCGCAGAGGGGAGGGCCACTCGTTCCCACCCAGAGGGAATTACAAACTGATTGTTTTGGCATTTAGGCAGGATGTGACGCTGGTTAGGGGTTGTTTTGCGTCTGTCAGAGGTAATGCTTAGTTTTCTTCGACACTTCCAAGAGGACTGAAGAGAGTAGGTGGAAGGTATATAGAGGAAGTAGTGGACCGTGTCGCCCTGCCTTCACCCGCTAATGAGCCTTGTAAGACCTGAGGGAGACTTGAATAAACTTCAGCCCTGAAAGATTAACCTCGTAGTAACGCGCCCTCCTAAAAAAGTAGGTGCGCGGCTGAAGTTTACGACTCCTGCAAAAATGCTGCAAAAAACAAGAGCGCAAAAGAGATAGGAAACTTATTTTTCTACTCTTCCTCCCTGACTGGCGCGTCACCTGGCAACCCTGAGAGCTTGACCAGCTCAGAGCTCATTTCCATTCTCTATGACACTAAATTACCTGGAAGCATGGACACTTGCACTTTGGTTCAGCACCACTAAACCTGTCAGCCTGAGAAACAAAAATTTGACTAGATGGACTCAAGTCCTTGTTTTTAATATCCTTTAGCAGGAAGTGGGCGTTCTTGTGTGAATAGACTGTCGGGTTGGCTCCAAAAATCACACTTACATGCCTGGCTCGTTTGTGTCTCACAACAGTGTGTGTGTGTGTGTGTGTGTGTGTGTGTGTGTGTGTGTGTGTGTTTGTACAGTGTGTGTGTGTGTGTGTGTGTGTGTGTGTGTTTTTGTACAGTGTGTGCATGTTTCACTAACTTTTATAAACAAAGAAAGGCAACAGTTTGGCTTTGACATTTAATAAAAAGGTTTGTGACTTAAAGGTTTTAAACTGCTTGGTGTACTGAGCAGATCTGCAGATGGAAATATATCAATTAAAAAAATATAATGATGTTCTCACATTTGACTCTTATCATATTCTTAATATTCAGCACTGACAGACAATATCTTTAGACATTTCTTTTAATAGGGTGGGGCTTATTTAAATCCACAGGCCTCTGCGTTGCCAGATGAGGGTTTTTTCTGCCCATTCAGCTACTTTGGTGGTAATTCACATTAAAGCAATACATCACCCAAAACCTTTCCCCCTACAAGTACTCATTAAAAGGTGTCTTGAGCTCACGTAGGTCTTTCTGTCCCTCCTGCAGCACTTCTTAGTGACTCCAGAATGAACAAATAGCCAGCCAGGTATACTTAGCTTGAAGGTAATGTGCCCCCATGACCCCCGACTACAAACAACGGCTGAAGAGTCCAAAAACATCCGTTAACAAACTACTGAGCACACTGTCTAACACAGTCCACAACACTTCCATTTCATACTCATTCCCAGTGGTCCTCAGCGCGGTCAGCTGGCGCATTCAGTTGAACCAACGCGCTTGCATTCACCTGTGCTTGTTAGCAGTTGTCCTGAACTGTTAGGGTTACAGTTAAGTTGTTTTTAGCCAAATGGCGGCAACGGCTCGCTGTTAGCTTCAGGCTAATTACATGTGGCTGGCTTTTTCTGTGTTCAGGAGACACAAAGAAGTGATGCAGGAGAGACAAATGCCTTCGATAGGTACTTGAAAGGTAAAACACACTTTTTGGAGCTAAGCATTGCTTCTGGGAGGGTTTATTGTTGGGCTGGCAATTCCAGGACTCCCCTTAAGTAGACCTATCCACCACAAACGATACACCTTTCTGACGCTGTTTACCCTGATGTAAGGGAAGATAAGAGATATCGACATAGAAGTACCACAGAGACGAATGCCTGCAAACAAGATTTGGAGGCAAGTGGACTCAAATACAGAAATCAGCAGAGGCAGGAACTGAAGAATTTAATGATCAGGACACGTGAGCCAGCAGGGTAGGACACTGAACAAAAGATCCGACAAAAAGTCCAAGTGATCATAGAACTAGAAACAAAGGTGGGTGGAGAACAGGAGGGCAGGTTAGAGGAGAAACAGGGATGACAAAGACGAATATACCGATGAGACACAGATGAAAGTAATAAACAGACGGGAAGTAAAGTAGAGCCGGAAATAACAACAACACAATAAAGACTGGAGGGGTAACAGAGTCCAGACAGAGCTGGGACAGGTTACACATCATTACAACACCCAAGTAAAGAGTCCAAATTAGCTGATGGGCCAGTTTATTGGTCGTCTGACTCCTAAAATACTCCTGCTAAATGTTGGGTCTCAGAAAGAAGGAGAAGATTCTTTTTGCAGTTCTGAAAATATTGTCAACACCTAACTTTTCTATTCCAACAAATCATGCCTACAGAGCATTTTTAACAAAGGCTCCAACAACATTATGGTGTGTTTTTTGTCTGTCTGTCACGGGGTTTCGTACGGTGGTGAAGTGTGTTTGTTTTGTCCACATCAGGGGTGAAGGATCGTGGGTCGCCGTCTTGGCCGCCTCACAGCAGGCGGCCCTTTACTTTCCCTTTCTGGATCACATCTAATCCCGACCCTCCTTCTTTCTTCTCCCTACTATTCTGTTCTTGCTAGTATTCACCTCGTTTCCTAGCCGACACCTGGACAGAGGACAAAGACCTTAAACCTTCCTCTCCGTGTCCATGCATACCTGTCTAATCCCCCACACCGCCCTCGAGTCTGAAACTTTACACTTTACTCGCCAGTATTTGGCAAGTTAGATTTACGCGTGACTGTTTTGAAGGTTACAGAGTTCTTTTTTCAGCTAAGCTCAGTAAGCGATCGAGTGTGAGAAACCGAGAGTCACACCAAGTTTGCTCAGCGATTTAAAGAAGGGGAGCTTGGAAACTGTTACACACACAAACGGAGGTGTACTTTCCCTGACCTGTCAATATTTGGGGTGGCCTGCAGAGGTGAAATAAAAGACCCCTCCCTTCGCAGACGAATCTCATCATATTTCAGACTCCACAGCTCAGGCAGTCAAAGGTGTTATTGTCAATTCACACACACGGAGACAATGCAGATGAAAATGCAGGGCCTGGATTGGTAAGAGAATACGAGCAGAGAGAGCAGCGGACAGAGAGACCGAGAACATGTATGAGTCAATAAAGTTAACCCAGTGGCAAGTGGGCCATAAATCCAGGGCTAAAAGGTCTGCTGGCTGTGTCAGCTACTCCAGCTGTATGTTGAGTGACACGCTCAAACACCAACCACCAAACAAAAAAGGCTCTGTTCCTTCCACGCTGCACCGGAGTGAAAGAAACACGCAAATACCACCTACCTTTCTCTTCCACACACATTCACTTACCCCAGGAGGGATCCTCGCCTTCATCTTGGCACAGCGAAGCCAAAAAGTAACACGAAAACATCAACTAATCACTGGTTGCCCATAAAAGACGGCTGACCTGTCCATCACACACACGTACAAACAGCCACTCCACTCACTGGTTTGTGAGAACGAGATGGAGAAAGAGCGAGAGATGAAGGGAGGGAGTCATGTGGGGGTCAGACTACACCAGTTCACACAGATTTTGACATTATTTGGTAGTGGCCCAATTCCTGATTGTGCCGTGAAACTGGCATCTTCGTCCTGAGTTGTGTGACATCATCCAGGGAGAGCAACGAGGCGTCTGGCTGGCTCTGCCTTTATTCGTCTCGTGACAATTCTTGTGACATGTCGCTTGACAATGACAGACAGTGACAATGACGTTGCTAATATGAGGCGCAACGACAAAACTCAGCATCTTAATTCTCAGGTGCGTGACGGGAGGGAAAAATCCATTTAAATACTGTGGATTGTCAATAATGTCTTAATTAAAGGTCTGCGTGCTCTGAGTGTAGCACCGATGTCATAAATCACAATGCCTTTTTTTTTGTGTGTGACACAAATGCAGGCAGCACGGTGCTGCCATCCCCTTTTACAGGATAGGCGGTATGGAATGATGGACGACACAAACGCTTGGCGCTGCTTCGAGGAACAAACATGCAATCAAGATGCCAAAATAACAGACCCATGGGTGCACAAACGGGTGCAGGTTGCATTTATTTGTTTTAGAACGTGGGAGCTGTGTCTCCTTGAGTGAAGACCACGATAGAGTCGAGATGGATAAATGTTGGTGGGAAATAGCACTTCAAGAAAGTGCGGGGGGCGGCATGGTGGTGCAGTGGTCAGCACTGTTGCCTCACAGCAAGAAGGTTCTGGGTTCGGGCCCCAACTCCAGCACGGGATCTTTCTGTGTGGAGTCTCCATGTTCTCCCTGTTCCTGTGTGGGTTCTCTCTGGTACTCCGGCTTCCTCCCACAGTCCAAAGACATCAAGAGGGGACGAGGCTGATTGATACTCTAAATTGACCGTAGGTGTGACTGTGAGTGTGAATGGTTGTCTGTCTCTATGTGTTGGTCCTGTGATGGACTGGTGACCTGTCCAGGGTGAACCCCACCTCTCATCTGAAAGCCGCTGGGATAGGCTCCAGCCCCCCCCCCCGACCCTTAACAGGAATAAGCAGTAGAGAAAATGGATGGAGAAAGTAGCAGCTGATTAGCTAGGATATGCTAGGCTATTGTTCCCCTGTCACACGAGCACTAGCGTAACGTTACAGACTGCCAGCACCACATGAAGTGCTTCTGTTGCCGTGATGACTTGATTTTTCTCTCTGATCAAGGGGACTTGAGCAAAGGTCACGTGAGATGGCGTATGACGATGGCACGGCTCTTGTACTTCCAACAGTTTCCCGACCAAGAGACGGCAGGACCACGGTGACAAAGCCCGTAGTCCGGTTCCTGCATCAGAAAGCGATGGGAGTATGGAGCTAACAAAGACCGAGCAAAGCAGTCTTTTATCGAAACAAAAATAAAACTTTCTACCAACTTTCTTTCAAAGCACCAGCACAGGTCACTTCCCCAGCACCATCACCATCAGAGGAACACTCGGCTCAGCAAGATCTCGACCTTCCCTCGTTCTCCCGCATGACTCTACTCTCCCTTTCATGTCCTCAAAAGTGCCTTCAGAAAACCCACCACAAAGCCGGTTATTCCCCAGAATGTAATGAAAGAGAGTTACCTGAAATTTCTGTCACATTCTTGACAAAGCATCGCAAATGAGAAACCCATCCCACACACACACACACACACACACACACACACACACACACACACACACACAAACAGCTCAGCTCTTGCCCTCAACCTCTTGCACATCTCTCAAATTGCTGCCATCTGATTCTAGAACAAAGCTCCTCGGCGTCATTGTGAATGGAGAAGATTACTCATCCAGATTCCAGCGGAGGTGTACACTGTTACATAAGGAACCCCCTCATCACCCCCACCACCACCACCACCACCCCTTTTTTTTGGAGGTTAATGCAGTATAGAGAAGTCAGTGTTTGACAAGGTTTTAGGCCCTCAGGGGTCTCTGTGCTGAGCTGCAGTGAAGACCGTGTTATGAAGGTAAAGGCCCCAGACACATATTCATCTACCAGGGTTTCTTTCACTCAGGATCCACATGTGTTTACGGTTTTTGTGTGGCTGCTCCATCCTGTCTGACTGAGTTGTGTCTGTGTAGAAGCAGAGTGCAAGAAAGAGAGAAAGTGAGTACATGAGAAAAAACATGCTGTTTAGAGACAAATAAACTTTCAGCCTCAGTCAAACAGTTGTCAGACTCAGGAAGTTTCTCACACGTAAACAGATCAAAACAAGCTTTTTATCTCGTGCAACTTTTTTTTTTTTTTGCCTCACATGCTGCAAAAAAAAAACCTTGTTCTTAAAGCAAGTCAGTTGATCAAACTGCTTCCTTTTTTTGGGGATAATATTATGCAACTGGAGTGTGCAAGCGTGTGTGCATGCATGTGTGTGTGTCCACAGGAAACCAATCTGACCCAGAGGATTAGTGGCTGACTTGGTGAGTGACTCTCATTCTGTTCCAGATGTTTATCACGTCATAAAGGCCTCAAGCGCACACACACACACACACACACACACACACACACACACACACACACACACACACACAAACAAATACAACACACTTCCCAGCTGCAGCCTCAAGTTGTAACAACGACTGATAAGAAATCCCGTCTGCACCTGATTCTCTGAGAGGAAATCTCGGGCTTTTTAGGGGGGGGGGCGTACTTGATTTGTCTCGTAGTCTGCAGATGCACACACACACACACACACACACACACACGCACACACACACGGGCACGTGGTGTGTGTGATCATGACATTCATATAAAAAAAAAAACCATCAACACATTAAAATGCCCACTTCAGACTCAAATCTTATCAAACGGAACTCTAGCAGGGTTCGAATCATGTTTCCTAGCTCTTTTTTATTTTATTTTTTACAAAAACGTAATAAATAAACTTTTATTAGTAATCCAACTCAAACAGAACGAGTCCAACTGTCCCAAAGCACCGGGACTAAGTTGGGAACACTATTGCGCCTCGTCCCAGTGGTGCCAGTCGTGCGTAATAAGCGCACCAGCTCGCTGTACAAGAATCACCATTTACACACACACGCACACACACACGCACGACACTTTTGTGTCTCTCACATATTAAACGTGTTGCGGCATGTCAGAATTTTGATTCAGATGCCGCGCAGAGATTTTTCGGAACCTTCGAGAGCAGATTTAAACAGAGAGGATCGCGCGTGTGTGAGGGCGTCATGATGTTGAATAGCAACGATCGATCAGAGGTATCGGCTCCTCCGGGTGGGAGAGGAGGAGGAGGTGGTGGCGATGGTGGTGGTGGTGGTGGCGGCGGGATGAACGGGGTCGAGGAGACGCGTTGGCGACCGCTGGACTGGATCCGGCCCGAGTCAGAGGTGTGACACCTCCTGGTTCTGAACAATCAACGGGAGCTTTCACGTGCAGGTTTAGCCTCGAACTTACTTTCTTCTTGTTTTTTTTTTTTTTTTTTTAAATCTTGGCGCGTTTGAACCAGCAGAGGAATGTGAAAACTTCTTACCGAGATACTGTCGGATGTCCAGCAGGATTTTGGGGGGTCCACCGTTCAGCTGGTAAAAAAGTGAACCGAAGCAGAAGAGGAAGAGCGTAGCCATGCAGAGAGTGTAACCTCTGAGGGGGAACCGCCACGGCAGCGCAGAGAGCAGGCTGTACTTCTTGTTGTTTCGATCCCTGATGTGGTGCGGTGTCTGGTTGTTGCTGTGAGGGGGACTGCTGCTGTAATTCTTCATCATCTCCACCTCACAAAGCGCCCTAGAAAGTCACCCATCCGCCTGTGGAAAGTGGAACTTGTCGCTTTGAGATCATTGGAGTCTGACAGCCAGTTTGAGAGACGCGCAGTCACCCCAGCTCTCCCCCGCTGCCGCAGCCACAGGCGGACTTTTTTTTTCCTCCTTTTTTTTTGCGGACGGAGTTTCGCTCCTGTTCAGTCCTTCTCGTTTCAGCTCGCTGGAGGACTGCTCCTTCCTCCCGTCTTTCCAGAGAAGTTAAGGGTACATCCTTCTGCTCTCAGTCTTTTGGGTGTCAGATTACTGAACGTGGAAATGGGGGGGGGGGGGGGGGCGGTGGGGGGCTACTTCCACCTCATGCAAGACCATTGGGTTGCTGTGCGTAAAACAGCGTCACCTAGTGTTGGAGGAGAGAACAACACTGAAGTTAAGAGACCTGTTGAGGGTTGAGATGAGAATTTCTAGTCTGCGTTTCGTCTGAGCTTTGATTCCTAATTTATTTCACACACACCTGAGCTGCGGTACATCTCTCTCTCTCTCTCTCTCTCTCTCTCTCTCTCTCTCTCTCTCTCTCTCTCTCTCTCTCTCTCTCTCTCTCTCTCTCCATGAATCCAAGGATTCTCTCCTGGAACACCCCAACCCACCCACCTCACACTTCCTCTGATAGTGTCCATTAGTAGGGATGGATGTGTGTGTGTGTGTGTGTGTGTGTGTGTGTTATTGAACTTTCTCTTGCCTTCAGGCCAGCTGTTGGGATCTTCACACTGAGCCACAAATCTTTCAACAACAGGGCCACAACCCACCATTACACTATACACCTGCACTTAGAAGCCCCCCCCCTCCACCTCCCCTTAACAGATGGACTTTCACTGGTGACAGGTAAAGGGGGGGGGGGGTGACCTTTAACCCTGACTGACCAAGAATCAGTAAGTAAACAAGAGTCAGAGAGTAAATTGTGTTTCGCAGGTAAATTGATTATAAAACTACAATTCTTCATAGTGCAGGAAATAATCTGGATTACAAAATCAAACCACAAAAAAAGTAATGAACTAATCTGGCCAGCCAAATCTAAATTTTATTTTATGAATTGAATCTTAACACTTTGTATTGATGTATTTGCTTCTTTCTTTTTCTCGTGCTCGTCTCGTGTCAGAGGAAATACGACCTGCAGCAGCAGTCGAAACGATTCGTGTTGAGCGTTTGAATAAATCCTGATCACGTTTGTGTAAGAATTCCCAGATTCATGAATGAAGCTCCCTCAACTTCTGAGCCTCTGGTAAGCCGAACGTTCACTGGAGCTTCACGATGTCGAAAAATTCCATGTTCTTTATCGATATCTCTGCTTCAGGGTGACGTTAACGTCCGTATCGCCCTTCTACGTGAATATTTCAACGCAAAATCAGTAAAATCAATATCAGACGGACAAATAAGATTTACAACTTTTTTTTTTTTACATCTTTTACTAATATCTTTATTTTATAGGACAATTTTACTAGAAGTTTTGACTTTTTTTTCCCTCCCCGATACTTTTTTTTTTAAACAATGTACGTATACTCATATACTTCACTCAGTAATTTTGAGAAATAGACAGACACCTGGAAAGGAAAACTACATCTGTTAACACGTGCAGCACTCGTGCATGTTGCTGCTGTCACACAAGTTCTACTGATGAGAGAAATGAGTGGATCAAGTGAGGAAAAGAGAGAGGAGGGGGGGGGGAAGGTGCTGTGCTGCGTGTGAGGAGAGGCTCCTCCGTTGGCAGGTACAGACTGCAGGAAAACACGACACGTGAAAATAAAAGATGTCAAAATAAAGTTAGGAAAGCTTTTTTTCTCCTCCTCCGAGGGTTTGATTGTCTCCTGGATCGTGTGTCTGGAATGGCGTTGAACTGGAAGACGAGCGACCATTACAGCAATAAGAGCAGATTATACCGGCCTGCGCTCCCTCTCTGCATTATGAGCAACAAGTAAACAGTCGTGTGTGTTTGTTTCCACTCTCAGACGTGTTCGCCAATCAAACCGGTGTCTTATTTTCTTCTGTTTACCTTCAGTATTTGCAGCTCCATGACATCAGATTGGAACGATGCCTCATTCTGGACAAACCTCTGCTCTTTTTTTTTCTTTTTTTGGTAGTTTTTCATCGACAACAGCTGTGTTGCAAACAGAGCCAGACCTGGAGTTGACCTGCTGCACAGAGCAGCTGAGCAGCTCTGCCGTTTGTCCTGCAGCAGATGGGGATTATTTGGTTCAATCAGGTTTTGCCGAACAGCACAATAAGACAGTGTTTTCATGAAGTTCAACGCAAACGCAGCAGTACTGAGTCTGAAGCTACGGCTGGATACAGAGAACAGAGGCGCCATTCACGCTTTGATGTTTCCTTAGAAAAATCAAATAAATGTAAAAATAATTTATTTGGCAGTTCTAGGAGTGTCTTTTTTTTTCTCTCAATGCAATTTAATTAAAAAAAAAATCAGTGAGAAGAGTTGTAAGGCGCCGTGTCCTCATCCAACCCTGCAGGTTCACTGAAGAGACACCCCCCCCCGTCTAGATGTGTGTTGTGGTGCATCCTGACAAGCAGAAGCCCAACGTACGGCAAGAAAGAGAGTTTATTATATTTCAGAGTGACAAATCGTTATGGACATTGACTTTTTTATTGTTTCAATACACAAGCAAAATCTGTATGGACAATCATTAAAGTAGATGAAAACCAAATAAAATAATTTGTACACATATTTTACAATTAACATACTGTAGTTCCTCACTGGCTAAAGCAATATGCATTATGCAGGGAGATATTGCTCTTCATATAGTACAGCTAATTACAGTCCATGTGATCAAAAGAGCAAATAAAAAAAAAACAAAATTCAAAATAAAATAAGTTATTTAAATATCAATTACATATATAGAATGTGCAACTCCTGCCAAGCATTTCATATATGTAATCAAGACTGCGTTTTAAGACTGCGAAGAAAAACTGGAAGTGAGTAACTGGCTTGGTTAAAATCATGACTGGTTATTAAAACTTAAGAAATATCAGCGTGACCCATTGAAACCTTTATACCTGACGACAAACGTCCACTCGCGGACCTCACGAAGCCAATTTTGCCAATAAAACAGCTAGATTTAACCTCTAAAGTGCATTTACAGTGTCAGTATTTATTTTTTTTTATTCTTTACAAAAACACTTCTTAAGTCTTTTAATTTTTTTCCTCCTTAAAATAGCAACCCCCACCCCCCCACCCCCCATTTGTCCCGGAGCACCAATCGACTGAAGAGGACAAAAAAAAAGGCGAATGCCGCTAAGATGATGTGTTTTTGTAGGCTGACCAGGAAGTTAGCATCGCCACGGGTTCCCTCCACTTAAAAGCAACTGGATTTTTCGATTGAATTTGGGATTTTTTTTTTCTTCAGAAAATGAGTAACAAGAATAACTTTATTTTTCTTCTTTTACAAAGATAAAAACAACTGACCAACACTTCAATTACTTTTGAAATGCGACCACTGGAAACGTGAGAACCTTTGAAGTCCTGTTTAGCCAGTTCGCTAGCAAACACCTTTATAAAAAAACAAACAAAAACAAAACACACACCCACACACACATAAAAGCGTCAAAATTCTCATGTGGCAACGATGTGTTTTCATGCCGTGGAACAAAAGGTCAAACGTGATTCAGGTGTTTCACAAGAACCCTGTTGGATTTAAAACAAGGGAACCAAATGTTCAACAACTTACTTCCTGGTTTTATGACTCATTCCTGCTCTGCTATATTAAGTTGAACCATCAATGTTAAGGAAATACCAGTGGAAATAAAAACACAAACAAAAGAACTTGTTAGCTCAATTTCATGCAAAGTGTGCAAATGATAAAATTCATTTTTTTGTTTTTCCTTCTTTTTTTGGCCCACAGATTTGTGACACAGGCTGACCCGACTCAGTGTTTCCCTGATTTTTCAAGACGTGTTAGTGTCTTTGTACGTGTTGACCTCAGCTTTTCACCTGATGTGACATTTGTTTTTAATCTTCTTTTCACTGTCAAACAACAACAACAAAAAGTGAATCACAGTCCAGCTACACGTCTCAGCACCGCCATCCACGGACGGAGCGTTCGGCTGCGTCTCTGCAACGTCCTCCTCCAGTGATGGGTGTGTTGTTCCTGCGGTTTCTATCATCTGGATTTTTTTTTTTTAAATTTATTTATTTTTTTTACAAGTATAGATACAAGTTCTGCTGTGAGACATTCTGACTGTTTCAGAATTAAACACATTCAGAAAAAAACCAAACATAATACTTGTAGCTTTTTCATTCATAATGCTAAGGCAACTTAAAATGTGCTCAGACACACACAAGGGTTGGGGGGTGGGGTGCAGTTGCTATGATTGTGGAGTCCAACAGAGCGCAGTGTGTGCATAAACCACACACAAACACACACACTGTATAATATGGAATATAAAGTTGTGTGTGTGTGTGTGTGTTCAGCTTAGAAATGACTTGAGAGCTGGCCTCAAAACAAGGCTGCAACATTCAAGAGGCAAACACTTTAAGATAGTTTTCTAATTGCGATACTCAGTTATGCTATAATACAGAAACACGGTACAAAATAAGCATTCGAGGAAACCACCAGGTCCACCTGTTCAGCCGGCCTCCCGGGTTAATTCTGTCACTGTCGTTACACACTTGTTCGTGAGAATGGAAGCCTGAATGAGTAAGAAATCACTTTGGCCGAACTATTTCCTTTAAATACTCTCCGATCACGTTGGCTCGCCACAAGAGATGAACATGAAGCACTTGTGAAATATGTGGGAAATAAACAGTCTTTCTGTATTCAAAAACAAACCTACAAAAAGAGTGTGCTATCTTAAGTAAAAGGCAGATCCAAGTCTTTTTTTTTTTAGGGGGGGGGGGGCATCCCACAGAGTCTTTTCTTTCAAAAAAGGCATCCGATATCTTGTTCTGGCTTCAGGAGAAACTCCTCGCCGCCGTAAACATTTGAGAAAGGTGATAAGGAGACGAGATCGGAGAGCCGCTGAGATCACGTGCGAGACAGGAAGTACTGAAGGGTCACTTGTGTGGTCGTTCAGGTCATAAATGAGCTGATATCCTTCGTCGTGGTTAGGACTGCGCCTCTCTATGTGCGCTGACTGACTGCGCCTCACTGATCAAACGGCGGGCATGTTTTTCATCCCGTACCCCCGCCTCCCGAGCGCTGCTCTCCGTTAACAAGGCCACGCGGCTCAGTGTGTCGATACCTGCCGCTGACAGGGATTCGGCGTACATGGGCAAGCCGATGGAAACAAGCCAATCTGAGACGCTGCTGATGTTTCCCGAGGGGAGAGGCTTCCGGCACATCTCTGTCAACCCTCCAGAGGGGATCTGAGGAACACATCAGGAGAAAAACACACCGTCACACCAGAGCCGCCATCAGGGCTCCAACTTTGGGGCAGCGTTAGCAGCCTAGCCACAGAAACTCAAAACAAGCAAACGTCGGAACTGATAACTTACAGCCATACGATGCTGTTTACGGAGCTCTTTGACCCGGAGCTGGTCCATAGTGGAGGCCACATCCTTGACAGGCTGCTCCAAGTCCTCAGAGTAACGCTGCACCAGCGGCCGAGGGATGCCACAGCGGCCGTGCTGGAGGGGAGGAATGAGCCGAACACCGCAGATTACAACATTTAAATCATATCAACTTCATTAAATGTCAAATTTTTTAACAACTCAGAAGGTTCTGGATAGAAAGCTAGCGTGAAACTAGCTAGGAACTAGCAGCAGGCTAACATGTTCTTTTCCTACACTCATTATGAGGTGTGAAATCTGAGGGCTTTAAACCTGGATAGAAGATTGAGCTGGGATTTTCCTGCTATCCTGGCTGGATTAACCGTGACTGGCAAAGAAATGGTTTGGCCCACCCTGGTTGCACGAGTTACCATGGCGATTTCTTCTCCAAACCAGGCTAACATCCAAGCTCTATTAATCCTGGTGCCTCATCTGTTCTGTTAGCTGTTACTCCGATCGCAGTTTTCCATTATTCCGTTATTCCATGGTCTTTGGAGTATATTTTGCGTCATTTTTTAATCAAATATGACTTTTCTCCTATTAAATATTAACAGCAATCGAATAACGACTGACTTAAGTACCAGAATCCTGCATTTTACTCTAAACTGCAATTATTTTGCCCTTCATGACACCAGCCAAGCAATATTTCTTATTTTGGAGTGAAAAACTAAAAGATCGTCATCTCCAAGATGCATCAGCGAATCTGCGATCGGCTTTGTGGTCTGTTGGTCTGCGCACTCATGACCAACACGTAGTCGCACCTCATTGTGGTTTTGCGACGGTTGAACCCATCCCGCTGGGTCACGCCTCACTTTTTCACTTAGCTTGCACCATATCTGAATTCTGCTTTTGTGCGACAGCCCCTGAAAGCATGTCAACAAATTGTGGAAATCATGGAAGAAGAACATTTTCAGACAAGATGAAAACAATTCTGTCTGAATGTAATGTGTGGCTCCTATAGAGCCCATCACTCATCCTCTCACCGCCCCCCCCCACACTCTCCATATCTTGCTTTGCACTCAAACATAAGGTTGATGGACTCCCGGGACCCCATCAACATCAGCTGTCTAGCACCTGCGGCTAATGTTTGAATGATGAAAAGTGTTTTTTTGGCATCTCTTCATGTGCGGATGTCTCATCGCACGAAGACCAACTAAAAATCTAGACAAGAGGTGCTTCAGATTTTTGTATCATTGTTTGTTAATCAAAAAGGTGTTTTTAAATCCACCAACAATGTGACGGATCTGACTCAGAGGTATTTTTAAGCTCAGATATTGGATGTTGCCCCCACAGCAGCAGCGAGCCTCTCACGGTCTCCACCTCACTACTGACTAACAGGCAGAGCTCTGCTGTGGTCTTGCACACCATTTTTCACCTTCCTTGATTCCTCTGTGTGTGTGTGTGTGTGTGATGTTTTCACGCCAGTATTTTGGGGGCTCAGCCTGGGGTCTGGTGAGTGACGAGGGTTTTATAACCCCGTCTGCCTTAACTTAAATTCAGCCCATAAACTTAACAGTCTGAACCGCATCACAGTGAGACTCAGCCCACAGTCTTTTCTCTGTAGCTCCAGGCACGAGTATTTATTATTGTGCATGCACATGCGCGTGGGCACACATACACACACACACACACGTACAGAGTTTTAATCATAAATAAATGTGTCTGTATACAGTCAGACATCTGTACACAACAGGAGCACACACACTTTAGAATCCATTAGTCTCTATTTTTAAGCTAAATGAGCTCTAAAGCAAGCCGCCGGTGTCGTTGGCCCAAACACGTAGCAATCTGGATCCAAGTTGCAGTCAAATTACGAATGAGTTAAGTAAAGCACAGTGCCACGCTAGACCAAAAGAGCCTGACGCCAGACAAGTATAGCCCTGAGGTGTCTCGGGAGCCCGTTTAATCATGGAAGTGACATCATATGTTTTTATTGCGTATAGGCTAAGATGTGGTTTTGGTTAATTCCTCACCTCATCTCTTTAAACAGATTGTGTGTGTGTGAGTGTGTGTGTGTGTGTGTATATACATAAAGAGAGGGAATATTGAAATTACTTGAACTAAATCAGAACTTAATATTTAAAGATATCAGCTACCAATAAAAGCATCAATCCACCTATGGCTAAGACCCGCCCCCTCAGAGGTCTGCGGCTCACTCAGACAAACAACCGTTGCAGTGACCATACAACAATGGAAGCTGTCACGACTTTTGGAGAGAGCCGACTGTGTGGCCTACCGCGTCGTTCAATCCAGCGGAGACGTTTGGCTCTGTCAAGGTGCGGTTTAGGAGACGGGATGAAATATAACCAGCCTCTCGGGATACCTCGTAATCGGTGTTGTATTTATCCCATGTGAATCTTTCCATTGTTTTGTTTAAATTTATAAAACAAAGTAAAAGCAGATGCAAGTCAGAATTACTTATGCTTTTCGATGACGTTCTTGATTTCTGAGTGTAGCAGCTACGAACTGTGATGGCCTCGTATGCCATCACCATTAGAGCGGCAAAATGTAACTTTTGCTTTATGCGGTGGCAACAGCGGCCTCTGCTGCTAGGAGTGAAAAAAACAGGCCAGCGGTGCAGAGTTCTTGGTTCTGCTGGTTCGTTTCATTGGATAATCTGGTGTGAAAGCTCATTGCAACTCTGGTGCGGACCAAATCAGTAAACTAGTTCCCAACAAAACATGGAATGAAATTTGATAAGAAATCCACCGAGTCCATCAAATTATAGACCCAAATTTGTTGATACCTCATTGGCAACAGTCAGAAGAAACACTCTTTGCAGGAGATGGGACTTTGACCGGGACAGAGAGGAAGAACACTGTTATCAGAGGAGCGGACATGAGTGTTAAAGTCCTGGAAGGGTTTTTCACCCTAACCCTCACCCTATTGCGCCTCCTACAACTGACCGGTTGACAATAGTTTCCAAATTTCAGGACAAAAAGACTTGTTTCAGGTCATTTTTGAAGCTACATGGCTTGAGAAAACCCCTCTAACAAGAACAACAACAACTCAAGGGTGTGCCGCATTTATGAAGTCACTTTTCTGGTCTCGCGTTTTGATGAATGATGGTTTGCTAACCTTGTCAGAGTAAGGCTCCTCGGTAAGATCGATGCCCTCGGCCTCCAGCCGCTGTTCCAGCATCGTGAGCAGGTCGGGACTCATTTTGTAGTGAGAAACCTTCCTCGCAACAGCCACCTTGCCCCCCAGGTCTGAGAGCCACGGGGGAGGCACAGATGGTGTGTCCGATTCCTCTCCCATGGATGAGGCTGAGGAGGTGATACAGGGGCTTGTGGGGGTGCTCGGGGTCTTGGCAGGCAGAGCCGGGGCACTGGGGCTGCTGCGGATTACAGGGCTACTGGGGTGGGAACGGGTGAGAGAGTGCGTAGGGGAAGGAGTGGGAGATGGCGAGGAAGGCAGAGATAAAGAGGGGTGACAGAGGCCATTAGCGAGTCTTTCTTTAGACTTCTTGACAGGAACCGGAGGTGGGACTGGGGGTTTTTTGGGATGAGTCCGGATAACCCTGTCCCCACTCGCATTAGACTCGGGTGGACTTGGGGTAGGACTGGAAAGGCGTTCAGGAGGGGTGGGGGCTTGAGTTGAGGGACAGGGAGGGCGCAGAGGCAATAGTAAGGGCACAGGGGGTCTTTCGGCCCTTCCTTTCGGACTCACTGGTGGTGTTCTATTCTGAGCAGGGGAACATTCATCTCTAAAGATCTTAATGGGGCTACCACTGGCTGATCTGGGCCCCTCCTTGGTGGCTGTAACCTCCACATTCACATCATTCCTTGGTTCAAATTTATGCTCCCAGTGCAGATCTCCCAGGGAGTGGGAGCGTTTCCACAGCCCAGCAGGCTGGAGGGGTCCATCCAGGTCCTCACAGCTGCGGCTGGTCAGGATAGCAGACTGTCTTTGGGATTTGCGGAGCCCCAGCAGGCTGAAGCCCTTCAGGGAAGGCTTGATGAACAAGCTTTTAGGGAACTTTGCACGCTGGTTCTTGCTGTTCTGCTGCAGCGCCTCAGTGGATAGAGTCATGGGCAGGGTGGGGTAGTCTGGAGACTGAAGTCCTGCGGAGGAACGACTGGAACGGGAAGCCTTTCTGCTCTTACCTACAAAACAAAAACACGACTTAGTAACGGTGACCATCTCAACGTTGTCCGCTTCAACATTTTACACTATAAAGCCAATAAATAGAACCTATGACACATTAATTTATTTTTCCACACTGGCTGCCTGCTATGGTGATGATCAGGTGACTCGTGTTACATGAGACACACATTTCCTGTACGCATCAACAGAAAACACCTTCACAGCATCGTCGTTGCCAGAATTATTCAAAAACCTGTTTTGAAAACTCAGCTCTTATCAACATCGTCATTGTCCCAGACTTATTTATGGACTGCAGTCAAAAGAAGGGACATGTTTATGAAGATCGGGAGGAGCACTACTGGGATAATCTAGCTCTTGACCGGACTGGCTGATTTATTGTTGTCATAGCGGCGATCCCAAATAAAGATATCTGGTCAGGATACCTCAAAAACACTGGAATGAAAGGCTGAAGCAACTTACCATCAGTCCTTTGGTTTACAGAGCATGATGGATGAAATGGATGAGTGCCACATAGTGTGGTTTGCCAAAGAATTTAAATGGTGGGATAACAGAAGGAAGTTCAGTAGATGGAATGCCATGAAACATCTCAACAGTTCCCACAAATGTAAAAAAACAAAACAAAACAAAACATAGTTTTATTTGCTATACAAATTTAGGAACAAATTATTATAATATGTCAATTATTTTGAGTTCAAAGTCTTACTACTTTACTTCAGTTGAACGTTTTTAGACATGAAACCTAAAGGCGATTACATCTGAACTTGTGTACTCATTAAAACATGCATTTCTGTTTGGCAGGAGCAGAATGATACACTGGAAGTGAGGCATTTAAGTGTTCAGGAGATCATCGTTACCTACCACAAACAGCCCAAATTATAACTAAATACTGTATATATTTAAACATAAAAAGTTGGTAGATTACAAGACACTTCAAAATAAAATCTAGGCACAGGAAAATAACATGATGTTGAAGAATGTCTGGTGACTACAAGAACTTAAGGTCATTCAAGGTTCTACGGTGCTTTTCATTTTGCAAAGGAGAGTTACGGCTTTCATTCATTCCATTTTCTGGCACAAATTTGTCATTGAACACCAAAGGATTTTTTTTTTTTAAACCCTCAGGTTGGTCTTTCAGGTAAGATGCAAAGCACGATGGGCATCTGTTACATCTATTATGTACCTGCTGTAATTGGCCATCAGGAAAGACTTTCATGTTACACCAGGAACCAAATACATGTGGAGTGAGGAGTTCCAAATACCCATCAGGCTGTGCTCTGTTTCTGTACGACTAAAGTCGGGGGAAATGATGATTGGTGGGTAAATTTGTGCTCATGAATGAGGCCCATTATCTCTGATGACTTTTGTTTATGTGAAGCCAAATGAAATGTTTCCCATTAATAATACTCTGCATTGATAAATATTCAAATTTTGAAATATTCATGAATGCACAGTAATAAATTCAAGTCACCCAAAAAGTGTATTATGCCTGTCAGTCACTCAAGAAAAAGTGTCTTGCACTCACGATGACTTTTTTCCCAGCTGCATCACT
Source organism: Aulostomus chinensis (assembly GCF_037954235.1). Classification (NCBI taxonomy): domain Eukaryota; kingdom Metazoa; phylum Chordata; class Actinopteri; order Syngnathiformes; family Aulostomidae; genus Aulostomus; species Aulostomus chinensis. The sequence goes on along the minus strand of NC_141339.1, from coordinate 14,943,223 downwards.
TTTTACATGACAGTAGCTAAAGTAGCTTAGCTTTAAGCTAATGGGCCCCATGGCCACCAAATGCAGGGGGGGGGGGGGGACGACGACGACGACGACAACATCTTGGTGAGCACAAGATACCTTTTTTTGGCGAGTACTTCAAAGTTGTTGTTTTTTTGTTTTTTTGGGTGAAGTTTTGCTCAAGTGATTTTCTATTCTTACGGCAGCACGTGGAACCCTGAACCTGAAAAATAGAAATGCAGAACGTTTACTAAATATGTTATGCAGCTAGTTTGGGAACAGGGTTTAGTGGCTTGGTGGGAAAAACAGAGTGAAAAAAAAAAAGGTGAAACATAAAAATCAAGCAAGCAGAACCAGAGTCCTTTTTGTTTTTTGTAAAGAGGTGGTTTTTATTCCACAACTTAAATCTCTATTGTGGCAGAATGCACACTTGAACTGTTGAACGTGGATACACACAGAGAGTTATACCCAGTATTTAAACTGGAACATAGAGAGCGAAGACAGAGCAGTGGGTTTATGAGTTATGGAGCTGTTAAAATGTTTTTTGAGTGAAAGAAAGAAAACATTTATGCAATGAGATAGAGCAGTCTTAAAAAATAAAACACTCATAAAATACTGTAAAACCTCTTGAGAAATGTCTAGAACTTCTTAAAATCTATGCACTACAATTGAAAACAAATTTTCATCCCTTTATTTAGAGGCACATGAATTGTTGTTGTGCAACAGTCACTATAAACACCCGGAGAGTGACATTCTATGACGGCGGCTGTGATCAGCACTCGTCTGACTGGTGCATTTCTGAAAAATGTCCAAGCTTTTAAAAATCACCACTGCAAAACGCAGGCATTTATTAACATGCTACTCTGCAAGCTCTTTTTTATTTCTATCTTTTTTTTTTTTTTTTTTGGTATTAAAAGCATTTAACAGAAATATTCTCTGAGCCCGTCATCGTCATCCCCCTGGTTTCCTTCTACCAGTCTGGTATCCGCGGGGAGAGCTGGGAATCTGAGTCCATGATTTGGCAGCGAGTTTGTTCTCAGTAGAACAGTTCTGTGCATTGAGGAGGGTCTCTCCCTTTGTGCATAGGCTCCCAGCATTTTGGGACGGTTTAGGCTTAGTGGTCTTGGCTCCTTCTCAGCTACAAGTGGGTACTGATGATACAGAATGCCTAAAAGGATGGAGAGAGCGATGAAGAATAAAAGTAGAGAAAAAAGCAGAGGGGTTCTTGCGTATGCGGGCCCAAACTGGTGGAGTAAAGGGTGAGGTTTTGGATCTATGGTGGCAAGATTATCAGGTGCTGGTCCAGAGGAGTGAGATGGGTGTTAGAATGCAGAAGCATGGCAAGAGATGGAGCAGAGGTGGAAGCCCAGAGAGGGAAAAGATGAAGGAGTTGCTGTGGCACAAGTGCAACGTTACACCTGCGCTAGGTCGACGCTAGGCTAATCCCCAGCTGTTTAAGCAAAGCTATCATTACCATTCTCCAGGTTCTCATTGCTCTCGTAGCATCCAGAGTCCCGCGGGGAGTCTCCGACCATGCCCCGACCCTCAGACAGCAGCTTCTCCTGGGAGCCTGACAAGCCGCTACGCTCAGGGTCACTGCTGCCTGGACACACACGCACGAAAACACCACACGGTCATTAAAATAAGGTTTGAAATGTTTCCCACTTGTGAAAGAGGGGTGCGGAATAAGTACGGGGAAAAAAAGAAGAGGGCAGGTTAAGGTGTGTGTTCATAGGAGGTCAGGAGGTGTGGCTCTGCTTGTGCCGCTATGCTAGGTATAGCTTTAAGCATTTCATCAGGTGTGAAAAAAAACAGAAGGTCCCACCTAAAACTTCTCCGGGTGGCAAAATCATGTTGAGCTTAACCGTATGTTTCCTTTTTAACGATAAAGGAACCAGCACAGGGCTTTTCCCACTAACTAACCTCAATAGATACATGTACGACATCTTATTGGGAAATACACTTATTGATCATCATTTTTAATGCCAGGCAAGCAGATAAATACCTTTCTCTCTCTATAGACCACCGGGTGGCTGAACGCTAGTTAGCTTAGCTGCAATGATGCTAGCAGTGGCACAGTCAAGAAACAAGTCTCAAAAGTCTACGATACCTTCTTCTGAGGTATGGTATTATTTTCTATAACAGAACTAGGGCTATGAATGACATTCGTTGTTAAAACAAACAAACAAAACAAAAACGCTGTTAAAATTTTTTTTTTATTTTAGTGTCAGAGTCGTACACAGAACTGCTCTCCTGACTTTGCGCAGTGATTCGACGCAACACCCTAAAAGCCCATGAAATAACAACAATTAGTAATTTTCATCTCTTCTGTTCACAGCAAAAGTCAAGCAAACCCTAGTTCTTTTAATGAAGTCCAAAAACTGTTTCCGAAAAAACAAACAAACAAACTTCGTGATAACTTGTGAGACAGCTAGCGCTACCACCTCACTGCCCGCATCACTGCAGCTAAGCTAACTTGCGGTCAGGTGCTCCAGTGGGGTTTGGAGCTCAGTTAACAAACACACACACACAAGAAGGAAAGAGGACCATCTATCTGTTTCTCTGAAAAAAAGTTGCTTAGTTACTTTAGGTATTGTTTCCAAACTCATAAACACAAATTGGGATAGTGTGTGTTTCAGGCTACTTACTGTCGTACTCCTGCAGCAGCTCCACGGCCGTTAGCAGCACCGCTCTGTGCTGAGGGTCTCTGATGTTCAGCTCATCCAGGTCCTCCTCCTCCAGCAACTTGAACGTGTCCAAGTCCTCATAGCCATTGAACAAGAAAGTGGGCATATGCTCCTGTGAACCAGAGACATTTCAAATGTACTGTAAGAGGTGGAGGTAGTTCAGGAGAAACACTTCTGCACATCATTTTCCATCTACAACGTGTGTTTGTTTTTTAAACCAGTGGTGACTCTACTGCTATAAGTAGTTTTACATTATAATCACTTCAAGCCGTGGCTGATTTACTTATGGCAGCCTCAACTCTCAACACAATTTAAAACTGGGTACAAACTTTGATCCTAGCGTGTTCAATTGAGCTGCTGCAACTTTGGCTAATTAGCTTTGCAAACGAATTAGCAGCATGGGAGTGTTTGGCTTTAATCCCGAATGGTGATCGACATGACAAACAGGGTAGAAGAAGAAAAGCTGCCAATTAAAAGACTGGAACATGAAGACCACGGTGATGACACCGGAGACCGTGCACGACACACAGAAACGCATAGAAGACAAAGATGATATTTGAAAATCAAGAAACGCCCTGTTGGAGTGCACCATTAAAACCACTTTTGAATAATGCTCGGCTCGACATTTGTGTGACACAGACTGTGTTCTGAGTAAAACCATCAATTACAACGGTGGAGTCCGCTGTGGAGAACTGTGTGTCTCTGTTCTGTTTCTACTGGATCATGCAGGACTAAACAAAAGACCACCAACTAACAAAAACACAGGCAGACGGGTCTTCTCACTCACAGAACTTTTTTGTATTTTTGGCTGCTTCAAAACTTAAATATTGTTCTAAATCCAAGGTTTTTTTTTGGGGGGGGGGGGGGGGGGATAGAGTCAAGTGGAAAAACTTGGTGTGGAGATTTTACACTGTCCACAGGCCCAGTGTGTTTGGTATCCTGGCTTGTTGATTCAACCAAAGGTTACATATCCTAACAGTGACCCATCGGATTTATACCAGCTGGTAAAGAGATTTATTGGGTTCGAAAAAAACTGTTCCAATAAAATGTGGAACTGGATTTATAAAGTGACAATTATATCATCCATTTGACTAGAAAATGTAATATTTAATCAGTATTTCATACATTTTTAATGTTGAACTCTTCAGTGTTGCTCTAGCTGGAAATGGAGAATCTGTTTCTCAGTCAGAGTTAAAAGATACGCAGGCTATAGCTACAAATGATCCATGAAATAATCCCTAATCTGTTTCAAATTTATGATAAACTGTTCATAGAATAACAGGGTGTATCACAATTTTAGACCTACAGCTTTATCACAGCCTGCTCAACAATGTGACAGGTTCCTAACGAAAAAAAAGGACCGTTAGTCAAGTTATCTACATGTATTCATAATAATAATAATAATAATAACTTATTATTGTTGAGGTCATCATGGAGAATCGTCTAAAATGATTGAATATGACATCTCATATCGCTGTGAACCGTCCCTGACAGTTTATTGCACCATTTTCCATTTTTGAAACCAACTTGAATGTTTTGCCCCGAATACAAAGTAACTCATATTTTCTGTTTCTGCTGGCGATAAGAATCTGTTACAGAGGCTTGTCAAGTCACAGGCTATGTGATGTCTTTAGTTCCATAGAAGGCACCAAGACGACATGGAGCAGAAGAGGTGTGAAATATTATTCTTGACTGTCTAGGAGCGATGGGTAACTGAAGTAAATAAAACAGAGGAAATGTTGAAATGACTTTCCCAGTCAACACCAGATTTCACTAAACTTTTCCCTTGTTTTCAAAGTTGTTGTTGTTGTTTTTTTCCATGGCTGGAAACATTTTTTTTCAAATATTTGCCAGGACACCTTGGATGCCCTCCTCCTGGAACCGTCAACTTATCGAGGTGGAGGAGAGTGAATGCCCTAAGGACCCTAGCAGTTATGCTGTCGGGCCATTTTAACCCTGGAAAGGTCACCCAAGGCAGACTGGTCCTTGGCGAAGGGCCAGATAAACAACAGTTCAAAAATTATAACAATATTTCCGTTGAACACAAAGCCAGCTAGCTGCCTTAAAACAGATGAGACATTAAGCTCATGTGGTCTGTCGACGCCCAACAATAAATGTAATTTCTGTGTTGACAGGACGCTGCACGACGCGCCTGACAAGATCAAGCCAAGGAACAACCAAGTGGCAACAGAAGCCCTAACCAGACTCGTGCCGAGCTTGAGAGGGCTAATCAACTCTCCACCTCTTGAGAAGAATTCACAGCAACGTGGAAGTTGTGATGGAGGACACTGTTCATTAGTTGGGGTGTGGTTGTGAGAAGGTGGGCGTTAACATTTATGCAACACTGTCACATCAAACACCGTGCGCTCTGCAGCCTGTGTTTGTCTCCGCTATATTTATCTCTGCTCGCCTGCATCTGTAGTCCCTCCATGTTTGGCTACAAGAATATTCTTGGTTACTTTCTTATCAGTTCTCTTCTCCTACTCGGGAACATTTAGACAGTTCCAAATGGTATTCAGATACGGCACAAGACGCAAAGATTGATTCTTGCCTGTAAGACTAAACTGATGGCACAAGAAGTAAGTTTGAGGATGAGTCCCAGTGTGATGATGTAAGGCAGGGCTTCCCAAACATTAGCCACTGGTGGCCGAAAGCTAACTATGACCATCATCATTATTAGTGATTTATATTACATTAAAACATATTTTTATAATGGGGCCTGGAGTAACAATTACAATTATAATAATCTACATTAGTACTAATGAGATTATTATCTTAATAGAAACTTTTTCTTTTTTTTTTTTCATCCTGCAGACCACACTGAACTTTACAGAGGGCCATGCTTGTCCACGGGCGCTACTCTGACCAGCCCCCGGTCTGTTAATATTCTACCTTCAGGTTGATGCGCTCCAGCAGCTCCTCCACAGAGGTCGGTTTGGGCGGTCGGCCCTTCCTCCTCCTCCTCACCGGCCTTTTGGGCTTCTCCTCTTCCTCGCTCAACACATCCACATAGATGAACTTGAAGGTTCCCACTTTGTTGTTGAGCAGACCCATCCATGTTCCCATGGGGGGTTTACTGATGATGTCGATCACATCGCCACGCTGGAAGATGACAAGGACAAGTATCCACTCTCCATTTAGTCCTGGATTCTTAACCAATTGTTACTGCTGTCATCAAGGCAATAAACTCCTGACTGGTGTGATAGAGCACCTCTTTAGTCATGCTACGTTGTCGTAGGTTTGTTTTATACCTTCAGTTTGAGGGAGTCGGTGTCGTAGGGGCTGGGGGTGAAGTCGGTGTGGACGCGGGCACGACCACAGAACGGTCCTCGATAAGGCGGCTCCTCATCATCACCATCCTCCGACTTGACACTTTCTCTGTTACTGGCTGATGAGTCAGTGGTGCTCACAGTCTGACCGCCTGGACACACACACACACACACACACACATACAAACACACACGTGAACACTTATGTAATGTATTAAATAACATCCTGTAAATCCGTTGATGGTGAATGTATAAAAATGTGGAAATGTTTAAGAAACTGCTTTATCTAATGGAACGCTGCTGAAATCGACATGTGGGGATCAGATCGACTTCCTACCTAATTATTCCGGCATGTTTGCCTGTCTGCCCACATGTAAGTGTGTTTGTGCGTGTGTGTGTGCGCGCGTGTGCGCAATGTCTCTGAATCACTGCATGCTTGCCAAGTCTTCACCCAGAACTCAAAATGATGGAGCAGAGATGTGATGGTGAAGACAGGTTGAAGTAATCAGTTGTACTTAAGAGCGTTTCCACCTCTCAGGTCAAAACTCATGACGACAAAAAGGGAGAGTCACGCCATGCCGGCATTCATGTCATACCAACGCAAAGTCTGTTTGTCTATAGGAATTTGAAACACGCAATACACATACACACGAACTGTCTCACACATATGCACACACACACACACACCAAGGAGGAAATGGCTAGCTCCCTCTAGTGTCACACATGACCAAAAACATCTAATTAAGACAGCTGGACCACTCCAAGACTCAAGGTCTATACTCCAGTCTGCCCATGTACGAACTGAAATATCTTACTCATTGAACTCTGTCCGCTAAGTGAGCTGCGTAGACTTTCCACTGAACCTCCAGCCTTGAGTTTGGGCTTCTCCAGAGAGTCTGTGTCAGGCTGGGGGGACTGTGGAGAACTGGGAGCTCCATCTGGACTCGACTGGAAGAAGAAGAGAGAGAAAAGCAGGGTAATGAAAGGACACATACACACCAGAGACACAAAGGAAATGTTGTGCATCGAAGGGCTGAATGAATGTGTGTGTGCGTGTGGGTGTGTGTGAAAAACACTGTGCATGAAATGAACATTTTTAGTCCACTTCAGCTCCAAAAAATGTGTTGCATTATTGTTACTTCCCTTGAAGTTTCACCCTTATTGTGCAGAGTTTGACACACAAGATGGTTTTCATATTCAAATGCTGAACAGGAAACATTTCTCGCCTTACAACTGCATTTAACGAACGCACACGCAAGTGTGATGCGGAAAATTGAAACTTTTTGAGTGCACATATGCGAATACTAGGGATATTTTAACATACTTGTATCATACCAGAAAGCAGGGAGTTCACAAACTTCTGTAAAAAAAATAAAATAAATAAAAAAAATCCAATAATTCCAACTTCCAGAGGCTGAAATACTCATTTTAACACTCACGGCCACGGGTTCTACTGAAAGAACGAACTGAAACACATGAGATCACTGTTACAAGCAGCCAGAATGAGTTTTCTCTGTCACAGGAGCCGGGCTAAAGTCCCTGCTCTCTCACTCTCTCTGCTACAGTGACTTGCCATCACTGAGTGATCCAGGGAGGTGTTGGAACTGCAGGTTCTGTGTGTATAGAAACATCCCTCTGGTGTACCAGCAGCTCTGGAGTTTAGAACAGCTACAGTGACTCACTCTCTCCCAGACCAGACGGACCAGCTAGAGCTTGATTGGTGCTGATACCTTATCCCATTAACTAGCTTATCTCCGATTGTTAGATGTTAAAAAAAACTTACATCCCAATAAACCGGTGACTTTCAGCTACATTTGTATAAAAGCACTCAAAGTTGTTTTGAGTTTATAATGATTTATATTTCTTTCTTTCTTTTTTTTTAACCAATCTCTATTCTATGCCTGTCCAGATTATGAAAATTAAAATCTCAATTTAACTGGACCTTTAAAATCATATTTTATGCTGAAAGAATCCATTTAGAAACCAGATCTTCACTGAGTGAGAAAATAACCTTGTGGTGTTAAACTCTACCCGTTATTCAAAAGCTATGGGAACAAGAAGAAAAAGACATTTTTGACTGGAGTTGGATTTAATGATAAGTGAATGCTTGCGAGCGAAGTTCATAAACTCTGACAGACTGATTAAACATCTACATGATTTGGCTGCTTCATTCATCCACTAGGTGGCACTGCAGTCTATAAAATATCCTGCTTAAATTCATTCTGAGAGGCCAATAATCATTTTTCCTTTTTTGCTCCTTTACAACCCTTAACTCAGTGACTCATGCCGGGATATGTGGGTCACAATGTTGAGACCTCCATGATGGACGGATGTTCATGACACATTCTACGAGGCGACACTGAACAGCGAGGCTGGACAGACCCGCTGGTCAAAGCTGCTACGTGCCCAGAAAAATTAGGCCAGTGCAGCTGAGCCAACCATTATACACTCCAACAGTTGAAGTCTCCATTTCCTGAGAGCGAGCCTGGGGGAGACTTGCATCACTCAATGAGCTCAGCATGTAGCACACACTCCACCCTCCGTGCCGGACCCAGGGAGAGCACAGCAGGGAGAGACATCCAAATGTGTGCGTTTCAGAGCAGCTCTGTGTTTATTCTGTAACTAACACAACTACACCCACCCACTCACCGCCTGTGGACAGAATATGTGGCCCAGAGTGTGAAAACATCCTTTAAAATGTTTGCAGGACACAAGGAGCTTTTATTTCTTTACAGATATGCTTGGCTAACTGTTTCTTAGGATTATATACAGATTTGATGTGTTAGCTGCTACATTTCAAATAAGGTTTGACTTTATACATATGCACACATCATTCTCCACGGGGAATGTTTATTCTTATTTGATGCATTCAAGTGTGTGTGTTCTAACCTGCTCAGACAGAGAGCTGCTGTACTTCTTGGACATACGTTTCCTCATCGTCTCCTTGACTGATTTGACCTTCTTGCCCAGTGAGATCCGTGATGTAGTGGGCGATTTAACCACTTCTCTGTATATGGCCTCTTGCTCTTTATTCTGCAGGATTAAGGGTAAAGCAGGAGGATTGAGCAAGAGAGGGAAAGGGCGAAGGTCACAAAAACAAAGATGGAGGAAGAAACGAGCGAGTGATTTAGTGCGACAGGAGAGATAGCACTTACGTTGCCCTCTGAGCCCGTGTTGACCACATGGAGGGAGCGATTAGACAGGTCGAAACCTCCGAAACTACACGTTCTCTGTGTCAGGGGGAAGGCAAAAAACAGTCAAATGAGTCACCCTTGAAAAGTCACGTTAGAGCGATTCCCCATCCACACCCACCGAGGGCTCAACTAAGTCACAGTGATTCATGCTTGGCACAACACAGGCAGCACTTTGACTGATGTCCATGGGTATATGATTTGTTTATATGTATCGCTATACATGAGGGGGCATGATGTCATATGGGACTGTGGACAGCCAAAAGACATGATGTAACATAGATTATTATATGATCTTCTGTTTAAATTAGTGAGTTACTGCATGGTCCCAAGCAAATGAGCTGTTTTATGGGCCGTAGGGAGCATGCAGTCAACTCTGCAAATGTGGTTCGTGTGGTTTGGATCTCAGGAGAAAATACTGGACCAAAATTAAATTAAAGTCTTTTGATGAGGCTAAATTTTCAATTGTGTTTTACATGTAGGCTGATGCAAACCGTCTGGTGGTTAATTATGCAAACACACACAACACATAGGTTGGTTGCTTATGTTATTCTCATCAGAAAAAGTTTTTTTTTTCTGCTGAGAGGACAAGGTGATATGGAGGTTTTCCTTGACTTTGGAGGTAAAAGGCAAGATAACGGCAGACACAAAGAGGGAGCTATGAAATGAGGAGAGAAAACATCCAGGGTTGTATTGCTGAACTGGCTTAGATAGTATAGATCCTCTCAAAACTCTGCAGTAGATCACACACAAACATGCAGACACATACATGTATCTGCCAAAAACCCTCAAGAGAGGCACTTGATGGTGTTCCTCCTCTGTTTAAAAAGCCATTACTCCTCAACTATTTGACTAATCCCTCCGAGCGTGAAGACATTGCACTCGGAGAGGTTTTTTTGTTTGTTGATATATCAGATGTCCACAGCTGCAGTCCCCATCACAACTTCCCAGGAAAAGAACAATTTTGCAGATCAAGCGACGTCCAAAAAAGGATGTGATGGTAATGTTCGATGGAATGGACATGCACCCAGAAAAAAGAAAAAAGAAAAAAAAATCCAAAAGGTAATTATAAGAAAATAAAAAAATCTGCAACAATAGAGGCATGGGCCAAAAAAGAACACGAAAAGCCACAACAGAAAAAAGTGGGTTCGGAGATTGTTTGAATGAGAACGACCTCACTAGTACACGATAGGATTCAGGTACCCTCAAAGCTGCAGGATAGCTCTACTGCATAACCGCTAAAGGATGTGTCATTATGAAATAAGTACAGTCTTACAACATGTTCCTTTCTGCGAGCATCCTGTGTCGTGGGAACTGTAAGGACCATTCACGTAAAGGGGCTGTTCATGGAACATATCCGTGAGGCAGTGCAGTTCTAAAGATGAACACCTACAAGACTGTGGAAGGTCTCCTCTCCTCACAGGGATCGGTGTGACTGCATTAGCGCACGCGATCTTCAGGGATCTGACATTTATAAAAGGCACCGCTGCTGTAACTTAACCTCCTGAGTGGGGCACTTCCATAATCATTTCATATTCAGCTCTAATAAAAAAAAAAGTATGAAGCCAAAGTCATTCCTTTAAAGGTCATGGAAGATATGGCGTTCCTCTAAGGCGATTACGTCAGGATAGATAGGCTATGGATGGTGATATTTGACCTGTCATGTCTCGTGTTTGTGCGTTTCCTGCGGCTTTACCTTAAACCTTGGAGCTATTCTGCAACTTTGAAGTACACAGACTCCTGCTCACACGAGGCGGCCGATTTAAACCTCATAGGCTAAACTCACAGACTTCTGTTGGATGCGTAAGAGCACACGCTTGGTGCAGCGGTCCACGCTGGCCGCCCACTTCCTGTCCGCCTCACGATCCTCCTCCAATAGACAGCGACGCTCAGCGCGGCTGAGGGTCACAGGGCGGACCAGTTGGGCCCAGTTGAGGTGACCATACAGGCTCCGTTCTACCACATAGGTGATGTTCAGCTCACTGACTGCAGTTCGACCACGCAGCCTGCGAGAGGGGAACACCCAGCTCCCTCCCCCGCCAAAACCTTTTGATTTGGCTACATCACTGCGGGCGGGGGAGGAGGGGGTGACAGACAAAGGGGAGACAGGGGTCTTGGTGTTGCGTGAACGCTGGTACAGTAGGTGCTTGGTGGAGTAGGCATAGTTGGGGTCTGGTTTCCGGTGGGTCCAGCTGCCGTGGTGCCTGCTGGTGGGATGATGTTTAGGGCTGCCTGGTGGATCATCATCCAGGGTAATCAGGAGGCGGGACTGGGCGTGGGGTTTAGGGCGAGGTTTGGTGAGGCCGTAAAAGGCGTAGAGGGCCTCGTTGTTACTTACCCCGTGAGAGATGGAGCTCAGGGCCTTCCTCATCTCGCCGTCAGTCGTGGAACGTGACAGCTTCCCCTCTTCGTCCAAACCACATCCATCCAGTTCTGAGAAGGAGGACCCACTACCTCCCACACCGGAAATGGAGCCTCCTAGACCCCCAGAGTTGACTGGATTTCTTCTCGGGGGGCGGATTAGGCCGTGGGTACTGGAGGACTTACTGAAGGTTTTAACCAGTTTGTGTCCAGACCAGGTGTCCAGGCTGCTGGAGGAAGGCGAGGTGGTCAGACTGTCTGTGTCTCCATCCACAGACAATTGATCATGGGTGAGAGAGGGCAGAGAGGCCTCCTGGGGTAACAAGGGCTTCTTCAGGACCCCCGTATACAGAGCTGTGTTGTCGTCACAGGTCGGTGGTGACTCTAGATTCAGAAAATCTAGAGGAAGAGCATAAAAAAGTTTGTTACTCTGGAGTATTAAGACATTGGTACATGAGGTATCTGTGGGTTTTTTCAGTCAAACAAACCTTCAGAGCCATGTTTCTTGCCCTCTTCCACCTTGATGAGTTTCTTCCTGACACGACGTGTGGAGTTAACCAGCTTGTGAAGACGTTTAAACTTCACTGAGTCCTCCGACTGCTCATCGTCTGACTGTTCCCGAGACTGGCAGGAGAAAGAGAGGAAGAGTGAACGTTGTGGATGGACGAATGGAATCCTAGAAAAGACAACTGGAGCTATGATTAAGGCATGCACAACGCACTTGAAATGTATGGAGAATATCTTGAATTGATTTGATCATAATAAAAGGAGACAAATACACCATTGTGGTTTTGAGCATGCCATTATAATGCAACACATGAGAGCGTCGTTTAAGGGTGGAGTCAAAGTTAGTGAGGTGAGAAATGGATGGCACAAAGCATTGTGGGAAGTACCTTTTTTATAGATAACCGTCGAAACAATGAACCAAGTGACAAATGAATCAGTACAATGAGAGGACTATTTGGCGTGAATGCAAGGACGCTGGTCGCACATTTATTTTTGGATACTGCTTTTAAATTCTCTGTGTAGTGGAAGGGTTCATCACTGTCTCACACACACACACACACTTGATTATCAGTCAGAGCACACCCATAGTAAAGCTGTCCAAGCTGTGTGTATATGTATGTGTGAGAGAGAGAGAGAGAGAGAGAGAGAGAGAGAGAGAGAGAGACTTGTTAGGGCCTCTGTGTGGTGATGATGACAATGACCCATAATAAAGACTGCCGAGCTGGGAGCACTGTCATTGTCACGGAGCTCAAACAGCTTAATTTGTTTCCATTGGTTTCCACAGAAACGCTACATCTCTGGTCTCGCTCTGCCAGCTCCATGGTTGAGGTTGACTGCATGGCTCACAAAGCCTCACACAGGCAGACACGCACACGAGAGAGAGAGAGAGCGAGCGAGAGAGAGACAAGGCCAGGCTCGGCTCTCTGTCTGATAATGTCCAGCTCTATCCTGCAGCTCGAAGCTAACAAGCAAGAAACCGCTTAATTGTAATCGTTGAGTTTCAACCACAAGCCTGGCTCCAAGGCCACTGACATACAGCAGGGATGATGTTAATAACTGTGGCTTGGAACAAACAGATCTGACACTGTTCATAAATTCTCAATGGCACCACATCACCTCCGACTCCTGCGGGCTTGCAAACATCAACGATCGCCAAGTTAGGAAACACCGACCACGGTGCCATTCTAAAAGACCGTTCAATCAAACCAGTCCAAATTCTCCAGCAATTCCAGAGGTGTGTAATCAACTCTGAGGTCCTCTAATACATCGACCCAGCAGACCGGAGCAGACCCGTTCATTTGGGCTCTCAAAGACCGCAGAAATAGGTTCTGAAAACTCCAGTGTCCCTCATCCCAAATCCTCTTTGTCAACCTCTTAACTAAACCACACAATTCTGGCTTCAGTGAAGACTCCTTCAACTTTCCATTTGCCCTGGACAATGCCTACATTATTAGCTTCCAACTATATAACAAAATAACAAGTACCTGGCAGAGAGAATTGATAAAGTAGACAGGAGTGAGGTTAGATTGCAGTGCAGACTGGGATTTTGGAAAAACATAAAGAAAAGCAGTATCTCATATGAAATCACTGACTGTTATGGACAAAGCAGATTTAATAAATTAGTTGAGAATAAAGAAAAAAATTTTTTTTTAATGCCTTATGCTGTTTATTGGTTTGGAGCCTAAGGGAGAACAGGATGAGGACATGATAAACTCAGACCCGAGAGACACCATCCACCCATGGGACCACAAAAACAGGACAAACAACCTGCACAGACAGAAGAGTCCAACATATGGGGACATGAATCAAGCCAGGCTGAAAGGTGGCCGCTGCCATCAAGGTCAAAGCAACAAATCCGTGCCAGAAATTTCCATTTCAATTCACAAAGAAATTTATGGATCATTCCATTTTAGACATGCACATGGACTCCATGTGCACCACTCCATAACAATACCACCCTCGCGGTAGAAATTAAGGTTCCCATGTTCCAACAAACACAGCCAGACTTTTAAGAATTCTTATCCTTCTCATGAAGTAAAGAGCATCTTACCGGATCTTTTGGGGATCAATATTTTGCATCCGACAAGAACAAACCCTCCAAATCCATCCCTCCTCGACCACAATGTCAGAAACACTCGTGACATCTGAACATGTCTGTAGACGCAACCCGTTGGGGAATTCAGCTCAGACGAATGAACGACTGTTTGGAAGTGCCGTGTGGCGCAGCTCGGAGAGAAATGCGTGTTGTGCACGGAGAACAATCCCAGTATTTGAGCGCCTCTGACCCTGCCTTGGCCCCCACATCGCTAATGGCCAGTCTTGGAATGTTGGCCGTGATCACCAAGGGAAGACAGACCGTAGACAGACAACATGTATGCTACTGCATTGATGTCAGCTCCAAGCATGTACTGTATATCATGTCTGCATAGAGAATGCAGAGACAGAAAACTATTTAAAATGGAGAATGACCTAATTCCATTCATTACCAGGGAGAAGGGGCACTACTTGACACCGATAGAGGCCCCAGCAGAGTAGAAATATTTCCTGAAGTGGCCAATTTTGGAACTTGGGGGCAAAGGGAAAGAAGCTGCCCCCCTTTCAGGGCCTGGAGGGCAAGTAGAAAGTTTTTATCTTCTCTCTCTTTCTCTTTCCTCATGTTTCCTTTCCGCCTCAAGCCTTTAAGTTTTTTTTTTTTTTTTTTTTGCCCCTCAGAACTAAGCTGTGTTCCTCCAAACAATAATCCTTCAGTAAGCCTTCGCCTGGTGTGTAACAGCCCGATCAATCAATCTTGTCCAAAAGGAAATGAGCTGATGGTAACTGAGGGATATGAGGCACGTCAATCAGAAATCTCATGTACAATTAATGGCATGTCATGTAATGAATGATATCATCTCATATAGATGATATCATTAAAATGACCTGAAGAAAGGGGTTCATAAAGGTTCTTTTCTAAAAGAACTGATCTGATCTCCTTGCATTCATGAATGTAAACCATAAAATAATCCTTGACTTTGACAACAAAAACATGAAAAATGCAGCACAAAGTGGATCAAAGACAAGAGCCCACGTTGTCGTATTTAGAAATTAGCAGCATAAAAATAGATATATTAGTCATGTGGAATTTTTTCATTTGGATAAACTCACATCCTGTTTGAAAAAAAAAGTGGGTCAGTGTGTGTCAGACTGTATTATTCCCACATGATGCCACATGGTTCAAAACTAATGAAAAGTGGCTGTGACCTACATTTAAAAAAAAAAAAAGCCAAATGAATGTATACTAACGAAAACACAAACAGTAAAGTGAGACAGTGGACTGTAAACACAAGTGAATATACAGGATGTGATTGTCTGAGCTCCAGCTCCTCCATACAGTATCCTGAAGACTCTTCAGGGGTACCGGGGGAAGTGTGGAGGTCTTTTCCACAAAGATCACAGCTGACAAATCACTGCTGACTGAAGACTGTGTTGCCTCAGAGAGGAGGGGGGCGGGGGGGGGGGGGTTGTTTAGTCTGACACCTGCAATCCACTGGGAGCAGGTCCATGAGGTGGCTTTGTTCTGTCATCCGCACAGCTTCACATCCCACTGGGAATATTTCCCAAGTGGGGTGTTTTGTTCTCCCATTTTTTTTGTTGTCTTCTACCGTGTAAGATGGCTTCAAAGTTACATGGTTTCCTTTTTGTCTGTTCAACTGAGTTTGCTTGTGACTGAAGTAATACAGTTAAAGCTACTGTACGGAACATTTGTCTCCATCTTCAGCCAGTGACAGCTGGCTTACGCCCCATGGCTTGACTGTTAGCATACTCGGTTGTTGCCATTTCACCTGTAAAACGGTGGTTAAATTGCTTTGAGCCTCACACAACCCCCTACACAGGACCCCGCTTCACTCTCAGAATTGGAGATGGTCTGATAGAAGTTGAAATGTCTAGAAGAGCTGCACAAATGAATTATTTATCCACATTTATGTTAGCAGATGGCTAACTGGAAGCTTGGTCTACATGTAAATGCTGAGTGTTCTCATAAATGCATACGAGCAGAGCTTCGGTCCACACATGCAGCATCCAGAAAACAATGACAGCTTTACCTGGCTGCAATGAGCTCAAGAGGCATAGTCAGAACTCATCTGACGCAGGGGTGCTCATTTATATCTGAACCCAGGATGATGCACTGAAGCTTTAGCACATCAATAAACATCAAACGTAAGATAGAGCAGTTTTAGATGTTAAAATACATTAAACTTCAAAATTATTTCATGGTATCTATTCTTCCTATGAACAAGAGATGCTTCTTTAATTAAAATTATGCTCCACGCTGTTACTGTGTCTTCACCTTGTGTTTTAACTACTCGCTGCAGCTTGTTGGCGTAATTTTTAAGCAGAACAGAGTGGAGTACTGCTTCTTGGAAACGTCAGAAAAATGCTGTGGCATGTTGGGTCAAGAGTGGCTACGTTCGTGTCCCTGCCGGGATCAAGAGGCACCGACTCCACTCGCCTTTCCACAAGTTGCAATTACCACTCATAGGTAGAAACGGAGCAGGCCTACATTTCCATTAAACTATACTCATGACTATTAAGGCTAATAAATGGGGATGAAGTTCATATAACCTGAAGATTACTTGACAGAAGTCTGTCACCGCTGGAGCTCACGTTTACCCCGAGGGCAGCTTGGCAGCTGAGGACCCACAGAGGTAAAAGCCCACTGAATTCTAAGGCACATGACATGGTGGAGAGACTGCATGTCCAAACAAAGCATTTATTGTAGATCGCTCAGTAGCTGGAGAGCAGAAAGAGAAGGGGAGGAAAAAAAGTGAGAGAGTCGTAGAGTGAAGGTAGTTTATGGTCTGGCGTTATAAAAGTGTACAATATGTTACCATACAGGAATCTGATTGATGGATGGTCTTCTTTAAAAAAAAAAAAAAAAAAAAAGCCACCAAGCTAAGGATTACTAGTTGAGTCTACTGTATAAAGAAACAACACCACACACCTCCATACACACACTCTGAAATCAACAGTCTGTAATATCAAACTGAAAGGTGAGAGTGGTTGAGATAGGAATGTTAAGGGTTTTCAGGGTGGGGTTGGGTAGGGTGGGGTGGGGGTACTTACATTGCAGTTTGAGGACTGGTTTAGATTGGGTGCAGATCCTTCAGTCCACTCTGCAGTGTCAGAACTGCTGGACTGTCTGCTGCGCTCATACTCCTTCAGCTACGTGGAGAAGAAGAGTTTAGAGAGGCAGAGGAACAGGGCGGGACCACCCACTCTCACCCAGCATGCCATGGCTCTACCCAATACTGAACATCAAAATCCATCTTGCATATATGCAGACAGACAAGCACGCGCACGCACGCACACACACACACACACACACACACAGCTCAACCAGTGATGTAGTGGTGAAAAAACATACAGTAGCTTGAGGCTGTCGGAACTTAAAAAATAAGGTGCATTACTGATTCAGGAAAGCCCTGGCTTTTCAAAATGTTCCCATCTTTGATGTGAGAGGCGTGACTTTTTGTCATAAAGATTTATGTCCGAGTTTCTCAGGAGACATAAATCTTACCTCATACATTTTAAGTCCTCGGACAAGAGCTGGAGATTAGGGATGCAGCAATTGTAAAAGTCTGGGACGATTGTGACAAGAAAAAAAAAGTCACCACATCACAGTGTGGCAGGCGGATGGTGCAAACCAAACTACGAAGAGGAAAAACTCCTGCACAGTGTCATCATCAATCATCCAATCAGAGGGCTGAAATTGGTTTGACTGGTAGAGGATGATTCAGGCAGCTCCTGCATGTGTGTGTGTGTGTGAGTGTGTGTGTGTGAGAGAGAGAGAGAGAGAGAGAGAGAGATTCTGCCCGTATATCTTGTGAAGGTCAGACGGACAAAAATGTTGTGAAAATAAATAAATATTGCAGCAGTAAATGAGACAGCGTGCAGGAGATTTTCCTATTCACTGAAAATAATAACTGGGCTGATAGCTGCTGCCAGTGCCAATGGGTTTATTTTGTTACTTATACCCCTAATAAGGTAAATAAGAAACGGTCAGGACAATTAGGTCATCAGCCCTTTATGACATCATACGTAATATATCTATTAATGAGCACAAATGAACGCATGAGCATCTACCAGTATCTTATACCCTGCACATACAGTGCACGTGTTGTAGTGTAGTTTGTGTCGACCTACGAAGGAAAAAAAAAGCCGATTGCTTCCTATCTCGGTGTGAGCAAAGGAGGAATCGCCTTTTTTTCTGATCAAACTCACTGCGGACCGAGCAGCTCAGTTTGTGGCCGAGACGACAAACAGCAGCCGAAGTTACTGGCCACTCGTTGCATGCGGGTGGTAGAAAACACCGCATTTACATAGATTTTACTTGAACATTAATGCGAATCAGAGCTGGAGCTGATAAATACCTGAATGAAGGAGGGAGTGAATGCTGATTGTACCCTGTCCTATTGCAGATAAAAGCCAGATGTTAGCAGGGCTTTTATGACCAGAGGGAAAGCATCTTTCCTTGCAGACAGGCAGCCAACCCAGCAAATACTGGCCAAACCTGATTTGGGGCTGACTACTGTTTACATTTTTATAGGATTTGTAGTCCACTACATTGCTGGACGTACACTACATACAACTGTTTAGGCATTAAAGAAAACCAATACGATGCTATCGGTCAGTGATGCACACTCATTTAGGACACACAAGCACAACAACAGTTTGAAAAAAAATTAATTATTCACAAGGGTTGATTATTGATTGGTACGTCTGAGTATCAATTCATGAAGAGAGAAGCTGAGATCACGGTATTGGACGAGAGAAAATCAACGTTCTTGAGGGGGAAAAAAATGTGAAGGAAGATCATTAACATCTGCCTTGTGCAGAGCAATCCAGCACTGGAATGCCGCTGGACGGTCATGCCACCCATAAGCAAGGCATAGTAAAAGGTGATTGACAGGAAGAAAAGAGGGAAGATAAAGGGAGAAGTAGAGAAGGAGAACACCCAGAATGAACTGAAAGGGATTTCAGGGAGAGCCCGGTGAGTATCCACCATGTCCACCTAGAAAGAACAGCCACTGTGCACCAAAACATCCCATCAACAGATGGAGCTGTTGAGTAACAATCCATCAATCCTGCAATTATGAGCTCAGTTATAAACCCACACACGCTCCAAGAGATCACACCCGCAAATCCCCTTGTGAACCTTTGGAAACACCACTAGTTCTAGAGCATGTTGTGTAAAAAAAAAAAGGACATCGCAAAATTAAGATGCGAGTTTTCATAGGGGTTAGTAAGAGTTAGTCATTTTAGTAAGCCAGAGCAGGCATAGATTGGAGTCCAAACCAGGATAAAAAAGGAGGATTATGGGTTTTTCATGGGAGGCTACAGACTGGCAGTCTTAAGGGGAGGGATGAAAATGGGGTTCAAGATGAGGAGGCGGGATGGAGGCTCCTACCCGAGCCAGAGCTTCTTCTACAGTGATCATCTTCTCTTTCACCATCATCATCAGCTGGATCCGTTCCTCATCGCTCATAGTAATCTCGCTGGCCACGTAGCCGATATCCTCTCCTAAAGGGGGGGCAAGGTGAGTCAAACAATCATGCAAAATCTCTTCGGCAATTCACAAATGGTGTCGAACAAACCTTTGGATGTCTGTCGCACGACGGGTTTGTGCTGAGACTTGCGGAAGTTCTGCCAAAAAGATTTGTTCTTCTTCTTGTTGTCCCATTTACCTAAACAGAAGGCAGAGTCGGTCACATGGAGGATAAGTATTCACCTGAATAAACATCAAGATTTGGTTCAATTCTGTTTCTGGGCTTGGGGGAAAAAAAAAGAAAAAAGATTTGCACCAGTGCCTCTCATCTTACCTCCAGATCCATCTTCAGAGCTGGATTTGTGCAGGGGCATTCTAGAGAAACCGAGAAATAACATAAAATATCAGAAGACAATCTTTGCAGCACTTCAAAGCACATTTCTTCTAACGAATGTAGATTTTTGGCAAGGCAGGCTGCAGTTATGTCTGTTCACCACGTGGGGTCACTAGTGGCACTACAGTAAAAGTGAACTGTGTTCCTGATGCTTGGCAGGGCCAGATGAAGGTAATACCAATAATTTACAGAGCACCTGAGAGGAGAAATTAACATGGATGAGGAGGAGAGAAGGCAACGAAATGAGGCTGAAGAATAAAGGGGGAGAATACAAGGAAGAGAAGGAAAGAGAGATTCGGGAAAGAGGAGGAGGAAAAACCGCAGGGCAGACTCAGCCTGTTTGTGTTTCCACTTCCTTCCACAGGATAGACAGTCACGAGGATGACAAGGGGGAAGAGTGGAAGAGGGAAAAATGGAAAGTAAAAAAAAAAAAAAAATTAGAACCTTCCAAAATAAACAGAACTAAGGGTACAAAATAACAGCTCAAAGGCTGCTTATGAAATTATACTCCAATCATAAGGTAAGCATGAACAGCCTTGTCCCACTTTTCACTCGAGTTCAGCACTCTTTAGGGCCATGGCTGGGTCTCGCTTGTTGTGAGGGAGGACATACACTCCATCATTAAGCAATCCATTGCTGTCTCCTTGACAAAAAAAAAAAGGGGAGGTGTGGGGGCTTCAAATTTTTCAGATTGGGTTAAATGGGTTGAGTGAAGATGGTTAACAGACAGTGAGGCTTCGCGGCAGACTGTACCTGTGTACACCGGCCTACAGGTGTGTGTAGGTGTGGAAGTAACAGGGAAAACTCTTCAATTAGCTCAACAAAGAGGAACAAATCCAAGTGGGCAAGGAAGAGAAGACCCTCTGAGGCGTATTACGACAATCTCTCTGCTTACAGCATGACAGCCGTCTCTTTGAGTGCCTCTCACTTGCGCGCACTCTAAACAACCGAGCAAGTGGTCATGTGACTGCTAAGGCATGCGATGAGACAAGCGAGGGAAGTAAACATTGTGACAGGATCAAAACAAAATGAACAGGTCACTTCCCTCTTCTCTGGATAAATGTGTGTTGTTCAGACACGGCAGCCCTCTCTTGGTGCAATGGGAAATCTTCATGCGGCTTAAAGCTGGGCTACCATGGCAACATAATGAGATGCTAATTGAATGGAAGCCTGCATGGTTTGCCCCACTGCTCATCCCCCTCTCAGATAGGCTAGGTCCTGAGCTAATGCTAATAGAACTTACTCAATGGAAGCTTTTCTGTGGCAGGGCTGCACCCCCTTTCCTCCTTGCTCTATAAATTAGCCTCCGGCGCAGTGCACACATGCATACACACACATCTGCATGCTCGCACACTTTAAAAAGCGCGTGAATGACTTTGGAAAGGAGTGTCAATCCAGCATTGTGCGGCAAGGCAATTTAATTGGTTTAATCTTAGATCTATGGCTTCCTTTTCTATTTGAATCCTAGCCTTTGCATTGAGTCGGGACACTTAACTGCCTTTTGCCTCATTAGCATAAGAAGCTAACTTGCCAATTTGGGAATAATATAAAGCTGGTTATCTCAACTTTGGAGAAAACTGGAGGACATGAAATGCCAGGGTTCATCTCTGTGCGCGCGACTACCTCCACAAGTGTTCGTGATCACATTACCAGCCAAAGAGGTTATGTTATTGGTGGTCTTTGTATGGCTTTAAACAGGATTACACAAAAAGGACGAAGCTGAATTCTAACAGACTTTGTGGAAGAATGTAGCAGGAGCCAAGGAGCAACTCCATACATTTTGAGGAAGGTCTGTTTTACAAAGTGAAAAATGGCTTTTTTTTTTATACTGGGTTTACCAGTAAATTGGCCTTGGCTTTCCAAGTGCCAGCTAGCAGCTAAGGATGTTGTTCAAGCTGCAAAGAAGCAAGTGAGGAATGACACAAAAGCATACACAGTCAAAGTCTCCAATGAACACTGGCTTTTTAAACATCAGAAACCTATAAACTAGGCTACACAGTTGTGTGCCTTCATGATAAGAGCCTGTCACAGAGACCTTTGACCCCTCATTTTTTTTCTGATCATCTTTGAGTCCAAGAGGAAATCTGAGCAGAATTTGAAGAAATTCTCTCAATAGATTTCAAAGATATGGTTTAAATGGTAAATGGGGCATACGGACGGATAACATAAAACCATGATGGCCAACAACTTTCCCCGGTACAGAGGCACAATAAAGACTGAACATAACTGAGTGTGCAGCAATAATCCACAATGACTTACGGATCTAGAACAGCTCCTGGCCTGTGGGACAGAGATACTGCCAAGGAAAGGTGATGAAGTTGCAAGTAGCAAGATGCAATTTCTGTTTCTTACCCATGGATTATACTCTACTTGTCGTTAATGTATGTATGTGTGTATTAAGACAGGCTGGTCACCTGATCCCCGTGTTCTAATGGACACAATGGAAGGTGATGACCCGGTGTGACAGTGTCAGTGTTCTCAGGAAAAGCAGAGGAATGATGACTGCAGGGTCATGCAAGAGGTCAGAGGTCACATGGAATCATGCATTCCACACAAATCAACCATCTTCTGTTCAACAATGCATGACTATTTTACATACACACTTTCTACTGTGCCCTCCATTCTTCAGCAAAAATCAAGTGGTAAATATGGAGACGAGGCATTTAGTTTGCAAATATCACTCACAAAGCGCTGATTACTGGTTTTGGAGCTGCTAATCATCGCCTTGTATCTTGTGTCTGTGCAGATGTATGCTTTCATCAACATCCATTTACCCTTGTTGTTAACCTCACTGATAAGTTTGCTGCCCCCCTTTTGTAACAATACCCACCAATCAATCACCATCCAAAACAGGAAGTCCCCAGCTTGAACCCTCCAGCCTTTGCTGTCATCACTATTTACATGTAAGGCATTATGAGAACTGTGCCCGCCTCCTGCCAACAATGTGATGAAGAGCGAGACGGACGGGGGTGGTGGTGGGGGGCGCAGCCCAAGATCAGGTCTGGGTAATCTCCTCTGGGTGCTATTGTCTGGCAGAGGGGTGATGATAGGAGTATCCGTGTATGAGGCTGTGTGTGGGAAATGTTTCTGAGAAATGGAACGGGCTTTTCTATAAAGTCAGCCTGCACATGATAAATCACTTTACCTGAAAGCCATTCACAACGATGGTGAGTGACAATAGGAGATGTAATTGAAAACAGGGTTGTGAGAGAGGGGAGATGGACTCGAAGGGACAGTTTCTTTGGTCAATGGAGGGATGAGATTGAGGTCATATTTGTCCCAATGCATGAAACCTTTACAGAGTTTAAATCTTGTCTTAACTGACCACTAGCGGTTTAACTTCTCACCTTGCTTAAGCACAGGTATTACCCCATCTGGGTGTGGTTAAAGGTGTAACAGAACCTAGCTCTGGCCAGAGTCCCAAATGTCGCCCCAATGAGGGAAATACAACACTATTTTCAGTCAGGCATATTTCTTTCTTTTTTTTTTTTTTTGATGAGAGGTTAATAAGGAGATGTGCCATCTAATTTTCACACCAGAAATGGATTTGGAGCCTCTAACAGAAAGAAGAAATAGAGGAAGTGACAGAGGTGACGACAGGTGAATAAAAAACTGTTCCATTAGAGATTAATTAAGGTGATACCATGTCTCATGAAAGTCAGAGAGAGAGTCAGAGAGAGAGAGAGAGAGAGAGGGTGAAAAAGCAAATGAGGCCTAGAGACCGAAAGAAACCAGACTGACAGGAAGAAGATAGAGAATGGTAGATTCTGGGCCTCTCACGAAGAGCCGAGAGACGTCATTCCCAAATTTGGCATCTGGTTCCCATCATCCTTTGTCTGTGCAGCATATACAGCAATGGGAGAAGAGATCATGTCTGTGGTATGCGCTTCCTCTGCTGCACGTGGCTGTCACATGAACATTACAATTCCACCAGGGTCACATGGAGGTGATCGTCAGAGAAACATGGCAAATAAAGAAAACACAGGAATAAAAGGTATGATCTTTCCTGAACCGCATAAAGGAATATCTAGCATTTAGCTTTTGCACACGGGGACTGGAATTCTACTTGGGTTCCCTATTATGATGGTGGTTTATCCATTCACTCTTCGACACCAAATTCATATGAAAGCAATGCTTCACTTTTTTTTTCTTTAAATCAGGACATCCAGGACATATCAGAACATACAACAATAAGAATTTGACCCCGTACAGCCTACGATGTGATGCCCGGTAGAACCTCACCCTCAAAACAAGAGGTACTGATGCCCTCATTTCCAGAACTCCCACTGTGTGTACGGGATCACGCACTGAGGGGAGACCAGTCATCTTATATTGACCAAAGTCAGCCAATCAACAGTCTGACCAACAATTGGTCAGACACACCAGCCACTAGCTGCTCAGTAGGATACAGGTGGAGAAATGGTAAAATCAAGTCACGAGCAGCAAAGACGCTTGCATTCTGCACTTGCTCTTTAGTTGGAATAATCTAAAGCGTCATCTGCAAATACATGCACCTTAGTTTGAAGAGAAGCTCAGTCTCTGCCAGGACTAAAGACTTCAATATTGTCCATTGTAAGTCATCAATACTCAGTTTTATTAAAACCTTGAGTCTGCATTCACTCTTGTTGAACAAGAGACTGTTGCTGGCCATATTTTCTAAGTTTATAACCGTTCGGTTCCAGATCAGAGCTATCTTGCTGCTGCCTGGGGATGTTATTTCCCAATAGCCATAAGTTGTGAGGGTCTTCACATCGAGTCCATAGAAATTTGTAGTCAATACATTAGCTTTCACGCAATTAGAAACATCCATCCGTTTGATCCTAAGTTCCCCAATATTTCCCCAAAGTTTCTCTTATTACATAATTACATAACAACTAAATTCTGCTTATGGCCCAAATTTGGTCAGGGGATCAGCCCTGCTGTGCCTCGTCTGTCCGATCAGAGGATATTTAGAGGAAGCTGTCAGCAAACAACCCAGTGTTTCTCATACACTGATTTATTTGCAGAAGCGCTACAATATCAACGTGCGCGTCATTGTCAGCTTAAAATGTTGTGATTCACCCACTCTCTTGCTTTCCGTCTGACTGGAAAAAAATCATCTTGGAACAGGCGCGTCTACTCTAAAGTTCTGTCCAGCTTGTCACAGCCTCACCATATTCTGAGGGACATATCCCGAGCGCAATACAAGCTGCGAAACATCAGAGTGCACAGTGAGGTAACTGTCCTGTTGAATTCACTTTGCAATCTAACTTCCTACAGGTAGATTTTATCGTATTCAAAAGCTACAATCAATGAAGCCGAGTAAATGTGAATAAAGACACGCTGCAAAGCTTTTCCTGCAAAATACTGCAAAAATAACTGCCTCCTGCTCTGCTATACTTTGTTTATATTCTCACTTGGTACAGTTCGGTTTTCTTGCATTTCATGATCTTTTTGAGTGAGCTAGAAGCTACTTCATTAATGTTGTAGCTGCTGCACAGTAATTGTTCTTTGAGTACACATGCACTATGTGAAATGTGTACATGTAATACAGTGAAGACTATAGTAACTTTTAGGAGGCGTTTGCTGACCAATTTAGTTGGCGTCAAGCATGTGTGTGATCTCATACCCTGCGGGCTGCGCTGGAGAAAATTACATTCACACAAAATCCAGTGCTATGTAACAAACGCACACACTTTGTGCTGCGGGAATCAGTGGAAAAGGAACCGCACCCATGCCCAGTTCCAATTCTGCTCCTCTGTTTGAGCTCCTTTGCTGTAATCGTTCAGCCAACCCCCCCCCCCCCCCCCCCCCAACCCCCCACCTCCACCCTTTACTGGATACAAAGGCAGGAAGGAAGCACAGACGGGCAGAAAAAAAAAAAAAAGCAGCCTGAGCAGTCCAGCCGGAGGAAGCAGTCGGTGGTTTTCCTTCAGCTCCAGCAAGGTATAATCTAGCACGGAAGTCTAACAATGACGCCATCATTAGTAATGAGAAAACTAAATACTCCTTTATTTGATCGAATACTTCTTTCATAAAAAAAACCCTTGTATATTGTTGATGGCTGACAATACAAATGTCACGTTTCTACTCAGCTGAACCTACGTTGACACCTCTGTACCACATTATTACCTTCATTCATCAGGTCAGAGGTTCTCCACCTGGCGACTCGACCTCAACTCCCCACTGGCAAAGTGAGCGACCTTTTGTACAAGTCATCACACTGGGGGATCTATCCATCACGATGAGGTTACATCTGGAGGTGTGTGTGTGTGTATGTGTATGTGTGTGTCCATTTTTAGCTGTGGACATGGAGACAGGCTAAATGTGATGCATGATTTTGTTTGCAGGCGTGGAGGGTTTGATGCTATCCAGACGCAAGCTGCACCACATATTGTTTTGACATGCAACAGAGACAATTTTTCACGGTCCTGCTGGCTCTTCTGGTCACATGTTACAGTGATGAACTCTGTGTGTGTGTGTGTGTGTGTGTTGGGGGGGGGGGGTGACTTACTTTCTGTCTGTTTCTGGGGTGGACACTTCACTGCTGAAACCTAATGACTCCTGAGGGGAAGGAGAAGGGGATAGACGTCACATTGACATTTTTGATAAATCGTGTAGAATTGACACAAAAGCAATTACAGTTCAAGTTCAAGTGTTTATGTGTGTGTGTGTGTGCGTGTATGTGTTTGAAGTCTCTACCTGGATCTCAGTGCGGAGCTGCAGAGAGACGCTGTTTGGGTCCTGTTTCTCCTGGAAGAGAAAACAAAATTAAGTTTCAGAGATCATCTATGAATTCATTACTCACTCGAGCTGTTACACTTGGCCACCATTGTCTTTTTGTAAAATGCGCCCATAATGTCCAGAAAAAGAAATGGATGTGACAACACTTAACAACATTTAAGAATAAATTATAGAGTAACACTTCATTTAAATACGAAGATCTTTGTGACTCTTTGACAAGCAGCTGGTGAAACAAGTCAGTTTTGATTGGGTGGCACCAAATCACAACTGAAGTAACCCCATGAGACTTTACAACAAAGCAGGCCGAGTTAAGAGACCCAGCAATTCCCCGTGAGTGACAGCAGCAAGAAGAAACAACTCGTGATGACTTCTCAGATCAGGAATATTTGAATCGGGGGCATGTGTATTGATGGTGTTCACTGATTGGTTGACTTCATTCAAAGTTTGGATATCAGAGGGTGGTTCCAATCTTTGTACCAGTCCAGATTCTACTCAGGAGTTTGCACTGTACCGTGAATCTGCTGTATCACTGCCAATCAATGCACAGTGCAAATAAATTACTTTGGAATACATATGATACTTCAACATTTCAGTAAATATTTTTTTCTTATTGGAGAAAAAAAATCTGAGCTCTGGTAGCATAATCAGTTAAGAGTATCACCTGAAGTGTCTGTACTGTAGGATCGGGGAGAAAAATACTACAGTATCATAACTGAATCAAAACTGAAAAAAAAAGTGAATCGATCCATCTCGAAGACAAATTGCCTTTTGGTGGGCTGTAGGTGGGTGGCCATCTGCCTTGACCAGTTGGGGGGGGGGGGGGGGGGGGGAGAGACATAGAGAGCGAGAGAGAGAGAGAGAGAGGAGTCAGGAGGATACAAAGAGAGAGCCAAGAGCACAGCGGCAGTCTAACCTAATTGTTACACATATTTGGTCATTTCCATACTGATGGAGAGGTCGAAATCTGAATTCCAAGCTGGCATTTGTTCGGCAAACCTCTTTGCAGTCGAGGCCTCTGCCATCATTTTCACACAGTTGTTGTCTCTTCAGCTCTGTTTGACCTACATTTGCTATTAAATCAATGAAAGCAATGTTGTGTGACTCCTGTCATGCAGATGCAGTGAGAACTCTTGAGTCACACAGCAGTGGTCTTGTTTCATCTTCACATTCAAGCGTCCTGTTTTCGATTAAGGCAATTTGATTATATATGCACATTTCAAATGTTTGCTGACAGCCCTGGTATAAGCTTCAAACCGAAGATGAGCTGAAACACAAAACCGGTTCAGTAGAAGGAAACAGCCGGCTGTGGATGGCGTGTGTAGTAATGCCCTCATGTGACATTCTTTGGTCAGGTTCATGGAGACACACCTGTAAATGAGTGAAAACAACCATCGGCACGTGTATGCACACCACCAACCAGCCCCTCCTTACCAACTGAACAAGTCTGGTCCGGACTCAGGTACACAAACCAGCCCTACTTGTTTAAATTACCTTTCAGTATTAATGGGTGGTGGTGGTGTTGCCTACTCAAGAGTTTAGCCTTTCCAAGCAGAGCAAGAGAAGATAGAAGAGCACTGACGCAGCCGGTGTGTGTTAGGTTCCTGTGTCTCCTCCCTCCACGCAAAACCTGCTGGTTGGTCTCAGATCTCTAGAGCCTACATGGCAGTGCGAGGTCAAACTAGTGATCAGGGAGGAGAGATATGCAGACTGGCCCTGAAATACAGAAACTATATTAAACCAGAGGAGGATAACTGAATATTTGTCTGGAAGGTCTGAACATGTTCTCGTCATATTGGGGACACGGGGGACTGGGTACAGCATGTTCTGCAACTTAGATTTCTACCTGCAGCATGTGATTATTTAAAGTTAATACACGGCTTCAAGGGATCGGTACAGGCGCTAACTCCCGGTGCTAACCCACTACTCAGTGTCAGCCGTTAATCGCCACAGGAACAGATGGGGTCAGTGCCGTGCTCCAGGCAAGTAGCTGGAGTTTAAAAATATACTTGCGGAATTCATCAGCCAGTGTCTTCAACCTTATGTTAACCACCGCTGTGAGGATCTAGTTTCTAACCTCTTGTGATGTGATACTGTAGCAATACACTGGTGAAAAAAACAGATTTTTGCTTCAAACCGAAACATATTTCAATAATACGGACAGATCCCCCTTTAGCGTGTTAACTGTACGAAGACTTCGCTTCACCCCAGGAGTCATATTTCGTGAAACTCACAATAATAATAATAATTTTTTAGGGTATTTTTTTCCCAAATATCCTGATGTATCACGGATGAATTGTCGCAATACATCCTAGAATCACCGCGTTCCCACACGATTATGCAGTATTGTGCACGAAGTATTATTGTGGTGTCATATCGAGAGTTAATCTATGATTTACCACCTCATAAGGCCACTAAGGTGAGGTGCTGTGGTTTGAAATATTACAGCCCATTTTTGAGGAAGTGGCTTCTGAGATTCAAACCACCACCAAAAAAAAACAAACACTTTTAGTTCCTATCTCTACTTTCTGTCTGACTACAGAATTACAGGAAACATCTTATATATATATATATATATATATATATATATTCAGATTCTAATATTAACATTTTTTGGGGGTGTATGAAAATATGGTGACTACCCACATGAGTAAGTGTGCTGTGAAACATATTTCAAGGAATTGTATATCAAGACACACTAATAAAAGGTATAATATGTTATTATAAATGATACTTGCTTTGTCTTGAACCACCAAGACAACACCCCCCCAAAAAATGTATCAGTGTTGGAAAAAAAAAAAATATATAGAAGAAATACCTATATATTGTTTTGGTATCGCCTGATATTTGCTTTGTCTTGAACCACAAAAACAACACAAGAGCCATCACCATGGGCCTTGTCACGTTAAACCTCTGTATCCATATCGACTCAGAATTTCACCATCGGCGCATCCAGTGTTGTGAACTAGAGTAGGTAGCGATGCAGCTGTGGTGGTATTTAGGAATCTTACTGGAGGGTAAGTATATCCAGTTGAAGGAAATGACATCGGCCGTGTCATGATGGCTAATCGGACCCTCAGGAAGCAGGTTTCAGGCTGGTAGGTGAGGAGCCGCTTTTAATCATTAAATGACAAAACGGAGATCCCCAAATGGAGAGCAGGAACCGGAAATGAGTTGTTTTTGAGAAACACGCATCGGTCCTCGATCTCATCCCCACACCCAGATTTTTAGAGATTGTGAGTTAAAAGTCAAAAGGAAGCTGGTTTTGAGATCGTCTTCCGCCACATGAAGTTTCCAACTTCCCAGTCAGGGTGACCTTTATCTTAACCTTTTCTGTTCTTAGACAGGAAGGCAGCAGAAGCCTTCCTCACACTCATGACTAAGTGAGTGGCTGACACTCATAAGGACTTCGTCAGAAGTGACATAAGCTCTTAAAGTAGGTTTTTAAGAACCTGTAGCCTGCGGGTCATATGAGTAGAGGATGTAAAGTGCTGACTGAGGTGGTTAAAAGCCTCAAAACATGTCTAGACCCTACACTTATCACAACAGCGGTCCACTGGCGGACGAGATGTTAGCGAGACAGACTGGCTGTCTTTAATTTTAGCTTTAGCACTCCAAGTTCTCCTGGTCATCGCGGTCTGTTTATCTGTCTGTCTGTTACAGTGGAAGAAGACGGGGTCAGGATGTATAGATGAATCCCCATAAGTCAGGGAACAGCAGGCATCTGTCCAAAGTCATAAAAAAACGTTGTCTCGCAACCCTGCAGGAGTACAGGATGTGGCCTTATTGCATTAGCAGGTTGTGGGTAGGGAAAATCTGGGATGGGGGCGATGGATGCCTTTCTCCTGCAAAAGCAGTTCTGACACAAAGAAACAACGCTGAACCTTTAAACAAGCACAGCTTTGGCAGTTGGCTCTGTTTAAATAACAGAATAATGTGGGCGTACTAAGAAAAACCACAGACACAAGGTGAACTACCATCACCAAGGTGTGTTCACTCACACACACACACACACACAAAAATCACTTTCACAATGGTAGCAGAGACTTCGTCTTGTTATCAGTTCTGCTTTACGGTTTCTCCGTCCTGCAGCGGCAGAAGCAACACGCCGGTCGTGCCAGTAAATAATAGCTGCAGCCGCCATACATGTCTGCTGGTTGTAAAATCTATTTCAATCACGGTTCTACATGGCGTCCTGTAAAAGTACCGCTCATGCATACACAATAGATAAAATCTTACTTAGATCATGACACAACCACAGACATATACCAAAATTAAGGTTACACCCCCCCTCCACACACACACACACACACACACACACACACACACACACACACACACACACACACACCTCCTGAGAGTCAGAGATACAAAGCAGCTCTCTGTTCCCTCTCCTTGGATCCTCTAAGTCCCTGTCTACGCGTGCCATCTTTGACATGGAAAGGAGAGGTTATGAGGGCGGAACCAAGAGGGGATGAGTTAAAAACAAACAAAACAAAAACAACCCCCCCCATCCCTTTTTTGCCTTACGATGCAGATCGGTGAGAATTCATTTGCCACAATGCAGGATGTGGATGGAAAAATCCATGTAAAAAGCTTCCCAAGGTAAACTTAGATTTCTCTCTAGTGTAGAGAAGCCCACCCCCCCCCCAAAAAAAATGGTTGTTGCCAGCTGAACTGCTGACACCTATTTTGAAAGAGCATATTAGATCAATGCTGTTTTTTGAAGGGGTTGTCTGTACACGGGTGTGTGACGCTTAGATCTCTCAACACACTCCCAGAGGGGGCACGCTATCCTTTACATGAACTTTACAGCATCAGTTGAGATACTGCCCTACTTATCCCCAAAAATCTGGTACGCATGTGAGTGAAATTGCTTAAGTGTGACTGAATTGAATAAAAGTAAAAGGGAAGAGCTCACGGGAAGCGTTGGAGGGTGAGCTTCAGCTAATAGGGGTCACGATGTCTTCAGACAGGGAGTCCAGCAAACACAAACACACACGCTGAGGCATCGGAGGCTGCTGTTGTGTGACTGTAATTTCAGCCCAATGCCCAGGATTTCTTTCCACCAACAACTAGAAACTACTGTTCTATTCTGCTTCACTGCTACAGGACTTGAATGTTAATGAGAGGGAAAGGACAGAAACACTGAATGCTAAATAGCTGCAGTTGAGTCCAAACACGACTGCAAAACCCACCGGAGGAAGGCATGAGATCCCACTGCCGTGTTAGTGCCAAACTCCCAAGCAAAAGTAGGCAGATATGCGGTGAAACTAGAAAGACCAGGTGTCTTAGTGGAGGTACGCCAACTGGCATGGTTGGGTGAATCTGGGTGGGCGAGCAAGTGTGTGTGTGGGGTTGTTAGGTAGGATTGAGCCTGCGGAGGAACTGGAAAGCCTGGTGCAAGACCACAAAGACGTTAGCTGTGGGGACCTGCATGGCAAGCCTGCAAAAACCTGGCTCATGGGAAGATCAACACACTCACGCAGCGGCATTTAAACCTCAAAAATACAAATTAAAACAAAAAAAAACCAGAAAATACATGTGGGCAAGAGTAAACCACAGTCAGTTATGCCACCTCTGAGCTGCTGCATGCTTTAAAACCAGCAGCCCACTCAGTAACACCTAACTATGTCTGTTCCAAACGACTTAGAAGAGTGTGTGTGTGAGTGTGAAGCATTCCTAAGCCCTGTGGATCCTCATTGTTTTGGTATTTCAAGACAAATACCAGAGTTATTACGAATTCCAATGACAGAGTCGCGATCCCAACACTGACTAATAAATCACACAACAAAAATTACAAATACACCACGTCGCTTACGGGTTACGCCAACAAAGGAGCTATGCCAACATCATTTCAGAGACATCTTAAGGTAACAAAGGCTTCTGTTAGAGCACGTCGACTTGTTAGGGTTCTGGCCTGAAGGTAGACAGTGCAAATAAGCAAGAGAAGTCATGACAGTTTGTCTTTCTTCACAGTATGTAGCTTTAACCCCGCTGAACTGACCCACTTTGACAAAAAGAAACTTCATGCAGGCATTAGCCCATTAACCAAACTATTCCTCGCTTCATGGCAAAACACAAGTCTGTACTTTAGTCTCGACCTCCAAGTGTTCTCTAGAAATCCATTGCTGAGCATTCCTGAGGTTACCAGATCAATCACACCAATCTGTTTTGTGTCTTGTCACCAACACATAAAGGATTTCAGCCAAAGCACGACAAGAATTTAATCTTCTGCGGCATCTTCGTATATCCTTGGCATTAAAGGTACTCTCGAGGACATTGCCAAGGATACTTAGGCAATGTCTCATTATGGCTGACAACATGTTTTGAGGTTAAGGTTCACCCTGCAGCCACTAATCCCAAAACGATTCCTATTGATGTATGTTTTATGTCATTTATATGTTACTCCATCTTCGGGGAGGTTTGAGAGAGATGCAAAACAAGCTTGATGTTTTTCTCTCTGTCGGCCATATAGGATTATCCACCCACCGGTCTCGGCATGTCTACGGGGTCCCTCCTGTTGCTTCCACGTCTGTGTTTTCACCTTCAGTAGCAGCTGCCCCCCAGGGCTGAACAATTTTGAAACAAACCAAATGTAATTGTGACATTTTGACTAAATAATCAATATTAAAATGAAAAAAAAAACATGATTACCGTTTCATTATTTAAAGTTGAATGGAAATACTAATTGAAATGATAATAGTGCGATTTGTTAGGGGGGGGGTTGTTTGTACCAATACCAATAACTGTTCACCTCTGTGTCAAGGCTCTTTTTAGCGTAGGCCAACTTAGACTGTGTTCAATTCTTCCATGCACTATTCAAGATTGGACAATGCAGCAGAGAGCTTGTGCCCCTCAAAAACTGCTGCAGCAGCCCTACGTGTATCCCTCCTACTGCCGAGAATAATGCATTAGTCCTGGTCAGAGAACAGTCAAACAAGAGCACGTCGAGCAACCAACCAACCAGCCAGAAAACTATTGTTGCTTCATATTTGGGATGTTGCTGGGTGTTCTTTTTACACCCTCATGATTCTTCGACAGACCGTCTGAAAAAAGGCTCAATTCGAAGCCTTACCCAAACTTTTGCGAAAAACTCCTTCATTTGGATTGTACTCTATGTAATCAAAACAGGAAAAAAAAAAAGGGTCAAAATGATAAGAATCTGGCCGTGAGAGCCTTCCATGTCATGTTTCTAAACTCTTTCGATATCTACCCCGTCTTATCACTGAATCAGTGTGACAGTGAGAACCATCCAAGCTCTTCATTGTCTATAGGAGTGTTGGGAATCTGTGCGTGGTAGCGTTAATCCATAGGTCACATTCCCAAAGGGGATGTTTATTTATCCCTTTTGTGTCCCAGCTACTCAAATAGCTAACATGAAGATGTAGCGGGAGGCCAGACAGGAAGTGAGTGTATGGACAGAGAGAGCCGCAACCATCGGCTCCCAGTAGGAACAGAGAAGCCACTGCTTAATTTATAAAGGTTTTTATAAAAGGTTTTAAAAAAGGTTGCGCTAAGGAAGTAAAACCCATATTCTTTGCATATTTGTAAAAATATTAACTGCTGAAGTAGCAGGAGGCAAAAGAACCAGCCAAAGAGAGGATAAGCGAGCATGAGAGTTCAACACGAATAAATGGAGAATTGAAACGCGAACAAACAGGCTTCTTCTTCTTTCTCTTCGCTGACTTGATGATTAAAGCCAAAATACAGAAACTATGAGGTTACTGGCAGGAATATTCCCAGCGAAAAAAAAAAAATCCCCCAATTACTTCAGTCTAGATCCCACTTATTGAGGAACTGGGGGAATCCATTCTGATCCTGTGTTACTTCCCTCAACAACAGCTTCCCAGTAGTTTGAGAGAGAATACCTGGACAGAATATATGCGCAAGAGGCAAGTTGAAACGAAAAATCAGTTGCACTGCAAATAACTGCTCCCTGTTCGAGGGGTGAGAGGATGGAGTGAAAAAAATGTGTCCAGTCCTACCAATACATAAACAGCTTGCTAAATTGAAGACAAGATGAAAGAAAAGTTGAAAACTTTATCAAAACAAAAAAACATTGCACAAAGCCCCCAACACTTCCTGTTTCTCGTAAATGTCCTTCCATTTCTCTTGAATCTGTTCAATTTATCCTTATAAGATTTG
Source organism: Aulostomus chinensis (assembly GCF_037954235.1). NCBI lineage: Eukaryota > Metazoa > Chordata > Actinopteri > Syngnathiformes > Aulostomidae > Aulostomus > Aulostomus chinensis. Next base: position 14,908,421 of record NC_141339.1, on the reverse strand, counting down.
CCACTCGACTGTCCTGAGGTCTTCCAGTGTATTGTATTCCTGTGTATGCGATGGCGGCTTGCACAAACTGAGAGAACAGAATTTCTGACTGTTAAATTCGAATGGCAAGCTAGCATTGACCTTAAAAAGTATTCTTTAGCCAACTGGTGTATTTTACCAAACTGTCTATTCGCACTCCAGCCGTCATAAAAGCGGGACGCCAGGCTCAAATGCACCGCGAGCGATTTTATTTCAGCAGATACTAATGTCTGTGATTGGCTGAGGACATCTCTCACCGTCACACAAAGTTGAACCTTTATCCAGTATGGAATGACACATCTGTTGAGCTCTCCAACATCTGATAGTGTGAGGACCAGGAACGCTCACGGCTAAAGTTAACTCCAGCTACGGAGATGATGCAAGTCTACAGTCTAGAATAGAGAAGACACGGAGAAGGACAAAGACCGGAGAGGGAGTAGGTTTTCAGCAGCACCTTCCTGTGCCCTTTAAAGGCTTCGTGCCATGTTCTAAATGTCTCCCCATTCATGTAGGTAAGACATTGTGACCTTTTAGGACCATTTTTATTAGTCCTGAGAGAGATGGGATCAAGCTGGCACTCTCACTATCGGCCAGTGTTTCGTGTAGTTCACTTCTACAGCCCAGCAGCCTCTGAGCCATCCCGATAGAAAGTGAAAACAAAGCTGACCAAGAATATACTTGAGGAACTAAGAGTATTGCCTTAGAGGAAGTTTTGTCTTGACTTATACCTAATTTTAGGAGAGGACGACACCGAACTACAAGGCAAAGTTAAATCCATATAGCGTGGGTTGACACCGTGCTTTTGAGAACGCTCAGCAAGGTGTAGTCTGACCCGTGTTCCTTCCTTGATGTTTTTCATCCACTTCTCTTGTATTTTGCTGCCAAACTTTGGAGAGTGGCGGGACAGCTGCAGGCTCTCGTTTTCTCTTCACCCCCCCCTCATCCTCCTCCCTTTAGTCTCCCTCTGTTCACATCCTCATCCTCCTCCTGCGCTGAGGTTTCGGGCTCACGGCCCAGTTAGTTCTTCCCCTCTCTTCTTCGACACGGTCAACAAAATCAGCACTAATTGCTTCCTCTTCCCTTGTTTTATCTCCGAAGAAGGAAACCTTAAAGGGTAATTTATATCACTCACATGACGGAGAATGATAGATCAAAATGTACGGCCACACAGAGAGAGAGAGAACGCTACTCTTGCAAAACATCCACAATCCAATGCTTTTTCCTGACTGCCACGTGAGCCTGGAGTCATTAAGGGAAGACTTCGATAAATCAGCTATCTGTCCAAGCTTTACCTCTCAACCCAAGCAGAACCCCATGGCTGCCTTCAAAAAGAAGTCTTAAAAAACGGGAGAAGAGTTTTGCCTGACACCATAGTAAGACAAGCAAAGGAAACATCGGCGTGAGTACATTCTGCAGGAGAAGAAGTGAACCGAGTCAGGCAGCGCCAAGTCATGAAGGAATTACGAATTTAGCATGAACACCTAATAGCTTCAAGGCTGGACCCGCTGGATGGTGTGCTACTAAGAGCTAGCCCTGTGTAGCAGCACCAGCAACATTCCTTCATGCGTTTGTCTGCAGCTAGGCAACCAAAGAGGTGCCCCACTACCCTACATCCTTGTCAAAAGGGAAGCCAAACTCCCCCATGGACCACCAGCTTCATTCACATGCACTGCCTTTGAGAAACTGAAGGACACCTTTGCTTTTCCTTGCCAGATTTTGAATATCACACTTAGTAAAAGTGATGAGACTCATTTAAAAAGGAGCCATTAGAGTCATTACTGCGGAATTTGTCAAACAGATTTAGCCAAAGCAATTTAAAAGGTGGGCAGCTGAGCTCGGAGCAGAGTTTACTTAACTTTGCTTGGGTGACTTTGAGTGTGCGCGCGAGAGTGCACGTGTGTTTTAACTCACCATGTCAAGCTCTTGGGAAACACGTCTTTTGCGTAGTTCCTCCATGCGGTCGCTGACGTCGCTGAAACAGGTGTTGTAGTACTCCGAGTACTCCTGGGCAAGGTCATCTATGTTACCCAGGGAACCATCCTGCAGAGGGGAAGAGAAGGTTAGCCGGGGTTGGAATGGGTTGGCCAGTGACATCCAGAGGAAGGAAGGCCGATAATCGAGAGAGGGGGAAAAGGCAGTTTTTGCAGAAAAAAAATCACAATTTGGGAGTGACGTCAAGGTTCTGATTTAACTCGCTGGTTTGTCTGTCAGCAAGATCACACAAAAATACTTTCATGAAATTCGAGGAGTGGTCTGACGGGTCAAAGACAAACACATTTACCTTGGGGGTAAAACAGTTCAACATGCACTCTTGAGTGAATTTGTTTTAAGGAAAGACCTGCAACAAGTTGTTTTAAAAAAAACACATCCTATTTATACAATGTTGTAACTCGAGAAAGGGGAATTTTAGGAAAAAGGTTTCATCACATTTTCCAGTTTAAAAAAACAAAACAAAACAAAAAAACACCTAAATGTGTTTCGGATTAAGTCCGTGTGTTGCCCATGTGTGTATATATACACAAGATGCAGATTAAGGTAGCACACTATCTGAGAGGCACATCCCCCTTCAACATCTGCATTGACCATAAATACAGCATTTTAAAACCACTCTTACATTCACTTACAATTAGTGGCGTATAAAATGTACCTCCTCAACTGACGAACATTAATTCCAGACCTGGTATGGCAGGGTGGCAGGGTGACACCATCACTCGCACGGCTTCACCGCCTCACATTTTTTTCAACAATCTGATTAAATAATCCGTTCTGCACAAGATGTGGAAAATATTGTAAATCTCTCGGCTGAGAGTTAGTGTGTCAAAATAAAAACGACAGCTCCGACTGAACTAAAAAAAAATACACACAAGAGAACGCATTGTTTGCGCTCAATATTCTACATGCAGAAAACCTAAAAATAAGCTTCAGTAAGAGGTCTGTACAATTTGGATTTTTATCAGATTGAATGAGCGAGGGTCTTTTGTCGGTTTGTTCCTGGGTTTGAGGATTCTATTAAGGATGCCCTTTACCTCCTCGGATATTCACCGCACTCTAAAGCAAACACGCTCTTCCGGCTTGCTGTAGTTTAGATCGGCGCAGTTCCTGTCTTTGTGCTGAAGACGTGCGTTTAGGATCGAGGGAGGAAGCTGTTGGACTAAACTTCGGCTGAAAGAATATAATATTCAAGACTGGCCTCTGGGTTACTTTTGGAAACATTAATAGTGTTGTTACTTCAAACAGGGGTTCTGTGGAAACATGACGGCAAATGGAAACTGTCAACATCGGGGGCCAAGCTTAGCGTATCGTTTTTTCAGTTTGGAATATAGGTCATCATTAAGACATGCAATCTGATCCATAACTAGAACTTTCAGTAATTCCTTCAGTTAAGCGCTTTGCCATATTTGTAGGATGTTGAGAAATAGCTTTTTTACAACATAGGAGTGAGAGGACTGACTACCAAGCTTTTGCCTCAGTAAAAAACACACACACACACACAAAACGTAGGTCGTTCCAGCAGCCATGGCCAACTGTTGAATATTCATCAGTGTTGATCTAATCTGTGCCAGGCAGACAGCTAGCATTGAGTCACTGTGCAGGGTCCGAACAGTCTCTCTCAGTCTCTGTCTTTCTCACCCGGACTCCATATCTGGGTGCCAGGCCACAGATGAATAGATCACTGTGAGAGTGAGTGAGAGAACTAGTAACACACACACACACACACACACACACACACACACACACACACACACACACACACACACACACACACAGGGTCTTCTTCAGGGATGGGTGTCTGGTCAGAGTGAACATACATTAGCATGCAAACTTGTGCGAATGCAGGAGTTTTTAAAAACCAAAACAAACTGAGGGAAACAGCGCTCGTTGGTGTGTTCGTTCGTGATTACGCCTCAAACCTGACATGGGTAACAAACACACATGTTGCCATCTCAAATGTCTGGTTTGGCTTGCTGTGATCCATCCTCCCGTTCCATTAGTTGAGAAACGCTGCTCTGTGCAGACATGTGGTTGGAGATGACAGAGATTCCCTGTGGGAACACTCCTCCAGTAGACATATGCTTTCCCCCGTCATACCACACAGACTCCAAGCAGAGCTTTCATTGCACAACGCGATGGTTTAATCACCCAAAAATGACAAGACTCTGAAGAACTATTTGCCAAAACCAGAAGATAAGAATGAATTCTCTCCTGTGGTTATACCATCTCCGGAGCTGACAGAGGGCCAATCCAGTAGGTGTTAACAGTGATGGATTACAAGATTCATGCCAGCGGAAAGAATAAATCCAACATCCTGGTGCCACTAAAAACACCAATGTAAAAAAAAAAAAAAAAAGCCTCCTCTGTGCCCTTGTTAAAGCTGCACGTGACTGCATCCACGTGTGTTCAAGCACTAGTGTGAGTGTAGACAGACGAGATTCCTCTGGTGGCATTAGCTCATAGGGGTTCAACACCACCACCGCCACCCCCCCAGCCTGTAAAGTGACCCCGCGTGTGCTGCTCAGTTATGCATGTTCACTATGATTCGCCTCCTGACAGAGAGACTTGAGAGAGATGTTAAAGACAAGTAAATCACTTTTACACTCAGACTGACTGGTAAATGAACGGATCTGTCGGAACGGGAGTGTGGGTAGAAAAGCATGAAGCGGTGCGACAGAGCTCCCCACATGCAGTTTAGAATTATGGGCAGAGGAGCTTGGGGGGGGTGGGGTGGGGGGGGGGGGGGCTGCACAAGGGTTGATTTGTGGGCTTCTGATTATGGCAGCTGTGTGGGGTGAGAGAGGAGAAAACCTGTGAGGCCAGATGTCTAAATGGTGTGTGTGCATAAAAACACAATAAATTGGTGTTTAAAGGAATAGAGAGAAGATGCAAAGTGTGCAAAGCTGAAAAGTTCGACACTCTTCATTGTCTCTGAATGCAATTTCTGTTTTATTGCATCCAATCTCCCAAGCTAAGCATGCACAAGAGGGAAGGCTTCTGTCACTGCACATATTTTCAGTCCCCCCCCCCCCTTTTTTTGTTGTAATTTCGAAAGAACGAACAGCAATTTACATGGAAGTGAGCTCACTGGTGGTTTGTTATCCTCCATTTATAACTTATGCTGATGGGAACAAGTACAGGACTTCATCTGTAGTCAGGGAAGAGGAGAGTGGACAAGTAAATCCTCAGAAGCCAAAATATGGGTCTTTGCATGTTTTACTGATAATAACCCAAATGCATTATCCCTAAAAATATCCTTTGAAATGTATTAATCAGACTGATGAAGTGAAGTTTCATTGGGTATGTTTGAAATTGTGACTCATGGAGGTTTCAATGATGTAACTGCTTCTCCACCCTTGTTGGAAGTGAGGCCAACTCCCCAGTTTGACTCGAACAATAGCCATACAAACAAGAAACACCCAAGCAAGAATTTGTCAGCAAGTTTATGTGCGTTTATAAGAAAGAGTGAACATGAGTCTGACTGGGCGATAGATGATTTACAGCTTATTCAAGATCGCTGCTGAGGATGATTAGCGGCTATGGCATAAATACACGCATATCAATTGATTGCTTCCTTTGCGTCTCCTTGAAATATTAATATGATATTTCTGCCTGAAGCAAAAAGAAGCAGTATAGTCGCACTAGTCCCATGAGACTGGAAAAAGTATGAAGGCCTAGTAGCTCCATGCTCCCTTAATCAATTCGCCATGGAATTCCTGGCATTCTGACTACCACAGAGGTTTGACGGACTCTCCGGACATTTGGTATCAAACAGGATCAACTGAATTAAATGAGACACATTTATCTCCCGACCCACAGCTCTCCACATCCTTGGACAGTTTCACATTCAATCTCAGTCCATCGTTCAGCTAAAATGTTTATTGTATACTCACTGACAACAAACGGGCTGTTTCCGAACTCTATAATTTACACCCCCCCCCCTTTTTAGGGAGTTTTATGTACTACATAAAGGAGCTCATCTGCAGAATGAAAATAACACTTTCAGACACAACACGGGTCTCCTGCGGCTCACTTGTCCGTCGGCCATTTTTCTATCGGCCAGCCTGAAGTAATGTCCGTTTAGTGACAACCAGTTGTACACTACTTTTACCAGCATTTTTGGATAATACACACCCCCAAAAATCACTGGAGGGGGCCGGGGGGGTTAACCTTCTGAAGACAACTGCATACCTTTTCTGTTCGTTAAAAAGGTGTCAGCTCCGGTCTCTTGAAGTCCAATATTTTGGAATGAAACTCTTTAAAAGTGTCAAAGAGTCCCCAAAAAGTTTAAATATGTCTATTACCAAGTCTCTATTGTCTTCAAAACAACTGTGAATTCACATGGTCTTGGGTATTGCACCAGTGCTTGTTTATCAAACGCAAAGAGACAGACATTCACATATGCTAATACCCGTTAGCCCTGGGCTTAACATGTTTGTTCTGGTGCGTCCTTTAGGCTCACATTCCTGACTGCCATTCATCTTGATGGGGCTCTGTTACGTTGAATGGTAGTGTTCATAGCAGTAACTATTGTTACAGAACATGCCTTGTGACCATGTGTTCTCTGGGGAAAGAACAATGACAACCGTATACAATAGACCCAGGTGTCTGATGTAATGTTAGAACGTCAGGGGTAAGATCGCTTTCACCTCCTACGTAACTTCAAGCCGGGATAGGCGGGTTTGAATTGTTACCAGCTGACTTGTATCATGTTGCACTGTGTTTCATCAAGAAAGGAAACCAACAGAATTGTCCAGATTCACCATGAGTCACGGATAGAGCAGCTTAAACATAACCCCCAACAGTCAGTTCCCACTAACCCTAACATAAAAGCAGTTGTGATACTCATCCAGTTCTTCCAGTTGCCTCAACTGAAAGAGATCTGGTGAAGTACTGCTGCGAAAACAGAAAACAGACCAGAACGTGGAGGATAAAAGGAACGAGATAGGAGAAAAGGATCATTAAAAACAGCTGGGCAAAAAAGAAAGAGTTGTGCCAAGTAGAGCCAACGAAGGAAGAATTCCACAGAACCAAAAGCCAGCTGATAGAAAGATATTCGCCTCTAAAGCGAAAAGGGCAAATACTGTTGAGGAAGGTGAGGCCAGGAGGGCACAGCCCACTCCTTTAAGAGGTCTTCCTGAGGATATCCGTGGCTTGAGCAGAACAGGACTCCATCATCCCTGCAGAGGAAGTCTGCCAGATATGTGTGTGACCTAAATGATGAAACCAGTCAGGAAGGGTAGAGCAAAGTTGGACGGTAACCAACGTTTGAGCTATGATGGACTGTGTTAGAACATTATTGGCAAGGCTATAAAGAGCTGTATCTAAGGCCACTGCTGTGGAGGAGCATACATTGCCACTCTGTGTGAAATTCCATGTAGGAGGAAGTGCATTGGGATCGCCTCATCCAACATATGTTTCCCAGACACAATCAATGATCATGTCTCCAGAGCAGTATCAAATCCTTTGGTTTAAAGATGAAGCACTGTCTACTAAATAGTCAGTGTTTTCCAAATGGAAAAAAAAAAACCAAAAAAAAACCAACCAAACACCCACCCATGTAGTATGTAATACCGCAGTCAGAGTCTTCAAACAGAGTCACATCCACAGGGCCTTGACTCAACATGACCTTCCAAGTAAAAACTGCAGGATGGATTTTGGTAACTGGAAATCTGTGTAGCATCTTTCCTCCACATTGTATGGAGAAATATAGCGGGTGGATGAAACTGAGCACTCATTTTGCGAACACAAAAGGAGGTACAAAATTGGATTGGAATAACTGTGGCTCCTGCAGCACCAGCTGAAACTGCCTTTGACTATTAATTAGATCAAGTGTGCTAGTTATTTGGCTTCAACCACAAATAGTTGCCTGCAAACTTATTATTCTTATTTAACACATTCCAGATCAGGCTGCTGTGTGTGGTTAACCTCAGAGACAGAGCCCCCTCCAAAAAAATACTGCACATGAGCCGCTGGCAGTTTTTCTTCTCTTTTTTTTTTTTTTGTCTCAACAGAGTAGTATGCATGTTGACTAGATTGTTATCAGGATGGATGTCTTATCTGCACAAACATGTAGGCCTGTTTTCTCAAATGCGAGGAGCCAAGACCAAACACATTTTGCAACACTGAGTTTAGTCGAAACAACAAACTTGGCATAAATTCAAAATTCCCATTCAGACTTCCTGAGGAAAACAAAAGTCATTAAAAGCCACAAACTAATGGGGCTTTTCAAAATAAGAGGAAAAAGATGTAAAGATAAATATCCGCGTAAAGAACAATCTAGGGGAACTTGTGCTGTGCTGGATGATGAGAGCTGAAGGCGCGGGGGAGACGTTACCATGTGATCCATCAATGGCAAATAAAAAAGGCAAAGAAACGAAATGATCCTCCGAATCATTGCGATTTGTTTAAAGGCTAATTGCATTTGCGACAGCTTCTTACCGCAGCAATGTAACATTTTTGTCTGCTGATCTGCCTGATTACATCACATGCCGTGCCGGAGAAACCACATCGCTCTGAAGCCCACCACTTCTAACCATGCCAAGGCCTAGAAGAACAACTGTGCCTGGACGCGGTACGGAGGATCACAGTTGTCGAACCACTTGGACTTCAGGGAACAAACACGCTTGGACATGGTACAGACTGCCGTGAGCGAGAGGACCCTCCGACCAGCAGTGAAGAGAACGTGGTGAATTATCATGGTTGTCCATCAGTTAGTTCTGGAGTTGAGAGACTGACCTACTGAACTTTTGAAAGACACTGGCTGCTAAATTCCGTACTTCTAATCGTTCAAGTATAGCTTTTGAGGACAGTAAGACAGTCACAGCCTTCCCACGACTCAAGATATAAACATGTAAGGTGATACAGAACCAAAGTGGAATGAATGTTTGGGTCAAGTGAAGTGATTCAAGAGGCCGTCTGGCAGGAGGTCTAATGATTTCTTTAGTTAGTGCTTAAGTGGGAGTGATGGCCGGATGGTTAGCAACTCAAAATTCTCCAGTAATGTTGATGATATAAGCAAGCAGGGAATTCCGGGAACAATCAATCCTTTTGAATCATGGCGTCCCTGCTTCTATCAAACTCTTTAACCTTCAAAGGGTCCAAAAAAAAAATGTCCAGGACTGACCACATAAGTAGAGGAGATGAAAGCATGTCGAGAAAAACTTCAAAAGGTGTGTTGTGTTTGTGTGCCAGTGTATATGTCTGCATTTGTGTGTGTGTTTGAGCTCAAGGGCTGAGAACCTCAAAGATGAGCAAAGCCTCGCAGACATTTGCCTCCAGAGCAATAAATCCTGATAAATTGCCTGGCAGGGAGCCAGGTCTCCCACCTTGTGTCAGAGGGGAGGGCAGGGCAGGGCAGCCCCACACCCCCACCCCACACACACACACACTCTTGTTGCATTTACACACCATTCATTCACATCTTCAGTGCCAGACTAAACCAAATTAACACCTCTGTCTTGAAGCAGACTGGAAGTGACTGAAACACATTTGTTCAGCAGATCAATTGGATCCTTTGGCCTTTAAAGGCAGGGAGCCAAACAAAAGAGGAGTGTTTCGAGGATGAAAACACACCGTGTCACACATATTTAATGCACAGACGTGACATCAAACACACACACACACAAACACACACACTTTCTCTCCACTGCTTACACCTCAGAACATGCCAAACACTACAGCTGGACTCAGTTATTCCCAGCACAGCAGTTCAGGCCCTTCTGATAAATATTTTTGATGATTGTAAATGTTTACTGCTGCTTGAAACATTCTTTGAGATGTTTTACCAATTTTCCCCTCCACTTTTGTACTTGCAAGACCTGTCATTGTAAATAAGAAATTATTATTCACGTCTTTGTCTTCTAATAGAGAAGTACATATATCAACACTCGAAGCACTCAGTATGGACTTTATCCATGATGACGTCACCCCTCGACACATCTTGGAACCTTCAGGAAATGAATTCTAGCAAGCGTTTGTAGTTCTAATAAATGTTGGAATCTTTCAAACACTGAATCACAACTAATCTGTACCGACACGAGTCCTTCATGATGGACACAAAAGAAAGAAGCTTAAGTGAAACATCGAGATACAGACTGAAGCCACACACAGCGAACATTAGAGTGTTAACCTTCCGACGTACCATCGCTCTCACTGGACTCCTGTCAGCACTGAGGTCCTACCAGCAGTTAGGAGCTTCAGCCTGCAACCAAACTACCTGAATCCACGTGTGCTGCTGCTGCTGCTGCTGGGGTTTTAAGGCGTAGTGACGCGCTCTCAGGTGGCGTTTTTCATGCGTGATTTGCATGCACCGTCTTTAACACGGTCCCCGCAAATCAGCGTCGGCTTTGAGGGGAGACGGTGAAAATTCTCAGGTAGTTGCAAGCCGTGTGAAAGTGTCACCCTCACCCCCCCCCCCCTCCTCCACCTCCAACCCCCCGCCTTCACAACTTACCAGCATCCCCATAACGTCCGTCCAGAGTTGGGAGAAACTGTCGGACGCAGCCGCGCTGTCCCCCCGGGGCTCCTCTAGAGCCGCGGCGGTCTCCTGATCGCCTTCCATGGTTTTATGGGAAAGTTTGAGTTCAGTCTGGCTTAAGTGGAGAAAAGTTTGAATCCAAAGCCCTCAACGGGCCCCGATCAGACCGCTGTAAACAAAATCTCGGTGCCAAAGAGAAAGTTACCCTTGACGCACCGGTGAAACGCTCCAGCAGTGCCTGGCACGACGAGATTCAGCGCGTGAGAGGTGACCTGACATGTTTCCAAGATTCCCACGACAACTCGGTCGATGAATCCAAAGAAGAAGTGAAATAATTTAAAAGAAAGTTCAGTTTTTTTAGACGCACAACAGGTCTGCAAACTTTACCAGCGGGATGTTCCCTGCTCCACTAGTTCGCAGTGAACGGATTAGTGCCCGGCCATAAACCAAATCAGGCACCGGAGAGGAAGAAGAAGTAGTCTGAGCGAGTAGCAAGGAAGTTTCCAGAAAAGTTATTAGAATCCCTCGATGGGTGACAGAAATCTGTCTAAACTAGTTTAGCGAGCAACACGGGCTGCTGGCCATTAAAAATTCGAGTGAGAGAACGCCCGGAGCACAGAGCAAATCCTCCAAACACTGCTGCTGCGCCTCCCCCCTCTCTCCCTCTTCACCCACCGTCCTCACACACACACGCACACACACACACCCTCCTCCCAAACAAAACATTACAGCAGAAAAAAAAGCACTTGTCCCGTGTCAGAACGGCCTATTACCTCACTCTTCAGACGAATAATTGCGAAATTATTGTTATTAATATTACGACTTATATGAAGCCAGATATTTTTCTTTTTTTTCTCGGGTGGGTGGGGGGGGGGGTAGATTTTCAGCAAAATAAGAAGTTCCAGAATGCACTCTGACAAACCCTAACTTTTATGCCTCGATTATCCTATTTGATAGCTTTAAACGCCATGACTTTGCTACGCTTCACCACATCTTTAAGTTCAGTTTAAGAGAATTTACAGGTCAAGGAGAAAAAAAAGAGAAAAAAAAAGTCCTTTATCTCCTGCTGACACTTTCCACCAATTTGTCTATCAAACCTGCCTGGAATGGCATTATGGGCGAAGTATATTCTTTAAGCAGTTGTGTGGGAAAACAAAACAAAACTCAAAAAAGTGCATGGGGGAAAAAAAAAGTTGCTGGGGGGGGGGGGGTGTGTGTGTGTGACACAACGCGCTCCACGGCTCTGAATGTGAACTACATGATCACAAAGACACCATGCTTTTAACTGGGAGTAAACTTTTGTTTGCGTGTATCGGCGACGCAGATCTAAGTGAAACCCGTCATGTACGAGCATGAAATTGCACAGCTATCCCATCTGATTATCTGTTTGTTAGGCTCTGCCATGTATGCAACCCTATTGTAATGAAGAAGCCTTGTCTCAGTTCTCCCCGTTGTTGTCAAGAAGCACATTTTCTCAGTGCTGCAGCAGCTGCCAGGTCTTGTGACAGACGCCAGAAGGGCCCGGAGACACACGGAGTTAAACGGAACATTTTTAAATCACTGCTCCTTCCTCCTTCTTTTCCCTCTCCCCCCCTTCTTCCCAACAGTGAGCCGAACTAAAATGCTTCACCTGCTGTTTACCGGATCAATCCGTAACACCGCATGCATGAACACATGGATTTATCATAACAGAGGAAGAGAGAACACACAAGAGAACAATCCTTCCTGTAACCATGTAAAAAGCATTTGCTCAGTAAGCCCCAAATCACCTGTAGCCGAGCAGATATGTGAGCTGTGTTCTGACTCCCACACACGCATGTATTTGTATGTATTAGTACAATGTATTTATTGTTATTAAGGGACTTGTATTCTATTCAAAATGGAGCTTAATGTTTTCCATGCACAGCAGGATTTGAGCTTGGCAGTGCTTCATACACATATGATTATGGTTCAAAGTAAGTGTGTGTGTGTGTGTGTGTGTGTGTGTGTGTGTGTGTGTGTTGTGGCCAATGACTTTTACAGGCTCATGCATGAGTGGCAGCTGCTCAACATTATCCTGCTTACAGTCTAAACACACAACAGAGCAGCTTTGTTGGCTTGCGAGTCGACAACCCGGGGGTCTGACCTCGCATCTGTAAGCTCTGGGTGACGGGCAAGTGGTAGGTCTGCTACCATGACATCACTGCTCTAGCCATCAGTCTGTTCCTAGAGAACAGTGATGAACACAACACCGATTTGCCCCCGCCAAAAGCCCCCCCCCCCCCCCCTCACCCAAATACAAGACAGCGTGACCCTACCTGGAGTTTTAAACAGAGAGGTCAAATTGTTAATGAGGATGGCAGGAAGCCTGTTGATTCAGTGCACATTCATCAAACACTAGCAGTTTGTGTGTGTGTGTGTGTGTGTGTGTGTGTGTGTGTGTGTGTGTGTGTGGATGCCAGCTTTCTCTCTATCTTCGCACTTGCCAATAACCAAGGTGTCATGTTGCCAGACAAGAGGAAACCCTTGCCAGTTCTTTTACCATATGCTAATAACAATTTATAAGAGAATGACTTGCTTTGATGTTTTGTTTTTTTTCTGGGTTAAAATTCTAAGAAAATTAAGGACATAAAAATTGAGCGTGGGAAAGTTGTTGAAGATACGCCTGGACACGAACGTGAAATGTATTTCCAGGTTCCCAAAATTTAGTTTTGATGAAAAGGATCAGGTCATGAGTAAGTATTGTACAGGTGAGTTAGAACATCGTCGGTAAAGAAAATAACTTTTTGTGTGTGCGAGACACTTTCACTGTCCTCAAACGCACGCGTATCTTTTCCATCATCTTGTTTTTGACGGGAGCAAAATAATGCAGCATAGTTAGCAGATATACACAATTAAACCAACAAAGTAGGTGAGTTTATCTTTCTGTTTTGTTCCCAGTTCGTTACATTTGATGTCAAATCACTTCGAAAGAGCAGCAGTGATGCTCCTATCTACTGCACAGACTGGTAAAATTGATCCATCGCATTTCATCCGTGTCTGTGGTCCATGTTTCTGCCAGTGTTTGAGCCTCTGCGTGTAACTTGTATTAAGGCAGGGTGTGGCCAAAGGGTTTCTAATTAACCTGCACTTTGCCAGACAACAGGTTTGTTGACTTTGTCTGTATTCAGGCAACGAACATCACCATGCTGGAAAATGTGCTTGTTTCCATCACATCTGAGTTCAGAAATATCTGGAATTAATTTAAGAGATGTGACCCAGAAATGAATGTCAAATCTAAAGACATAAAGTCAGATGTCAGTGGGTGTTAGCTAGGGATGAACAATATATACAAACTCAATTCAACAACAAAAACAAAACAACAACAATGCACCTTCAGCGGTCAAAATCGACAGTCAGGATTTTGATCAACAGTTTACAATTTGGATTTCACTTGGAAGATGGATAGATTATGTATTATTCCAATGATTCCAATGTAGAGCCGTACGTGGCAGTGACCTCCATGAACGCTGGTTGCCACCTGCCACAAAACAAAAAGTTGTACACGAAGTCCAACTTTTGCTTGGTAGCTAAACGTGGTACCATTGGTGCAGGCTTTTTTTTTGTCATTTCTGTGTGTCGGAGCTGATAGGGAATTAAATGTGTTGAATGAGTGCATTGAATCATCTTTGCTCACGAGCCTTTTATAGCCATTCAGGTGCATGTCGTTATTGTTAAATTAAAAAAAGGACCTGTTCTATGGTCAGAATGGGTCATGAGAAGCAGGTAATTATCAGATATGTATGTATGTGGAAAAATTGTCCTGTGTATCCCCAGTGGTCGTGGGTTTTGTCTGCTGTCAAAGGTAATGGTAAAGGTATTCATAATGAGGAAAGGAGATGGGAGGAACTCAATTCCCAGCTGTCTTGCAGTAATTTAAATGCTATTTGAGGTAAATCAGTAAAATAAAAAAATAAATTTAAAAAAAAGTAGATTTGAGCATGATCAAGAGTATCTTGAGTAGAACTAACACGAGCGGTACGTTGTCAAATTAGGTCAGAATGGTGAAAAATAGACCAATTTTGGACAGGCTGAGACAAGATCGGTCCAGGTGGAGTCAACCTCCTGCCCCACCTGCAGGGGAAAGAGCAAAGACGAACACACGTGCAAGCACCATCGCGGGCGCCTTTCAATCCTCCCCTCTGAGGCCTATCATTAACAGCCTGCCAGGCTGAATCACGTTAAAGACTCAGATCGGAACTTCCATGGAAGCAGTAGACGTTTTCCAAACTCACTTGGCACACTGAAACTCAGTGTATCAGAGCGTGTGATTTTCTATTGTAGTTGACACAGCAGGCTTACGGTAAAAAAAAACCAACCCAAAAACCAAAACATACTGTTGGGTGATCTGAAAGAACGGAGGGAGAGGTAGCAGCGGGCGGATGAAAGTGTGGGAGGTGTTACACAACACAAAGAAATCAAACTGATGACATGTATTGATTTATATGAAGAGAGGGAAAGCAAAACCGCAAAAAAACTCAGAGAAAATGGAGGTAAAGATGGTGTTGAAGTGCTTGATATTCAGAGGAGCGGACCAGGACCTCCCCTGATAGTGATAGTGACCCTTTAGAGAGGTCAGTGACCCCAGGCCTTAAAAATAGCCCCGGGGGGAGTAACAAAACATGCCGGCAGGGGCGATTAGCAGCATGCTGCACAGACATCAAGCGCGACCCCCAGCATACGACCACACAACGCTGTAATTGCTTTTTTCACTGATCGAAGTATGTTCGCCTCCAGAACCGTAGGTGGCGGTATGCGATTGGACTTTCTCTGGGTTTAACTTTCGCATCACATAGCAGACTTAAATTCAGACACTTTCAAAGACAAATCTCTGAATGTTCAAGCCAGTGTGCTGCTCAAAGGACGACAAGGCAGGGAATGCCTCGGTCAACTGAAGGGGCAAAGGTCTCAGCCTGAGAGTCAGTGTTCATTCCTGCTCTTACCTTCGGCCATGAAATATGGCTGGAACTTCTATTTCTATGACCGAACCCTGGATAAGCGGTTGAAGATGGATGGACATTAAGATACTAACTGTATTAAATTAGATTTTAGCATATATATGAGGGTTCACATCGAATACTCAAAGGATAAATACATAAAGATAACTTTTCCTATTTAAGTAACCTCAGCTTTTGCTCGCATTATCTCATTCATCACCTTTTAAATGTTTCTACACATCCCTCCTTTTTAAAAAAAAAAATCAACATACAGTTCAATAGCAACATCTTAATTGGATTGAACGCTCCGAGCCCTTATCTGGTGGGGCTCTGTGTGCTTTCTCTTGCTGAGTAATTGGGATCAAGATTTTCACATCATTAATTCAGTTTAGTCGATGGGTCAAAGGCCTGACAATCCCTAGGAATCTCCTCTGCACTAATGCGGTTGCTGTTCTTATTTATCTGTGTGTGCATAAGCGGTGTGTGTGTGTGTGTGTGTGTGTGTGTGTGTGTGTGTGTGAGGGATGAGTGGGCGAGCAGCGGGCCCACAACCCCACTGCGCTTCACACGCCGCTGAGTGTTATGTGGGAGTTATCACACAAGCCAAATTAGCATGACAACTGATTACTGTTTCCTCAGTCCCCTTCCCCCAGCTATGCAACTCATTAAATTAAATACACACACACACGTACGCGCACACACGTACGCGCACACACACACACACACACACACACACACACACTAACACACATAAAACAATACCTCAATACCTTCAGGTGGTAATAATGATTGCTTGGCACTTGCTGTTTGTGTGCTCGAGGTATTGCTTTTCATGGCGTGGTCAACCATAACAATGGAGTCCCTTTGAAAGGGGGGGGGGGTATCAACACTGTTACCTTTAGGGGGTAGAAGAGGAACAGAGATAAATACAAATTGATATGCACAGGAAACAGCAACAGAAAAGTGAGGCTTTGTGCGTGGGTACGAGGGGCATGTTAGGTGTGTGTAACACTAAAGTCTGTCACGATATCTCTGTGTGTGATATTTTGTCTCGACCTTCGTAGACGGCATCGCCGAGGAGATGCAGCGAAGGAAAAATTCCTCGAAGTCGTGCTGGTTCTTGTGAGTTGGCATTCTTTTTCTATGCATGAATAGTCTACACAGTGAGTTATAATATCCCTCGTACAAACACAAGTGCTCCTGAGTGGTTTCTACAAGTCGTAATCCATACTTTCACTGATGTGACGGTAATTACGGGCCGCTTTCATGTGCTTTGAACGGTGATCCTGCTAATATAAAAACAAAGCATATTTCTGCTAAACCCTGGATTCACAGATTCTCCATGCAGTGTACGCCTCTATGGCCATGTGGTTGGTGATTATGTTACACTATTGTGAGTGTGTGTGCGCGTATGTGTGTGTGAGAGAGAGTGAGATAGAGAGAGAGAGAGAGGGAGGGAGAGGGCGAGATTCCAGGGTGTTCGAATCAGGCGCGACTGAAAGGACAGATGTTGTTTTGGATGTTAGCGAGCTTCCAAAGCTATGAAGCAGCACCACGTGAAAGGCTAGACACGGTTCGGTGTGACGGGAGCAGGCGAGGAGTGTGAATTAGAAATGACCACAAAAGAGGAACGCACACGGATTTGGTGAGATGTTTTGCACAGGTGTGTTTGAAAAAAACAAGAGGAGGGTATAAAGTGCGTGTTTGTAAGTTTGACTGGCTCCACAAGTGCAGACAGTGGAGTTGTGTTGGTGGATGGGGGGTCACGAGACTCAGCTGGCAGCTGTGGTGGAGTCAGGGTGGCAGTGCCAGGCTCACAGCTAATGTCCAGAGTGTCACACGTCCCACTTGTCATCTGGAGCTCTGCAAAACATATAGCAGACTAAAGAACCTCCAGGATTTCTATGCAATTTCTTGCATTTAGAAGCGAACGAGTTTTCGGTGCTCTGACAAGTCTCTCCTGAACCACCTACTTAGACTCTTCACTAAAGCCATTTGGCTTCTTGTTTTGCCTTTGCTCTCTTGCTAATCATTAGCTTTCCCATCAGTGCGTTTTACCATTTCACTTATCCAAACCTTTTCATAAAAACTTCTGTCTCCAGTCCGGGTTTTTCTCCTTCTTCTCTCAGAGGCGGATTAGTACAAATTGCTGCCCCCTGCTGTTGTAAAACTTCCAAGCAACAATGCAAAGAGCCGTCTCGCAGGAAACTGGACTGTCTATTAAATCCTCTTGCACATCCTGTTCTGTCAAGTCAGTTGCGCTGCCATATGTTCGCCTCTGAGCGAGATAGGGTGAAACGGCCTTGGCCTCAATGTTATTAATGACCATGTGTGCTGTGTACACACGGCGTAATCATCCCCTGCAGTTTCATCTCAGGCTCAGTTTTATAACACTTGCTTCAGGTTAAAGAACACAACGACACACGCAGGAACACACTTACACATACAGACACACACTGGGTAGCTTTGCATTCAGGGACACTTGCATGGGTAATGAGACAGGAGCCGCGTAGAGCCGGGGAAAGGTTTTATAGGTCTGCCTCAACTTTTGTGATCTAAACACTCTCACCTGTTAGCGAATACAGTAGCATACTGTAGGAGACGTGTGTGTGTGTGTGTGTGTGTGTGAGTGTGTTCCTCAATCACACATGAAGAAAGAGACCCAGGGAAAGGATTTTTGCCATTCAAATACATATTTTTTTTGCCATAAATAAATAAATAAATACATAAACTAATTCAAACCCACCGATGTGTGGCACACATACAGACCTGAAGAGAAGTACTTCTTTGGTCCCAAACTAATATCGATGCATCATTGGTATCATCAGATATCAGCCACTTAAACAAAAAGCATCCATATGGCTGACTTTTGTTCAGGTATTGTCTACTTTGCACTTCCTTAGGTAACAACCAATAAATATTGAATACATCATGGGCTTTTCCAAGAGTTTTAGGAATAAAGACACGATTATTTCTTTGAAATCCAGAAAGTACAGTGTGTGTAAACTTGTTTGTACACCATCGGCCTAATCAGTTCTAAAATTCTGGAAAAAAACAAATTCCAAAATTCTGCATGACTTATCAAACCATGCTATGGAAGTGTTTCTGAGCCTAAACCTACCACAAACTGGAGTATGGACACACTATGAAACTGCATTGAAAGTGAAAAATAAAAACAAAACTGTTTTTTTGTTTTTTTTTTAAGTACTAAAGCTGTCTCTTCACAGGTAGTACTGTTGTGTGGCCTGAATGTATTATGTAAGTGTATCTAGTAAAGTTTATGTATATCTATTTATGTGGACAGCCCGGTTACACACCTCGCTGAGTGTGTGCGATGTAGTAGAGCTGGGTGATCACTTCTCTCTACAATCACTGTCTAGATAAAGTTGAAATGCCTACAAAAATCTTTAAAATTCACCTGAAAGTATCTTTTCATCATTTTTTTCTCCTTGCGTGTACTAAAGAGTATCATTTATTTTCCTGAGGTCAAAAGTTGTCGGCTAATATCCCCTCTAACATAACATGTAGTGTAATTATGGAAATGCGCACACTAAAGTGAAAGTATTGGACTTGTACAGTTGTGTTTTTGCACTTTAAACGCATGAAAGCGTTTCCTCTTTGGAATTTAGAAAATTCTAATTGAAACTTTGAGGAATTTCTCTTGATTGGTGGAAACTCAAACTTGCAACACTCATTTTTTTTTTTTTTTTTTTTGGGTCACGGAGTCAAAAAAAAACAAAAAAACAGCGGAGAGTCTCTTATGTGTGCGTTGAGCGAGATTCCAGTTCTTGAAATTCCTCGCGATCCTGGCACGGATACAGCACATAAACAGACCGGTATACAGCACGCACTCAGCCCTGCACTCACTGACACTCAATAGGTCATTTTAATTCAATGCAGACTGTAAATCCAAACTAAAGACTACTTTTAAGCCTCACTGACTATTCTAGTACAAATCTGTCATAGTGAAACATGCATCAGCGAGGGCTTCGCCGCTCGTCCTTCTCGTTAGATTTATATCCCGTTGCTCACAGCAGAGACTAAAGACATGGCTGATGTTTGGTTGCGTATTAAAAGTTATAATAACTTGTTCCCTGGCCAACCGTGGGCTGCTCTGTGGTGCGGCCTTCTGTAATTACTGTCAGTTTTCACACAGCCGTCATATATTTCACACACAACCCGCAACACATGATCTGTCACACATACTTGGTCATTTGCACATTACGGGCAAATAAACGGCCATGTTCAGATACATGCTGACGTGCAAAAAAATCTTCTGACTCCAGATCAAAACCTCAGTGCAGAGAGGTTTTCAGCACCATATTATTACTTAATCCCAATGCTCCGAGCCGTCAGGAAACGCACCAGTCGACTGTTAAAAGATATTGGTGAGTACTGGGACATCACCGGAGTCGAAATAGTTTCCCAATACAATCATTCAATTCAAGGCCAAAAAAACAAACAATCAAAAAAAAACCCAAAAAAACAGCCCAGACTTGCTGCCTGTTTCACAAACACAAGTTCTCAAATAGCAGACAGAGTAAAAACTCGAGCTGCACGTGACCTTATTGTCAAAGTCAGTTTTAACTCAAACTCAGTGCGTATCTTTGAACCACTGATACGCATCTATTTAGGATATTATCTTTGCCTATTTGTGTGTATTCAGCCACCACATCGCATGGAAATCCATTCACATATATGTTTCTGGCTGAGATTAATAATCTAAATAACAGGGGGGAAACACGAGAGCACTGGGAGAACCCAAACCCTGAACTCCGCCAAACCTCATGTAAAAAAAAATGAAGATTTTTACTACGTTCAACAGATCTGCCCCACAATTTAACAGGATCTTCCTTGGGCCATACTATACCCCTCTGATAAGTTTAGAAAAATTCAGTTGTATAGTCTTTGAGTAACCCTGCTATCAATCAGACAAACGCAACTGAAAACAGCAGCAGTTTTCACTTGGCCACAAACGGAAAAATAAAAAAATCCAGAGTTTATAGTTTTAGATCAACAGATACTTAAAAGAAAGTTACTATTTGTCATAACTATGTGGTGTGAATGCATCTGTTTGAAAAAAAGCATGTAGCGTTCTGCACGTGGTAGTAGATTATATAAGTTCTCCCTGCTGACATCATTCGCCAGTTTGGTTCAGTCCGAACCTTGACATTCAAATCCTCTCGTATTTTCTTCCAAATAATGTATCATTTGTGCTTCCTCTACTGCAAAATCCATTTATACTGCTTTCCCACAGTAGGAAAAAGTAGTTTTTAAGCTCGTACATAATCACATCCCACGTCAGGAGGTATTTTAACATGTAAGTTAGGTTACGCCCTTTTTTTTTTTTTTTTGGAAAATGTTCTCTTGTCTCATCACAGTTTCTTAAGTATTATAAATATAACCATTATTTACGTGGTGCGAAGTCATCATCCATAATGACGTACCTATTAAATTGGAGTTGTAGGGGCTTTTTTTTTTTTTTTTTTTACATGCAATTGATTAAAAAAAAAATTGACTGAAGGGCAGAACAACCAAACGAGCCGTCTCTTCCAAACAAAGTCTAGTAGCACAGTCTCAGTCCGTCTCTGTCTGTATGTCTGGCCGTCCGTTCGTCTACACGAAACTCAACCACACAACACACAAACATAGTGCAAGCTCAGCTCAACCACTGTAGCCCTCCACTTTCACAGGAATTTCCCCCCATTTTAGACCAGAGGATCCTGCTTACACTGGCAAAATATGAACCCAGTGGCAGTATTGAGCCACAAAAAACACTGAACGAAACAAAGTTTGTATATTTTCCTAATTACTTAAGCAGGTTCAAATGGCAACAAATGACAGACTGGATGCGCTTTTTTCCTTTTTTTTTTTTGCTCGTTCTTTTGTGAATTTCCATTAGTGAAATCTCCCTCCTCCTCCTCCTCCTCCTCCTCCTCCTCCTCCTCTTCCTACTTCTCCTGTTCCTCTGTGTTTCCTTCAACTCTCTGGTTTTATCTTTAAAACACATGCAACACTTTAAAAGTAATTACACTCACCCTGGAAACCATTTGGATTGTCAAGCGGTTTGTTTTTTTTTCACAGCCAAAAATTTAATCAGGAAAATAATCATCAAAATCATACTTCTCACGAGGGGTTTCTACTCCATCACGTTTCAGCGCCAGTTTGAAAACAATATACTGTATTTAGATCAATGGATTGTATTTTTTGCCAAATCAGTGCAGTGCTGCTTTTTTGAGGGGTGGGTCATCAGCCCCCTACCTGACTTTGATCTCAGTCATTGTGGCTCTGATCTCAGAGCCTTGTCCTGTCTGCCAACCTGTCATCCAACATCAAACCTCCCCAGAATACTGTCGATCCCAGACCTCCACTTCCTGGAGGTACCAGCGATGCACATGTCAAGTTTGATGCTGATCAGAAGAGCAGTTTGTTGAGATGACCGTGTCAGACGGAGACTTCTGCTTTTATAGTTGTATGACCCCAAATAAATCCTGTCTACAGACAAGCAGCTTGTTGAGCCAGACACCAAAGCTCGACTGGTCAGTCGTCCTTCCTGCTCTCACCTGTGGCATGAAATATGGGTCATGGCTGAAAGAACGAGATCGCGAATACAAGCGATGGCGGGAGGCTGGCGTTTCCCATAGGGACAGGGTGAGACGTTGGGTCATCGGCAACGGACTCGGAGACGAGGCGATGCTCCTTTGAATGGAACTGGCTGGAGCATCTTGTAAGGCTGCCACCTCAGGCTGAGAGGAG
Source organism: Aulostomus chinensis (assembly GCF_037954235.1). NCBI lineage: Eukaryota > Metazoa > Chordata > Actinopteri > Syngnathiformes > Aulostomidae > Aulostomus > Aulostomus chinensis. The sequence goes on along the minus strand of NC_141339.1, from coordinate 14,886,221 downwards.
ACAGACTCCTGGTGGAGGTATTATATCTGGCCTGGGAACACCTCAGGATCCCCCAGTCAGAGTTAGTTGATATGACTATGGAAAGGAAAGTTTGGGGTTCCCTGCTGGAGCTGTGACTCAACCCCGGATAAGTGGTTGAAGATGGATGGATGGAGGGAGGGATGAATAGATAAAAACAAGCAGTAGCACAAGAACATAAAATAAAATGACATAAAAATCTCATCTTCGAAGAATTGGACGTAACCATAAAACATAAAGCAGATATTCGATGCCTGTTTTTGGCTCTTGACAGTCTGCTATTTGCTTCCAACACTTGGGTTATGGTTGGAAAATGCACTGATGTACAACTGTTGCGCTCCTAATATTTCCATAAGAGAACAAGATCGGATAACTGTCTCCACATAGCAGTCTTGGCCGACTTTGAATGTGTGAGGTGTTAAAAATGCTTAGCAGTTACTGTACGCTGGCAATGCCCTTCATAAACCGTGGTGATGGCTGAAGAGAGCTCATTACAGGCCGGCGGGGAGTCCTGTCTAAAATCTCTGGCCCGCACGGTCATTCAGAACCAATTAAAGCACCTTTTGGACACAGTCTTGCTCATTCCTATATTAGTCCTCACCGATTTCAAAGATTGTGCCAACATGCGATCACACAAGACACCAATCACACATCGATAGAGAAAACAAATGGAGCAGTCTGCGGTCATTAGCTTTGTGTGTTAAATCGTTGTCCTTGAAGCCTGTACCAGCCCCATCCCCCCCACCCTCCCTTCCTGGAAGAGCCAGGCTCTCCTCTGGAGCCAAGACGGCTCAGCGGGACCAGAAGCAGTATAAAGGTGAACAGGCCCACCGAGATGAAATGCAGGCTGAGTGAAACTGAGTTTGGGATACAGATGGCTCTGCCTGAGGTGGGGACACAGTCCTCTAATACGCAGCAGACGGCGCACTGACTGCATGACTTTATGAGGAAATTTCCACCTCTTCAGTTTGTAACATTAGAACTCATCAACCTATATATGCCTCATGGACTCAACTAGAACCAGGGTGAGTGTTGAGAGAGCGTGATGGATTGATCCAGCGAGCTGTAAAATCTGAGGAAATACAGACGGATAAATTGAGCAGACGGGGCGGGAATAGTCAAAGACAAGTTCCTGGAGGACATACAAACACACACGCACACACGCACACACGTAAACACACTCACAGGAGGTCTGTGTTGATACAGGAGGTTTTAGCTGCAGGGTTTGGTGCTGAGCCCACGCTGGCTAAAAAGATATCCATTTCCTGTGGCATAGAGTGAGCACATATCCAAGTCCAATGCAATATTTACCTTCCTTTCCTCCGATTATCCCTCTACATCTCCAACATCAGCATAGCATGAATCTATTTATGGATCGACTGAACCGTAGCTGCCATTCACCAACCAAAATACTGCAGATGAGCTAATGACAGCAACTGTCCCAGGGAATGCTAAATATATTTCTGTCAATAATTCAGTCAATTAGATTACAATTCACAAGACAAGACAGACAGAAATATTTGGACGAGGTGGTGATATGCAGCAAAGGTCCCCGGGGAAAATCAAAACATGGATGATGTGTTTACATTCCGCAAAAGGTCACGAAGACAGCCCAGTGTCAATGGCTTTCTCTCTTCTAGCTTATCTAAACTCACATTTTTTACCTCTTTGGGAAAGTCTGGAAAGCACGTCACCACTTCGGAGCAGAAGGAATATGGGCGTAAACCCGGGAGCTGAGTTTAACACACGCCATATATGAAGAAGAATTTCAAAAAAGAAGTTCAAAGTTTTTAGAGGGAATGTATCTTGCTTCTCAGTGTCAGGGAAAGGAGTGCGTAGCATCCAATGGGGTGGGTGGGGGGGTTATGACTTGTAGAACCACAATTTGAGGAAACTCCTTGTGTGTATACCTCTACCAAGGTAAATTCAACCAAACAAAGCAAAAAAAAAAAAAACAACAACTAATTTTCATTACATTAAACGGATCTGCCCCAAATTCGACAGGGTTCTTCCTCGGATCGTAACACACCCTTCCACCAAGTATAGTAAAATCCGGCTTCATATTTTTCACTTTATCCTGTACAGTGTCAGTTCTGTTCTAATAGCCATGTCTAATCAACAGATGTTTAGCTCATTTTATGATTTCGCTGGTTATAAGTTCAAGACGCACAAAAAACACATTTATTGTAATAACAAAACCTCTACATGCACCTTCAAAGATGTAGATTTAAGCACGTAGACATGATCAGGCTGTTCTCTGAAACCTCTGATCCTAGAACAACCACCCTGCAGCTGCACGCACACACGCACACACACACACACACACACACACACACCCTCGTCATATGTTTTACTGAGGCACTATCCCTGACATGAATATCAATGCTAGGTGAAATGCGAGGATTTACTCTCCACACCACACTGCAGCTTAGCAGAGGGATGCAACAAAAACGCCTCTTTACACCCACATTTGAAAACAGTATTTTTTAGTGTGGCTCGATGCCGGCCAGGCCTCGACGTTGTTTAATTCTAGGATGTATTTCTCACTCATAACTTCAAGCCAAGCGATGATGCAGTCTGTTTATGTCGCGACTGCGGTCTGGGTTTTTTGATGTGATGTCATGGTAAAGTTAGGGATGGGGAGTATCTGTGGGGAAACGATCAGGATGGTATCAACAAAACTATATCAAAGTAAAAGAGAAGCAAAGGAGGGAGGAGAAGAGCTGTGGAGAATGATAGAGGGAGGTTACGAGAGGGGTCTGGGGGGCAGGACCAGGCAGGGCGAGTCCACAGCTGGAGCAATAGCTCCCCCTGGGGCAAAGCTCCGATAGAACACAGACCCTCACTCCAGCAACCCCAAAGTGTTGGAAAACGCAAGGCATGAAATCAGTCTATCCCACACCCTGTGAGTTTTCCTGAAATCCAAAAGAAATAATCCACTAAGGATGATTCTAAAGAAAGGAGACATTCTGTTATTACTTAAGGTTTGAAGAACTACAATTACATGACATATAATTTGGACAGAAACGCTCTCATAAATCTCCCACCCTCTTTCTCTCTGACCACTTTTATGTGTTTACCCACCTCTACTTTTACAGCTGCACATTAAACACCCACCTTTGACCGAGATGTTAATGCAGGGAGTGAATCCAGAGAAGGAAAATAATTCACCCCGTGATTCATTAATGGCCCTTGATCCCTTAACACCTCAGAAAAGTCTGTGATGTCTTCACACATGAACTGGTTCATTGCAAATACACACATCGCCTGTGCCTGCAGGAAAATGTACAGCGTAGACGCACACACACACACAGACACACACTCTTGATCTGTGTCCATGGATGTGATGGGTGCCTCTGTCTGTATTTTTTCCATCTACGGCTGCTAGCACAGCTGTCCTGGGAGGAGGCAGCCATTAATTTATGTATGCGCTGTTGCTTGAACCAGAGGCGAGGGCAAGACGGAGCGCTGCCAACCTGGTCAGAGGGAAAACAGATGAGCTGGCCTTTCATGGTAGAAAATATCACCACAGCAGAGCTCTGACTTGCGGGGTCAACAAGCTGCATCTGAGAGCTTTGAATATTAGCATGTGGACGCCAACGACAGCATAAAGAAGAACATGACTGCGATCAGGACACGTGCCAGCTGACCACAGTTCTGTCATGGTTCTACATATAGACACAGATTTAAGAGTCCAGAATCAAGAAGCCAAACATTTGTTGAATAGCAAAAGCATTTCTTCCCAGCTGTAGGAACAACATCAACATCTGCAGCTGCGGAAGCTAGGCAGACAACATTAGCCCCAGTCAGCTGTGAGGCGAGTGTGCAGGGGCCGTTTATAAAGTGCAGCACCCAGAACACTATATATATGTGTATACTGTATATATATATATATATATATATATATATATATATATATATATATATATATATATATATATATATATATGTGTATACTGTATATATATATATATATATATATATATATATGTGTATACTGTATATATATATATATATATATATATATATGTGTGTATACTGTATATATATATATATATGTGTGCATACTGTATATATATATATATATATATATATATATATATATATATATATATATATATATATATAAATAAAACTTCTTTCTCAACAAAATACTGTAATAATCTCTAAACCTCTAATTGCCAAGCAGTATTCTTCTTCTTCACCTGCACATAAATATTATGCAGCATTGCAACTGAGACAAAAATGTTCACATCAGCATTGAAGAGTAGAGCTAAAATGAATCTCCGGCTAACAGAGAAATGTACAAAATGTCCCAAAAGTGGGGTGTCATGGGGTCGGGACAACCTCAGGTTTTTTGTTTTTTTCTTCCTCTGTACAAATACGGAGTGTGAGAAAGCAAATGCTGGCTGGTTGAGATATGAGCGCTTTGGGACTTCCCCTGTGATGAGGTCAGCACCCCCCCCCCCCCCCTACACTCCAGCAGTCATGCATCACTGGTGACATCACCGCCAACATCACCGATGCTTCGGCAACACAAATAGGAAGAATCACACACATTCCCGCAGTTAATTAAGACCATCAAAATTTATTGAGTGCGTGGTGACGTGCTGCTCGTTCATAGACGTCATCACCTGACACGTACATGTATGTGAGCTCTATGTATTTAACGCTGACTCCACTCGAATCAATCAACACAAGAGCTGCTGTAAATTAATTAATTAAGTAATTAATAACGTGGACTGTCGCATAAAACATAATATTAACTGATGAAGCGCTAATCACGTGTTTCATGTGCGCTTGCGTGTCTGTGCATGTGTGTGTGTGTGTGTGTGTGTGCGCTTGCAGCCTTTCCTGTTCCCCTGCTGTGCTCACCAATGCCTGCTATCCTGGGAAGTGGAGCAGCAGTGCCAGCAGTAATCAGAGCTCTTTGTATGCGCACAAACAGCCGGGCTGTCAGAAAAATGTTCAGTTTTTTTCTTTTTTGTTGTAATTCTTTCCTCTCTCGCCAATAACAGCTGTAATCCTCTCCTCTCCATGTGGTGTCGAACCTGTGACACGCAGTTCTGCAGGAGATTGGTGTTTACCTCTCGACTTGTTTTAAAATTGATTTAATGAGCGTTTAGGAAAAGAAAATATGAATGTTGGAGGATCGTTGAACTGGTTTGATACATACACACAAGTTGCGAAGACGTGGTGGACGCCGCTCCTGTGTCCGTATGCATTTAGTAGCACAAACTCCAACAAAAACACGCAACAGAATAAGAAATGAGAGAGGAAAGAGAAAAACAATACACCAGGACCTACCCACCTACCTGCTAAAGTGTGTATAATTATCATGCAACCATGAAATTTTGGTCCTTGCAGACAAAAGAAAATTCCAAAAATTAACATTATTAGCACAATCCAATTCAGGAAAACTTTGTTTTTCAAACCAATATTTTTTTCCTGCCCATTCATGACTGGAATTTGTAAGCCCGCTTGCACCAGGGTTAATTCAGTAAACTAGCCTTATTATTTCAGACCTCAATTTGGAACCACATGCAAAAATTTTTCCAAGATATGTATAAAAAATGGGGGGGGGGGGGGATGCCTGTATGTAATTGGAACCAGCGATGAGAAAGGCAGCCCCTGAAACTGTTCATGATGGGACTATTAGCAGGAAGTGTAATAAATGTGTGTGTCCCCTGTGATGGAGCACCCAGCTATATTTCTGTGTGTGCATCAGTACTGACCAGTCTCTCCCTGCTGCTGTAATCTGTCTTGCTGTGTGTGTGAAGTGACTTTGATAGATCTCTGATGCTAAAGCAACTGAAAAGTGTGAGTATAAGGCAGAGCGTATGTGTTTGAGTGTGTGTGTGTGTGTGTGTGTGTGTGTGTGTGTGTGTGTGTGTGTGTGCGCGTGTGTGTGCATGGTAAGATAAGAACCAGATGTGAGCCAGATAAGTTTAAGGTAGTTTTAAGGCCCCTCTGAGGACTCCTAAAATAAAAGAGACTGATCAATGCGAGTGAAGACAAGAGCGAGAGAATAAGAGGAAGATGAGGGGAAAACACATCTGGAGTCCTCACAGATGCAGTCAATCCAGGTAATAAAGCTGACAGAATCAGTTCCCTGAAGAAATATGAAAACTTTGAAGTGATGTGCCCTATAAAAACACTCCAGATGGTTCCAATGTTGAGTACTACTTTGACCCGGTGAAATTTAGTACCATGTTAAATCTGCTTTCTTCTCTTTGCTTGAAAATGCTGCGACATACTTGTGTTTGTACTTATTTGTCCAGTGAATCTTTGGTGAATTTTGGAAATGCAGTAAAAAAGGAAAGTAGGCCTGTTTCCACCTACTGCTTTGGAGAGAGTAAACCGGGCTAAATGAGGCTTATTGTCATCAGAAGACTGTGGTACAGGCAAAAGCTACAGGCGGCTGTAACAAAGAAGAAGAGGTTATCTTGAGTGTTTCACGCCATCTACCAACGAGAAATTGAGAAAAAAAAATAGTATCAAGTTTCATGACGAGCGAAAGTTGAGTGCAGATTCTGTGAGATGTCGAGGAAGAAGCCCTTGCCCCCGCCTCCTACCTCCCAAAACTCAACTTGACGGTGAGCAAGTGCTGAGCAATTGCAAGGCCATTCAGAGAGTAGAGCGCATTGAAAGAGTAGAGCGCGTTCAGAGGGCGCGTTCAAAAAGTAGAGCGTGTTCAGAGAGGGCGCGTTCAAAAAGTAGAGCGTGTTCAGAGGGTGGAGCCCGTTCAAAGAGTAGAGCGTGTTCAGAGGGCGCGTTCAAAGAGCAGAGCGCGTTCAGAGGGTGGAGGGCGCACAAGTCAGAAATGCCTCCTCTCGAGTTTGGTTCCCTGGTGGTTTTGTCATTTTTGAAAAGGCAAAATCCACCTCAATCGGGTCTAAAACAATGCGACTCTTTCTAAATTCTGATATTTCGATCAACCCTTTAAGACCAGCTGACGGAAACACGCCGGGCTGCGTGTACAATGCTTTGCTCTCACACACATTTATTAACATTATTTGAACCGTTTAAAGGAGACTGTACAATGTGACACATTCATCAGTCGCGTGTTCCTGATCCATCTCTATTTGTCTTTGTTGGACACAATGTGTTGACTTCACTCTGGAGCGACTGTTACTGTCCTGAGCAGGACAAGTGGGAGGTTTGTTAGAACACACTCTACTCTCACTCCTCTACACTGATTGGTTTGCTGGCACACTTACATTATACTGTGCTGCTCCTTGTGCCTAATAACACTACCTCAGTGGCTGTGGTCAGTCTGCCCGGTGACATACTGCACTGAGGTCAGACCAGTGGGAAAACTACTGCAGTATGTGCATGATCTGTCAGCTAATTCATGGAAAAAGTACCTCCATTATAGGACTTTTAAAAGAAAATCTAGTTATGCCAAGTTAGAATAAACCCGTGCCACCTGCATTCTGGCATCACTGCTGCCGAGCAATAAATCACACAAAGATGCAGAAGCTTGTAACAGCCAGAAATAAACAGAAAAAAAGTTGCAGTATAGACAGACACAGATCAGCTGCACCGACAGAGGGAGATGGCAAAAAAATTATACATGCACATATGGCAAAAGTGCAGAGTCAAACTATTCCTGGAAGGCTGAGGAGAAAACCAAGCCTGTTGTTTTATCATTGGCCCAATCACTGCCACCATCAAACTCTCTCTTTGTCTCTTTCTCTTTCTCTCTCTCTCTCTCTCTCTCGTGTGGTAAGCTGCAGAAGCAGATGTGCACCAGACATTTTTAAATACATGTGCCTCCATGCTGTCTTGGCTATTGCTAATGATGTCAATACACACCTGTTGCTATGGCTGACCCTCTTGTGGATAAACAGGCAGAGGAGTGGCTGCCCAGTTTTGGCGTGGTATTATTGGACCGGCAGCTGGGGCCTGTTTCAGCTGGCAGACACGATGAAAAAGCTGAGAGAAGTGAATCAATCCACTCTGGAGAACAGCTTTGGGTTCATGGTGTTTCATCAGAGCCAATATGCGGCTATGGAGGGAGACAAACAGATGGATTTGCCAAGTAAAATCTTATCAAAAAAAAACCTTGGACAAGTTATGGCCAAACCCATCATCTTCTCTTTAGACTAATTCTTAGTGGTGCCTAGGAGCTGCAGCGCTTCGTTGTAAATGGACTGCATTTCTACAACACCTTTGCTGTTCATTCACGTACTCACACACACACACACACACACACACACACACACACACACTCATGGAGCCATGTTAGGTGCCAACCTGCTCATCAGGAGTGATTAAGGAGCAGTAACTGGCTCGCAGTCATAGAGGGAAATGAGGATCGAACCAGCGACTCTTCGGTTGCTAGGCAGCTACTCTTACAATGAGCCATGCAGTTTTGTGTACCAGCACAGGTAGGTTAGGTTCTGCCCGTTGACTCCAGTTTGGTTGGGCATCTGCACAGAAGCCAGATGGGGTTATGTGTCCTGCTCACGGCACTAGCGCTTCATCTGGTGAAGCGCTGGGGGGCTGGAGCGGTCCTCTCGTACGCTACACCCCCGGTGAGACTCCTCGCCAAAGATGCTGCCAGCAATTCCATGTGTAACAGAGGAACCATGTGGTAGTCCAGAGCAGCGCTATCATTTGGGAGGGAAAAAAAGAACTTTGTTTTGTGTAGATGCTCTTTGCTCGCTTGGGCTTGGACCCCTAAAATGCTCCATGCCAATGCTAACAGGCCTAAAACTGGCCTGATGGTCGTAAGTGTATAAGGGTGTGTGTGTGTGTGTGTGTGTGTGTGTGTGTGTTTGTGCATCATGTACTTCCTGTCCCAGTATTTGTTTTTCATCTCCAACACCAGCCATTCACAATGACATTGTTCTTCTTGCACCGAGAGAAGGCGGCCAAAAGGAACTCTGGCTTGAGCAAAAACTCCCCTTCCTCACATTTCCAATGCATCTCTCTCCTCCCTTTTCCTCCCCCATCTGTACCCCCCTTCCTCACTCCATCCGTTCCCTTGTTCCTTGTCAGCTGCTGTGGAGATCCAGATGTGAGGGGCGAACTTGAATTGGAATCGTAGAGGAAGAAAAAAAGAGAGAGAGAAAGAGAGAGAGAGAGAGAGAGAGAAATCCACATCCCCCCAAGTGACAGACTTCATTGTCCAAGACCTTTTGGACAAGCCTTTCGACACATACACACAAACAATTATGTGACTCAAACAATGCGGTCCCTCTAGACGACAAGGCTCGATTGTGTGTGTGTGTGTGTGCGCGCGCATCTGGCAACAAAGCAAATCAATGAGCAACATCTTGAAGGAGATTTGGTGTTGATATTTAGCTGGCTTGCGCTGATTTTTGGCCAAGATCAAAGCTATTGTTCCCGTTCATGGAGCAGAGACGAGAAATCAATGTAGACCTGATGGCAAGCAGTGATGCAACATTATGCCAACATCACTGTTTGTTTTTTTTCTAATCTTCTTTCTTCTAATAAAAAAAAAAAAATCACACATTCACATCAACGGGTAGGGAGCAAATTAAAAGTAACACACACCGAGATGGGAAGACAGGTAATTACTCAGGATGTTGGGCGCAATAGCAAACACATGTAGCCTCACACACGGACTCCCACGCAGCATGGAGAAGTTAATAGAGTGAGTCAGCAAAAAGGGAACTCGTCAGACAGAAGCGTGAGCATTTCCTTGCCAACGTTTTCCTCCATATTCTTTTCTTTATGGTTTTGTTACAGCATATAAAACAGAAAACTTGGAACTTGTATCTAAAGTCAGACACCAATCTCTCTATTCAAAGAAGTCAAAGTACTCACCGAGAGGCAGCCCGGGTCTCTCCTGGTTCAATGTTCTCCGCCGGAGCTAACACAGACTATCTTTTTGAGAATGGGAACAACAAGTAGCGTACAGTGAAGAACAATGCATGTCTGCTGGAGCGCAGCAAAGCGTAAGCAGAGCAGGGACACAGAGGTCCAGTCATCAGGCTGCTGCTCACATGGGACGGCAGAGGAAGGGAGGAGGGTTTGGAGGGAGTCTACAGTATTCTGGATTTGGCAAAGGGGAGGGATCTCATCCTTCACTCTGCAAGGCCTCGCTTTTTTTTTCCCTTCTCCTCAAAAATTTGATGGCATGTCGAACAGTTCTTGTCTGTTTCAAAATCAAGTTGGTCCTCCTTTTTTTTTTCTTCTTTCTTCTGGCTGTCTTCCCCAACAAATCCAACAAGTCGTGTCTCTTACTCAGCTTCGAAAAACCCCCAGCGCCCCTTCAGAAGACAGATCGCTGCCTTGAGACACCTCAGTCATAAAGGTACTTAAACATAAGCGCCTAAACTGGCAGTACAAGTAGGAGGATAAATCTCCAATTGACTCATTTGTCTTCCCTGATCGTACATACAATCATAGAAACCGAGCAGAAAATTACAGGCTTTATTCAAGATCTCTCTCTTTCTCTCTCTGATGTCACTCTTTTTTTTCCACCCTTTTTTTTTTTTACTCAAAGGCCCTAATTCTCAAGTGGCCCAGATACCGCACGGTACTGGGGGAAAGTCAAGAGAATACGAAACCTGATACAGTTAAAAGCAACAATTATTTGAGTGAGTCACTCAACAGTGAGGTTCTTTTTTTTCCTCAATGTTAATTCGGGAGTATGGAACCCAAAAAAGGGGGTGGGGTGGGGGGGATTATCCCATTTTGGAAGGCTGAACCTCTAGAGGACTCCCTGAGGTCATGGGAGAGAATGAACGAGGGAGTTGAAGAAAGTAAGAGAGGGGAATGGAGGGGGCATGAGAGGACAGGCACAGGCTTGGATGGCGACCAGAGCTACGACATGGCTCTCTGACTCTGTTTGTGCTGACTGACCAAAAAGAAAAAACAAAACAAAACAAAACGAGGGCTGTACTTCTCTTGCAGACGTGGGGTGATGATGAGCAGACACGATGATGGAAAATAAGAGACAGATCGCGGACAGAGAAGCAAAAACATACATCCGAAAAAACAGTGGAAACTCGAAATATGCTCTGACGTATAAAATACAACGACGAGTCCACGGGGAGATCTTGAGGAGACCACAAGAACTCAAATTGGTTTTGTGTTTTCTTCTATGCTTCCAATTGAGAACAGCAACATGGTGCAACTGTATTTTTTATTTTATTTTTTGTGAGAGAGTAAACCTCCTTTGCCGCTTTTGTTATCCATTAGCACAATTTGACTAAAACTAGAGAACTATTTGAACTTTGTGAAGAAACAGTCCATTTTCTAAAAACTACCGTTTGAATTTCGTGGTCTAATCATTTCAAGGTCCTTCTAACCTCCTTGTTCCTTCCCCTTATTTTAACCTGAACAGAGTTTTAGCACTAATACCAGACAGCTACTTCATGCAAAAGCTTTGTAGTGCAGCACTTTTGTCTCCATCTTCTGGCGGTGACATTTATTACAAACACGTGCTTCCAGGCATAGGCCACTCCGTTGTCACTGTTCCTTTGAGCATCACAAAACTCCAGAGAAATTGATTTACTGTCAGATTGTTATCCGTTTCCTCAAATTCAAGTTAGCAAAGGGCTAACAGGAACTAGCTAACTCAGGCAGTATAAGTCTCTGGTGCGCAAACTCAATGTGCATCCTCTCAGAAGTGCAGCGACGTCGTAAAAGTGCTTCACTGTAGCTTTAAAATTGAGCGAATGGAGCCCACCAACGGCTACACGACTGGAAACAATTGAAGCAGAAACAGAATCCAACACACAGGCTTTGATAGAGAACCATAAATCCAGAGAGCCGGCAGCACTCCAGCTGTAAAAAAAAAATATAATAATAATAATCAAGCCTTGTATTGTGGCGAGACGCTTCTCTGAACGACTGTTACAACTTTGCACAAACAGCGGGGCTGCAGTGATCTCCCAGTCAAACTCTGGCCCAACCAGTGTATGGACTGTAGGAACTAATGTTACAGATGACCTGCATCCTGTTTAGACCTGCTGCCTGGACGTTTATAAATGAAGCAGGGCGGCGGTTCATGTAAACACGAATCCAAAAGAGACTGAAGGATGTGCACTGTGGTCCAAAGATATAAACACGCATGCAACATGAGGGACCACCAAGAAAATGTGCTGAACATTCTTTGTTAGAGTGGTTGGATTTCGTATTTCCTGTTTATCAAGTCAAATATTTTTAATGCTATCGAACCAACTGATGCTATATATGTCCCTACTGTGCTCCACGCCACGCCACATCAAGAAGAGGCTTTTGATTTGTATCCGGATATGCTAACACGCTACAGCAGCAGAGAGGGTGACACCTGCACAACAAACGCCGGCAGACCCAGAGAATGTTTAACACAGGGACATCAAAGAGTCTCATCTCTCAACTGTAGCTGGAGGAGGCGGAGCTACGGTACTCCTGCAGCTTTCCTGCATGATTGTGCAGGTTGTTCTAATCAGGAGAGAACACAGAAAACCATTCGCTGCTCCGGTCTATCGTTCCTTAACAGGCCGTACAACAGGGTTTATGTCGAGAGAACTATTGATATATCAAAGCGTAATAGACGTATTTACAGGTTTCCTGCGCAACCACGAAGCTACAGAGGGATTTTCAGGCTTACTGATTGACATTTACATTTACAGGGAATGTGCACAGCTGGCTTTTTTTCTGGTTAGCTTTCTGCTTAAAAAACAAAACAAAACATGGATAAATATTGAAGTGATGCAACCTTCAGACTTTCCAAACGTACTGAGCATGAATGCATCAAATTCTGGACTTTATCCGCCATTTTACAGATGCTTCTTTCACAAAGGGAAAAGGTCTTTTAGAGCCGCATCGCATGAAGTATAAAGAGAGGCATAAAGATTCAAGGGAGACGTCTTTTCATTGGCTGCATAATTAGTGTGAATGCAGGATGAGTCATCAAACGACGGGAAATGAGAAGATTAAATTTTTTCATTTCACGGGACCTTTCAATCATAAAATATTTTGCCAAATGTACTTTTATACTGCAAAAGATTCCCTTAAGACCTTTACTTCACCCTTAAAATGTCATGAGACTTCCTTTTGTCCCCTCATTCAGTCATATTGGTTAGTTTGCTCTTTCCGTGTATAATAAGATAAGCCCCCCTTTTCTTAATAGAAATCCCCACAATGTGATTCTTTAAACAGACCTTTGTCCCCATAAAATGAGGAATACCTGTTATACACACAGTGAGAGAAGAAAAAGAGGGGAAAAACTCATCAAAACCCTCAGAATCAATTAGCAGAATGTAAATAGGCCATTCAATTAGTTTGGCGCCAAGCACCGTCCTTGTTTCTCCGGAGGCAAACAATCAAGCTGCAGACACAAATTAACGCTGAACAAGAGTACTTGTCTAAAGTCTAATCGCCCTCTAGCAATAAATGGCAGCACCGGGGAGTGAGTGTGTGTGTGTGTGTGTGTGTGTGTGTGTGTGTGTGTGTGTGTGTGTGTGTGTGTGTGTGCGCGTGCGAGGGTTCACGTTAAAAATATCTTCCTAAAAATGTAATTTCATCTCAGTTTGTTGATATGTTAATGTTAGCAATGCATCTTTATATCTGAAGACAATAGAGGTCAGAGTAGAGAGCCCGGAGTGTTTAGAGAGAGAGAGTGAGACATACTGAATATGAACACACACACACACACACACACACACACACACACACACACACACACACACACACACACAAGGACGGGTCTCTCTTCACCATCTGCTATAGACCGTGGGGTAATGACTCAGACAAAATGAGAAGCTGCAGATATACAAAACCGGAGCTTTTCACACGCAAAATAGAAGACGATTTCACAAAATTTCCCTCTATGCACATTCCCATGCACACCTGCCAGGGGTTTATGAATGCATCAAAGGGTTTTCTTTCTTTTCTTTTTTTGACAACTCAACCATAGCGTACACACACACACACACACGCAAAATCAAAACCATTCATGAATTTTAAACAAGTTGCGGTTAAAGAATTTAGTAGCAACATCACATTTGAAGCAATTTATATGCAAATGTCTTACAAGTGGCAGTGAGGACAGGAGAAGAATTAAGGCTCGCTCATTGAACTTAGCAGCTACACTAATGTAAAATCCAATTAATGAGCTACAAGCATCTACGGCTACACACACACACACACACACCCACACACACACACAAACACATGCTGTAAACACACAGCAAGTCGCTGTTTTTTTATATATTTAGCTTTATGTGCCTGCTCTCAGGGGTGCTACTAATTAATACCCTTCTACCACTAGATGGCAGTAAAGATCTGATATTGTCCTACCCTCAAGCACACACACACACACACACACACACACACACACACACACGCACAAATACTATACTAGTACAGATGCCAAAAAAGGGAGTGAACATGATGAAAGACCACAGCAGAAAGCAGACAACCAGACTCAACCACAGAGCACGTACGACTGAGAGTTAGAGACAAACAGTCCAAGACGTCTCTCTCTCTCTCTCACACACACACACACGCACACACACACACAGACCATCACTACACACCACACTATGTAAAAGGCTGAGACATCATGCTATGTTCTGAAAGTGTAGAGGTTGGGTTTTTTTTTTGCATATCAAGGCGAGTAGATCAGACCGACGCTTGCTGCTCTCTTTGAGTGGCACCAGCAAACTTGGCTTACGCATGAAATGAACAACCATGCTGGATTTCATAATCGTATCAGTGCCTCCAGGCTACGTTGAGGCTGCTTGTGTTGATGAGGAGAGACGGGCAAGCTGAAGGATGCACAATATTGGATTCTTTTTTTTCCAATCCACGGTAGGGTCAGGGTGGTTCGACGGCTGGGCTCCACCATGTCACGATGCATGGAAGTTTATTTTTTTATGCTATAGAGGAGGCTGGCAACATCCTGTCTCTATACCGTCGGGTCGTGACACTTGTGGGCCGACTGTACAGTAAAATCATACTTGGTACTTGTAATCTGAGGCAGATACAGTACAGTGCAGCGCTGGAGCAGGTGAAGGAGTTCTCCACAACATCTTTATTAAATCAAAAGTCAAGATCCAAAATCCTTGATTCGAATAATTGAATACATTCCATACAAACAGAAATAAGAAGGGATAAGTCAGATTTGCTGCAACGACAGTAATCTGTTTCCAATGAGGTATTCAGTCTAAAATGACAGCAGCACTGTTCCAAAGCGTCTCAACTTGGGCTTCTTCTGCATTACAACAAGGACATTGAATAATGTATCTGATGCTGGATTTAAAACAAACGAGGTTCACACCTGGATGATACACGAGGCGGGGACAGGGCTGCCATAGTGGAGAATACTTCCTAAGAATCAGCTGAAACAGCGACACGGATCCACTTAGCTCCGTGTTTGGCTACATCCCCTTCCAAATGGCCACATGGAGCGATAAAAAGTAGAACAATTTCACAAAAATGAATACCGTGTTTCATCAGAGGCGACGTGAAAGCAACAGCACATGGTTCCACCCCAGCATCGCGGCGGCTGTGTAATTGTTGGGTGTATTTTAAGCATTAACCACGTGTTGTTGTCGGACTGCTAACTGCTAACTAGTTCGGCTGAACCTTTCAATGACTACCTCCCTTTATTGAATGGATAAAATGGTACAGACTGGATCAATTCAATGCAAAGTTGCCATTTTCACACAATTTTTTTTCTTTTGACACCCAACCCTTATAAAAGCAGGTATGACTCCTTCCCTGATACAGGACATCACAAGGGCACTTTCACAGTAGCAGTATTTACTCTGTTATAAATAATCATTGTCATCGTCCTTCTCCTATTCATTCTTTTGTCTCGCTCTAGCTCACAGCTCAAATCACAGGTTTGAGGCCAACCAGGTCAGGCCAGAAATCCTCCAAAGGGGCTGATGATTGCCTGTGATTACAGTCTGTATCCTCCTCTCTCTCTCTCTCTCTCTCACACACACACACACACACACACACACTGACCATCTCCTCTGGGCTCATCTGGCCAGGCCTGACTGAAGTAACAGCTCTCCACACTTGAGTCATTAACCAGAAAAGTGCCAGAGCGAGGGGGGCTAAACAAAAAAAAAAGCTCACGAGAGGGACGACACGTTTCTTTCACCTTGACGTTGCCTGGAGGTTACACCACTCATTTCATGGTAAAGTGTGTATGTGTGTGTGTGGTGGTGGTGGTGGTGGTGGTGGGGGGGGGGTGGTCTGGGAGGTGAGAGGCATGTGAATTAAGGGGTTTGTAGAATATAAAAGGTTTCTGTCTGTGTGTGAGGGAGTCACATTCCCCGGCTCCGGGTGTGTTCACGGTGAGGGAAAGATGTGTGCAAGAGCTTGTGAAGCTAAGCTTACTTGTCGATTTGTGCGCACGGATGATCACGATTGGGATTGTTGTTTAGCACAGACACACAACTGAACCTGATCTCAAGTTCCTGATACTTGTTGCCTGGCTGCGTGTACGCACGCGGGAGCCAAAGCTATTTGGGTTTTGCCACTGCGCGAGCCTGACGGGTGTGATTTGCCACTAACCAGGCCCGAGGCTCGACGTTTGTTGCCACTGCACGTCAGTCAAAACGCATGAGCGGTGATGGACAGTTGCCTGTGGCTCTTTTAAACACGTCTTCTGAATTAACCCCTCGTACTACCCTGAGAGCTTCCTATGATCCTCCCACCTCCAGTTCTCTCTTCGTCCCCTCCCCGGACGGTGCTTAGGGAAGGGTAATACCGACGGTGGTAGTGGCGGTCAGGTCCTGACGTGTGCTTTTCCCTCAACCCCTTGGGGATTTGAGCCCAGTCAGCCGTGTGTAATTAAAAGAGCATAAAGACAGATCAAGCTCTCCGCCACTCTCTTCATTCAGGGAACGCCTCCAGGCTGAGAGCCTGGTTCATGTCCTGCTCTGATGAAGCTGCAGGCAGGGATATATGTTTGTGTGTGTGTGTGTGTGTGTGTGGCTCGCTCATTTATTAAAATGCTCAATGCCTTAATCCTTGAATTTGAATGAGATTTTCATTTAAGAGGATGATACACGCCAGGAAACAGAATAAGAAAAATCAAACAAATCAAAAACACTTATAAACCTTTTGTATTTCTGGGAATTTAAAGAGAACAAGTCAGCATTTATGCCCTAATAACACCAAATTGCAAAGGTACATTTTGCACCACAGCCAACAAAATAATAAAAGATTCATTGCTGTGTCTTTATTACATAATGAAACAGGATTCCCTTCTCAACCACAAATGTGGTGTGAATCATGGCAGACGCTTCAGTTTACATTTGTCAATCAAGTTGAACTCTTGTGGTTCTGCAGCCTCTGAGGTCACTGATTCAATACAGCATCATTCAGGTTCTTGTCTTTTTTGCTTGCCCAGCATTATATGGTCATGGCAGATTAAACATCCTACGGACTAAAATAATTTCTCAGAATGCTGCATCGAAACACCTCGTGTTACACCTGCGCTCATGTTGCTTTAATTCATTTTGTCCGCATAAGTGGTAGAAAGTTCATACATCCAGACATGACGACTGTTGCCATCCTTTCTCACAGTTTGACACGTTATTGAATCTTTCTTTCATGAAATGGAGTAAAATGGAGGTTGATGATGTTGTGTAGTATTACAGGTGGTCCTCATCATAGCAACACTCCTGACAGATGTTTGGGAAACGAGCATGAGGCCTCGCACCTCATCTCAAAAGGCCTGGAAGGCAATGAGTACTAGCCAATCAGATGCAGAGGAGGACAGCGCTTCGTGACTCAGTCGAGAGCGGAGTTGTTGTTTGCATGAGATCATTTCCTGCCTCTTGTGATCACTTCCTTTGTGATCTAGTAAAAAAAAAAAAAAAAGGAATAAGGTGTCAAGTTGAAGCCTGGAACTTTAAGAAATTCAACATTTTTGACTGGTGTGCGACCCTATTGAATCACCTGTGCTAGATCACAATGCAAAAACCATGTCTTACATCGCAGTGTTACGCTATTGCGCTTAACCACGTGATGTTTAACTTGGCGTAATTACGAATGAAGATTTGTAAATGTGAATGCAAGAGTTTTATCTATTTCGCTCCAATGTCAGATAATCCCATTGCTTCATGATTCACTGGAGTTGCCAGGCTAAAAATAACAATGTGGATCTTCTCCATACAGTCTGAAGCGCCAAATCTGGCACAGATAAGACACGCAAGCATTGGTCACTTTCCCAGTCAGTAAATCTCGATAATTCCCTCGCCCTTCCCGAGAAGAATCAAATCAGATAAATGAAAGGTCAAAAAAATGTAATTTGGCACACTAAAGATCAACACCTCTGGATCAGGGAGCTCAAACCGATGAGGATTCTGAATAGACTGAGGCTGTTGGAGGTAAGATTTCAATGTTGGCAGTGGTCTAAATGAGCTATCTATACCTTCAAGGCTTCCCGGTGAGGCCAGTCACACCAGAGGGAAAGTGTATTAAATGACCAGGGGTAAACCACAGTTAATGATGTGTTGTATATTACGCAGACAGTGTGATTGTACATTGGTAAAGCCTCGAGTATGGAAGGTATGCTGGTTTAGGCTGCAGCGGAACGCAGGAGTTGATGGTCTATTCTGGGTTGCCTGGCATTTTGTGTTCTGTCAATGGACTGTAGCACAACTGATGGATAAAAACTACCAGGGAAGTTCCTGGAAAACAGAAGTTTTGGGTTGTTTTTTTTTTTGGTATGGTTTGAGGTTTTATCATAAATTATAGCAAGAACAGCAATTTATACGGTAAAAATCCTCACATTAAATCATTCTGTGGTTTCTTCATACAGCTATTTGTCAAAAGAGCCTTTGAGAGACAAATGTGAGTGAATAGATGGATGTTTGTTTCATGAACGGTTAATGGTTTCACATTTTTCACGACTAAATCGAAGGGTATGAACCCGAGGATGTGTAATCAATGTATATTTATGAGCGTAATGCGATAGCCATTTAAAACAATCAATATCTACCGCCTTACTGATCACCATAGCTTCATGTTTAGCAGCTGTGCCGTGCCCTCAAAGCGCTATTGGTGGGTTTGTGTTATCATACATCATTGCCCAGGAAGACCTGTGTGTAAGCACCCTCGCCCGCACGCACACGCACGCACAGACAAACACACACACGCGTGCGCTGTCTGTGATAGCCCTATACTGGATAGGAGACCCTAATATAGCGACAGGTTTCAATCTTGTTCAATTCAACCAGCGTGGGCCAAACAGACGAGACCCTGGCATGAGGTCAGACACTGGTGGAGAGAGAGTGTGTGAAGCGTGTGTGTTTGCAGTGTTTGCTGGCAGGATAGACTGATTGAATATTAGCTTATTTATTCATGCGACCCTCAATTCTCATGCATTTGGCAAAATGAGTTCATGTTCAGTGCTTTTTTTGAATGTTTGCGGTTAAGACTTTTTCAATGAGGTCCTCAAAAAGGTAAAAAGGAGAGAAAATATTCATAGAAATGGCAATATTTAAATAATATTCCTGATTTGAAAAAAAAAAAAGATTATGAAAGCACCTTTTCCTACTCTTCTGAGGGCTTGTTTGTAGAAGCTAGACTGTGGCGGTTTGATTCTTCTCAGGCTATGAAAAGGCTCAGATATTGGCTGTGATCTGGCCCTCTCAGTGTGAAATACGGCCTCCTATCTAGAGTTCTACTCATCTCAGTTCCCCTTGGCTGCCTTTAATTACAGCTAGAGGGACAATAGAGGAGCAGAACCTGCCAGGAACGGGGAAATAAGAGTGAGCGATGGTGGTCACAGGAGCCAACGATGCTGGCATTATAGGAATCAACCTTCTGTGCACCCCATTCTTCCTGGTACACACTGACACTCGTCAGAACATGATTGATTATCTACAAGATGGCCCCAGTCTGAAGGTCCGGTACTGAGTCAGAGATTAGACCCTTGTTCAATATTCTCAAAGAGAAACAGAGCCAAGCAGGTGAGCGGTTGAAATATTTATGAAGCCCCTCTGTTCACGTTGTGCCTGGTGTTATTTCAGTTGTGGTCTATTCCTGTGGCTTTTCAAGGTTAATTGATAAGAAATAATGGATGATGGCGCGTGTGTGAGGTGGTGGGTGGCAGTGAGGGGTTGTGGTGTTTGTTGGTGGGGTGTTTCGTAACCAGGCCTGAAGCAACCCACTGGCCCAGAAATTCCATTTAATAAAGATTAGCTCTCCTTCTCGCAGACCCTGTTCTTCTTCTTAATTAAAAGATGAGGATAAAAAAATCGGTTGGTTGAAGAATAAGAAAATATCCTGAGGACTTCTTCCACAAAACACAGCTCAGCAGCCACATGAAAGGCTGGGACTGATACATATTTAATACCAATAGGAAACAGCTTAGATCAGTTCCATTACTGGGACCACTGGGAAAACTGAAAATACGGTTACTATAACCCTCTATTCCTTAGGCTGTGTGAATGTGTGCAGCACGGCGTGTGTAACTAAGGATATACAGTACGAGTGTGTGTGTACCTGTGTGTGTGTTATTCTTCACACGGGAACTAAGTCCTTTTGTGCAGTGAAGCTTAGAGAATTCCATCCCCCCAACACACACACACTTGCTTCCATCAATTTAGAGAAGTTTAACTTTAAACACAGTCATCACAGTAAATTTGTTTATCTGCATTCCAGGGATGAGCTTTTTTGTCCCTAAGAGAGGTAAGTAACTATGGTAACCCCACACTCACACGCTCAATGTGATGATTTTCTTTTACTCCATACAGAGAGACAAATGTGCTTTCATATTAATCTTTTTTTATTAATCTTTTTCTAATCTTTCGAATTTCCTCAATGGGGTTCAATGAAGCATTATCTTCATGATCAGCTTTCACTGAACCATTGCACTCGTGTAACTATAAAAGAATAAAGGTAAAATAAAAACATAGTATTTAGCTGTTACTGGTATTACCTACTTCCTTACTTTTACATCTATTTACTTGTTTCACTGAATCCATATCCAGTTCAGTTTGGCCCACCAGATATAAGAAAAACAACAACAACGAAAAGCAAAAACCCAGGCCAGGTAATATATTATATCAAATAATGTAAAAAAACGATTGCGTAAATCACTGTTGATACCATTTTCTTTTTTCATGAGGCAAAAAGCTTCTTTAAATCCCTAATAATTCATGAGTTTTTTCAAAATTCAATGGGGGGGGGGGGAGCGCAATTTTGTGAAAGACATCAGTTTGTTGCAAACTAAGAAAAACGCACAGAGAGCAAAAGACTTAAATACATGGAGAAATGACGTTTTAAAAAGACAACGTGTTTGTTTTTGGCTGACAGAAACCTTTTGCCCGGCCAAAGGACAAAGTCCCCCTGTTTTAGACTGGAATGAGTGTGTTACTGATCTCTTCCCTGACTCAGTAAGACGCTCTAACATCCAGGTGCTCATACTGTATGTGAGTCCCGCTCCCTCTGCCGCGGAGGGCTGGATAGTCTCATAACACACTCCGACTGAAGGTTTCCAGAACGGCCTGCTAGTACGTGACACCACCACCCATCATAGCCGAGCGCCAACAACTCGGTAGGTCCTTGCTGCAGCCGTGTAGCTGTATAAACTCTCTGTATCCTGAGACAACTGGCACCATCAATAGACACAAAGGTTGGGACAAGAGTGACCTTGTTTTCCCAAAGTGGAGTACATAAATCATGTGAGCATGACCCAAGGGAGCACTAACACGCGTAAGGGGGGCTCATAAAGAAAATGAGCTCACCTTGACACTTTCTGGCATCTTGGGAAATGGATACACAAAGATTAGGACGGTGAGAAGAAGGGCTGAACACAGCAACCACATCCCCCACAAAAATAAGAACTGATTTCCAGAATGCAATTGGACAAAACACAAAAGATCCCCCTCATTTTCATCAGTCAACTAAAAACCACACATGTAATGGTATTAAATTTAAAGAGAACAACTATTCTAAACTATTTTGGGAGGTCATCATCCAACTAGTAATAGAGCCTCTGCCACACCTCTGCCAAGGTTTTTCAAATTCATGAGCATGTGAAAGCCAGAAAGGAGTTACTTGAGCCCTTTTCACACAACACCAAAAACGCGGGTGAACACGGGTGTTTGGGCACCCTGAAAGGGTCGACTCGGCATTTCGACCCGCGTCCACCGATCCTCCAAGCGACCCGGGTGTTTAGCGGCTCGCCTCACTCTGCTCGCCTCGCCTCGTCTCGCCTGCAGTGTGAAAAAGGCACCCCGCGTCATCTCAGGTTTCCCGCAACCGTCCTGTCAATTTTGTCACTGTGCCACCCGTCAGGCTGTCATTGTGGAAGCTCCAAGAAAAACAAAACAAAAAAAAAAACAAACAAAATTTGGGCTGGGCTGTGAGAGCTGCTCACACATCTCTCAATAAAGTTTTGGCCTCGGTCATAAGATCATTCTTCCTGTTGATGTCCCCACACAGTATTTCACTCTTCTTTTTTTTTTCAAACAATTTACATGTGGATGATCTTGCATGAATTAATCCACGCTTGGGAACTCCCACCAACCGGGAACCCTAACGTGAACTGCACAAGCGCGACCGTGTTTATAAACAACGTGTGTCGTGATCTTCACACCTTTTTTTTTTTTTTTTTAATCGATCATAGCAGCGCACTGGCAAGATCGTGAAGCCCGCGAGCTGCTCGCCATCCGAGGTGAAGAGGAGATCCGCCGGCAGATTTCCGGAAACGTAAGGGACACGGTGATTTATGGGAACATCACCGCCATTTTGAGACACGGCGCACTTTTATGTGTAATGATGACGTTGTCAGCGCAATGACGTACGAGAGAGAAAAACACAGGTGAGCAGCCCTCACAACTGGAGCTCAGACCCGCATCCGCTGGAAGCTTGAATGCGCCCTAGTGCAGAGCAAACACGGGTACAAAAACCCACTTTGACACGCGTGTTTTAGTGTGAAAGGAGTATTGGTGCAGTTGCAGGTACTTTAACCTTTGACCTTTAACCATCAAAACTGAACCGATTCACCCTTAAATCCAAGAAAACGTTTGTGCCAAATGTGACTAAATTCCCTGAAAATGTTTCAGAGATATCAAGTGAGGCGAAGTTGACCTTTGAATGCCAAATTCCTCTCAGTTCATCCACAAGTCTCAGTGGACAGTTTGAAGAAATTCCCCTTAAGACTTGAGATACTCCGTTTATAAAATGTAACGGTGACCTTGACCTTTGACCATCAACATCTTCTTGGTTCATCCTTGAGTTCCAGTGGAAAATTTGATGAGAACGCGACTGACAGACAAACAAATCAAAGGTATAATCTATCCGACCTTCGGCTGCTGAGGCGTAAAAATCTCAGTTGATCAAACTGAGAGATTTCCTCTGTTACATATGGCACCATGACCTCAATTCCACTCCAGGCACCAGGAAAACACCCTCTACGTGCATGTTTGACACGCTCTCTAGTTGACGACGATAACGACTGAGCCTGAGCTGCACCTCGTCTGAATCACCAAGGCTTAATGTAGCGGAGCAGGGATGGTAAATACAGGAAAAAAGACCAAGTGCCTCCACGTACAAGGTCATGCTGCTCTTACACCCCAGCGGTGGAGCTCCTCCAGAAGGTGGCTCTCCTCTCTCCTGGGGACCTCTCGATATAAAACACAGAACATCTGGTGTTCTGTGTTGGTGTGTGTGTAAGGAAATGACACATAACATGCAGCTGTATTTGCTGGGATCTGATTTCTACTCTCCCAGAGTGACTGTCAAGCTGATTCCATTTCCCTGAGAGAGTTACTAACCTAATTGTAGATGCATCAAGGGCCACGCGGAGAAAATAAATACAAGGAAACCCGACAAACTGCTGCGCAAACAGCCTCTGCTTCATTTGATTAAGAGGGACTAAATAAGCAGAGCTGTTAGTGACAGAGATGTTGACCTTTATGGTGAATCAGAGGGGATGGAGGACTCTTAGACCACCTCCCAAACCTGGAACCTCTTTATCTTACAGTAGTGGACCGTAATTGTTGACTGTATTGAAGCATGTGTTTATCAGCAGATACAACTTTTAAGTCCGATTTTAGTTTTTCTTTTCAAAACGCAATTAGCTACAAACTGTGTTCCTTAGAGGAGTACAACAATTCCAGTGGCCATTTGTTGGACACCTATACGTGAAACACATGCACACGGTTTTAGCCGTGTGTGTGTGTGTGTATGTGTGTGTGTGTGTGTGGGCGCTAAATGTGCATTAATACATTAATAAACAACTACATTTGTTTTCTTGTTTGTCAACTTGATTGCAGGTTTCTTTGTGGCATTTTTACAGTGTGTGTAGCGTCACGGTTCTCCAAGGAAGTCATTCATTAATTAAAAGAAGTTAACATAACAACATAACATGTAATGGCTGATACAAACAGATCCCCCCCCCCCCACACACACACACACACAGTTTTCCCTCTTCTGTTTCATCTTTTTTCAAGCACCAGTTTAATCCTTCTTTCATACCAGTCCAGAATAGAGATCAGCCACAATACATTTACACTCACCAGAGGCATGAAGGATTACACTGAGACCTAATTCCCTCCTCAAATCCCGCTAACTCCATGTTAATTATTCAAAAATAGAAACTCGTTAACACAGTAAATATTATGACCTAATTTTGTAGAGATCGGGACCGACTGGCTGTGTGTGTGTGTGTGTGTGTGTGTGGGTGGGGTGCACGTGAAGCTGACAGTGTCGACTTGTTAAACAGGAATAAAGCTGATTGGCTTCATAAAACAACATCTCAAGGTTATTACCTGGCCGTGTTTGCAGGCTGCACTAGCTGCGCTTTAAAAGCTCGGATAAAACAACACTTCAATGAGCCAAATCACAGCCGCTGTTTGTTCAGATGTGTCATGTGTGGGCCACATCGACTAAAGATTAACAGAGAAACACGACGTGCACTCGGTGTGAGAGACGCGTGTACGTGCAAGCGTCAGTGTGTGTGTGTGTGTGTGCGCGCGCGTGCGTGTAGTGATGAGAGTGTAGGCAATAATGAGGGGCCATGTGGAGCTGGTTCCACTGCACAGCCATGCAGGGTACGGTGTATTGATCTGCTCCACCACTGGGAGGACTGGAGGTGTATAATGATGACTTTCTATGATCTGTGTCTCTTCTCTTCTCTTGCTGGGCTATCTATCTATCTATCTATCTATCTATCTATCTATCTATCCTTATAGAAAAACAGGCTCTCTTCTGTTGTGAAGTCTTTTTTCAATTCTTTTATGCTGTTTGAGCATGCAGAGAAACTGGGAGACATCCAATAAACAGGATCCCCCCCACAACTATTGTTTTTCTATCTAGTTCTCAGTATTTCTATCCCTGACAAACAGCTGATACATAGCATCGGTTCTCAAAAGGCTCAGACAGCTTTTATGTCTGCATCAGCCACATGACTGGAAGTGCTTTTTATGTCCCATAAGCAGCTTGCAATTTGTGAAACAGCCCAGCTCTCTTTCTGTCTCGCTCTCTCTCTTTTTTAAATGTTCTCCCCTCCCACTCAGACACATTCACAAACATGAAAGTGTTACATCCACAAACACAAAACCCAGACTGTTCGGGGGGAGGGGGGAGGATACAAGAAGTGAGAAAGACATGGTTTGGCAATAGAAACAATCAGTGGTTTAACATGCATAATTGCAGGCTTTTTCATTGTACTACTGTGATTTTCCAAGTATACAAGGACAGAAAAAGAACTCATTCATTGACTGAAGTATGTCCCCTTCCAGGATGGTTGAAGTGGCAGTATAGCCCTTTACACTTTGTTCCCTTTGACCGCGTGCGCGACATCTCAAACAAGTTAGCAACAGCATCTCTGCTGAATGCTTCTTAGGATAATTAACTCTTTTAAACTGTAAGAACTTTGTCTCCTCGTTTGTCCAGAAAAGCTTTCGCTCAACTAATATTTCAATACAGCCTGGAATACTGCATCATTGTTCTCGTTTTCTTCCTAGAAAAGCCAACATTTCAATGATCGTGGTGGAAGTTAGTAGGGAATCCCTGTCAAACAAAGATGTTTCCTGACAGGTCACTAAAGATGGGATTTCGACACATAATTCTACTTAATATTGCAGCTTCCTACCTTTTGATCCTTACAGAAGGCCAAATTGCTGTCTGGGATGAATTGTAATTGTGTACCCTTAGCAACCACCATGATGATAACTCCATGATAGTGCGTTGTTAAGCTTCAAGGTCAAACACCTAAAGAACAGAACCCCCAATGATTCAACACGTTTCCTAACAAGGTCACGTCACGTACCGAAGAAGCCTGGAATGCTCTATTAAGCCCTGAACATAGAGAAAACTCTCTAAAAGATGGAGGCGGTCCCGGCATGGCATCACTCCTTGACTCACGGATGGAAACCATCACAATCCAAGACATCTGAAGGTGGCAAATCAATTTATAGACTGATTGATCGCCCACCGATCAATACGCCGATTCAACTGTAAACATCAGTCATACAGACTCCAAAGATGTGAACACTCTAATTCCACATAAAAGGAGCCTTTAATCATCCTCATTTCTGCTTTGAAGTGACATTATTCAATCAGACACAGCTCCATGAATAACGCAGACATCAGCTTGATGAGAGACGCGTACTGGTCATTTGTCTTCTACATCTCAGGCCTGTTGACAACATGCTCCGACATCCTTCTCCCATTTCGCCACATCACCACCCCCGACTGCCTTTCTAATGCCCCCATCATGTCCGCTTCATGGTTGGCTGGAGCCATCATTAATCGGTGGCCTAGGATGATGATTGGGTGAATAATGTGAATAATTGTTTGCTGGTCGCCGATATCAGGGTGTTTTAGTATGCCAGTCAGGTTGATCAGAGCAGAACGTGTCAGAACTCTTTGGGTCGTTTTTTTTTTTGGTTAATCGTGTGGCAACTAAGGGGAAATAATGAGGTAAATGTTAATGAGTGAAGAAATATGGAAGAAAAATAAAAACCGAAAACGCATTCCTGCCCCCTTGAAATAACATCTCCTCTCTCTCATGCAACGTTTATAGTTCCTTCCACTGTGTCCTTTCATAAACACATCATCCGAACTTAAACTGGCCCGCACAGGCAGCGGTCAGAGGTTAACTCACCCATGTTAATCTTTAGTGTGAGAGTCTTTTTTCCGAATATGTACTCCATTAAAATCGTAAAAATGAAACTATATATGATGATGACGACTCCAGATGTCCAACAGAAAGTCTGCAGTAAAAATGTTTCCAGTCCAAAACACACACAAGTGTGCTCCTACATGCAGCTGACGTATTAAAGTCCTTCCCATCTTGAATGTGTCTCGGAGCACTCAAGTTTCACCTTATTTCATTTCTTGTCCATTTTACAGTGAGGCCATGATAAAAAGGCTTGTTTGACCAAAGCGACGGAGTCAAGTTAGTTCGGCCCAAATTGTTTTCATCCATCCAGATCGGGTGATATTTTTCCCTGAGATTTCTATGCCTTTAAACAAATTATGATCGTGGCGCGAAAAGTATTCTAATTTTAACAAGAAAAATGAAAAGAAAATGGCTACAAAAACATGACAATCAAGTGTCGCCGTGACTATATTATCCGAAAAGCCCACTGTCAGCAGTTTGGCTTAAAAAAAAAAAAAAAAAAAGCAATTCCGGGGGAAATTGTCGAGGCTTGCGGATTTCGGTCACTACTGTGTGCGCCTCCTTCAAGATTCCAACTACGTTGTCATACAAAAAGGCGGACTCTCAAAAGTATACATTTATTAAGCTGGAGATGTGTAAAAAAGGAGGTTAGCAACTTAGTAGAAAATTACTGAATGACCCTTCAAAACTTAATTATTTCCAAAACCTCTTACCAAATGGCCAACTCTCATCGGATGCTACAATTAGCCATATTTAATAGCTTGGTAAAGAGTAAGTAACATTGATTATGAAATCGACATTAAGACATGATGGCGTCATTCAGAGTTTTTGGTTGTTATTCAGCCCCAAAAGCCATATTCATTCCAAGACAACAACAACAACAAAAAACCCCAACATGATGCATACCAGTTCAGGCACAATATGAGGGACCACCAGTAGCTAGGCTAGCACTGCTAATGCTAGTGCTGTCAGACACTGCATTGGAAGCATGTGGCTGTGACAGCCAGGACTTCAGTGGTTGTATGGCGTCCACCGGCAGTTTCTGTTGCTCCCATGAGTGTGGGGTGAGGTTGTTTCGACTATTTATCCGTATTTGAGAATATCAGCCAACATACTGGGTGCTAAAGCGCCTTTAGCATCACTGGGGTCCGATTGGCGAGTACGTGAAGACTACTGTAGGAGCAGGTCTTTATGGAATACAGATGGGAAAATGGTAAAGGTTAGTTATTTTTGAATGGAATAAACTCCAAGGAGTATTAAGTTTGGGAATTAGGGACATAGTTATGTCATTCATTGTAGGAATTCAAAGAAACTTCTCTGAGTATGAGAGGAAAAAAAGTCAATGATACGTAATAATGACATGGGGCCTCAAGGTTCAAGAAAGCCTAAACCTTTAACCTAGTTTAACCCAGGACATCAATTGTATTACCATTACTGCAATTAATAGCTTTCCTCCAACGTGCCCATGCACAGGATATCGCATCAGAGAGTACTTGGGCGGAAAGTGGCAAATTAAAAGAGAATCTTCTTATGCTAATATATAAATAACCTACCTGGACTGGAATGTGTACAACACCACACACAGGCACGTGTGAGAAATGTGTGTGCTAGTATGTCCTTGGGGAGCAGAGGCGTGTTATTACAGGAAGTAATCTCATGAGGAAATGGAATATTCATGAGTGCCAGCGTTGCCCTTAGAACAAAGCTCAGTGCCTCTCAAAACCACTCAAATGCCGTCTATATGGATAAAAAAAAAGTGGATTGGCATTTAATCAAATGTAATATTCTGCATGCATAAACATTAAGCTCTTTGTGGATGTCAGTGACGAGTTCTATTTCAAAATGACTTACCATTTGGGGAAAAAAAAAGCTCTTTTATCCTCTTTCCAACGCACATACCTGCGGGTGTTGTAAACCTGCTAATAAAAGGTGAGTGACCCCTTCAGATTGTAGGCTGAAGGTTGATAAGGAGGCTTTTAAGATTTTAACTTACAGTATTTACTGAAGCGAGCTTAAATACTACCCCAAAATAACTGCTTAGCTATAAAA
This sequence comes from Aulostomus chinensis, assembly GCF_037954235.1. Taxonomy (NCBI): domain Eukaryota; kingdom Metazoa; phylum Chordata; class Actinopteri; order Syngnathiformes; family Aulostomidae; genus Aulostomus; species Aulostomus chinensis. Next base: position 14,857,081 of record NC_141339.1, on the reverse strand, counting down.
AGAATACTTTTAACACATACTATCTATTCAGCGTCTTCGGTTGTGTATCTGGGGTCAGGTTGCAGAGGTAGCGGCTCCAGTAGAGAAACCCAAACTTCCCCTTTCCCTGGCCACATCCACCAGTGCTGACCGGGACATCCTGAGGCGTTCCCAGGCCAGAGTGGAGACACAGTCCTTCCACCTGGTCCTCGTCTGCCCCTTGGACTTCTCCCGGCTGGACATACCTAAAGCAACTCCCATGCAAAGGAGCAGCGTCTTTACTTCACGTGAGCCCACTTTAGTCGCTTGGTTTCACGATGTCATTCTTTTGATGCCACACTACACAACGTACTTCCACACACACACTATTTGGGACCACAGCTGAGAGTTAAGACTGACCGCTACCTCAGGAGCTCTTTCTTCTGGCTTGAAGACATCATGGACGTTTTTGAGGCGACAAACAACAATCACGCTTGTGTAAACTTGACAAACTACATTTTTAAAGGAATATCTAAATTTCAAGCCATTCCCTAGGATCGATTTTTATCTTTTTCTCCTAAATGTGCCAGCCCTGAAGTGCTACAGGAAGACCTAGAAACCCAAGAATGACTACAATGGCTATTTTACGAAGATGAATGACAGACCCTCTCAAGACTATATCCACTGTTTTTTTGTATTTTTTTTTTAAAATCTTCTCTCGCCGTCCCTCTCTCTCACTCACACACACACACACACACACACACGCACAACACTGACACAAACCAAAGGACCTCAGCAATTACCCCTGAAATAACCTCCTTGATTGATATCTCAATTACGCTATGCCATTCTTGTGTGTTATCTTGTCTAGCGCACACGCACACGCAAACTCCTCCCGTCCTCATTCTCAACTGCTCAATGGGCGCTCATACGAGGATTGAGGTGACCTTGTTTCTTTTGCTTCTATTTTTTTCTACAGGCTTTTGTCTATCTGATTGTTTTCAGCCTGTGTGACACTTAATTGATTTTGTCCCTTTCCATCTTAATGTGCCTAAATGTGTGCTGAATTAAGAGACGGCTCTTGAAAGCAGGAAAAAGTTTTAGGATGGGGTTTTTTTTGTTTTTGTTTTTTTTTTTGGTTGTTGTTTTTACGCCTCATTGAAATTCAACATCCTTGAAGATTGTGTCTCTCTCGCCAGGTTTGCGAAGGCGGCAGCGAGGCAAACGGAAATTAGGTTCAGTGAATCAAGTTAGTGGTGTTGTGACAGGCACCGGCAGACAAGGACAAAATCACTCAGAGGAGAACATGTAGGAGAGTAACAGCGGAATAATGAATAATATGATGTCTATATGCATCGCTAGAGCCAGTGTTGCACATTTGTTTCGAAGCCAAATCGGAACAAAAGGAAGGTTCGAGGTTTTTTTTCTTACCTGAATATGATGGAGAAGAGTCATCAGGTCCACAGGACATAGAGAGAGAGAGAGAGAGAGAGAGAGAAGACAAATATATGTCACAGAAGTCACTTGATCAACACCCTGCTTTATCATTAACCAATCCTTACTGAAGCATTAACAATTAACACAATGTTTTGAATTAGTCATGCTGTTGGCGGTAAAGTATAAGCAGCTAATGATGCTTGGGATTGCTAATTGATTAACTGCAGTAATTAGTCTGATGTCAGGTGTGTCAATAGACCCAGGACTACATTTGGAGCTGCAGTTCAGCAGCAGTTCGGTAAAATAACTATTTAAAACAAAACAAAACAAAAACAAAAAAACTTTTCTGGTTCTGATCCCATCTGAAGGCCTGGGACGACTGACAAGAAAAATATTCCCCACTTTTTAGAAGTGAAACAGATTTAGAGGCCAAAGGGCAGCCTTGTGAGCCAAATCTTTCAGAAGGTATCGCTGTTTAGTTTTGTTGGGGGGTTTTTTTGTTTTGTTTTTTTAACAGACAAGAAATCGTCACTGTGATCCACTCAGACAGCCAAATGGCACATTGTGAGCGACTGTGATCTGTTTACCAAAGTGAATGAAAATAAATTACAATCTCATGCGCTGCTCTGCGGTGGTAAATTGCCTGAAGCGTTTGCTCAGTTACAACTAACAATTTCATGCTGTCAATGTGGGTAGGGCCCATGTTCAAGAGAAACCTTTCATTTAATTGGCTTGCTCCTTCTGTGCCACTCTTTATAAGAAGAAGCCGTCCGCAGTTCACCGGGAGAAATATGAGCTCCTGTTCCTGGCTTACTAGAATGTTCTGTACAGCCTGCGGGCTAGAACACGGAGGTCCACGCTGAATCACGCTGGGTTCAGACCCCAGATATGTTTCATTTTTCAATCAAAATGCCTTGAAAACTGCAGGTTGTGTCAATCATTTATCAAATTGGAGGGGCGTGTTGATAGAAAAGAAGAGAATGTCCAAGAACTTTTAATCAAAGCACAATAAGATTCACGGCTTTAAATTAAGTGGCGGCAGTGGTCAGCACTGTTGCCTCACAGCAAAAAGGTCCTGGGTTCGAGCCCAGGCTCCAGCACGGGATCTTTTTATGTGGAGTTGGCATGTTCTCCCTGTGGCTGCTGTGAATGGTTGTCTGTCTATATGTGTTGGCCCAGCAATGGCTTGGCGACCCGTCCAGGGTGAACCCCACCTCTCGCCCAAAGGCTGCTGAGATAGGCTCCAGCCCGTCCCCCCCCCGTGACCCTTGACAGGATAAGTGGAAGGAAATGGATGGAAATGGATGGCGCTAACATTTAAGATAACCCTAATATTGAGTCAGTCCCTGTCAGACTCGTCGAGGTATGGACTCATCTAGGGTGCTAAAAGTTGGATCTGGCGTGTTCGATTGGTTTGAGGTCTGGTTGAGTTTTGGTTTGCGGTGAGTAACATCCACATGAACGGCAGAACCCACGGCTTCCCTGCAGAACACTGCCCAAAGCACCAGACTGCCTCCAGCGGCTTGCCTCAGTGCATCCTGGTACCCTGGAAATGTTCAATGATCGATGAGCACAACAGCAAAATGGTACACCGCTGGAGAACATGGCTATAAAAACCCACAGTCTCTGTAAAACAACGTTTCATATCTCCCTTTTTGGTCATCTAATAACCATAAAAATAAAGTTGACTGGTGATGCACTTATGAAAAACCAGTGCAACAATGTACTTCACACATAACAACACAGCAGTAATATGAAAGCAACCAAGCTCTTAACAATTAATGATTAAAAAGCATAAATAAAACACCAAGGGTGCAATTAAAGGAAGGCCTTTGGATCAAAATTATTGAGGCCATAAGGTGCTTTAAAATGTAAATCTTAAAATCACTCCTAAAACTAATTGGCAGACAGTGGAAGGTCATTAATATCAAGATAACGTGTTACCTTTTCTTGGTTTTTGTTAAAAAAGCCTAACACATTTTGCAGTCTATTAGTTGAGTCACGAGGAGACACAGATGCGCGCGCGCACACACACACACACACACACACACTGATGTGATCATCATGATAATAATACTCCTATTTAAATGCATGAAGCACTATTTTGGCTGAAGGTGCTCATAGGAAGAGGAGCTTCAACATGGGCAGGTGCGTATTTTTATCCTCCGTGGATTCCTCAGAGGTCACAGCAGTGTTTGGCTATCAGAGGTGATTCAACACACACTGATACCAAGTCGATTTTCCATGTCGCTATAGTAACGGGCGCATGAGAAACTGAAATGACAACCATTATGCCACTCCGTTTGATCATTTAAAAACAAATACATGAGGAGAGGAGCAGTCTTTTTTACTCTGTAGTATTCGTAGTAATCAACTGTGGTGACACACTACACCATAAAGGATTATGTTCTTTTTTTTCCCCCCTAAAGACTGCTCATTTTTTACTTTGCTGAAAAGCTGCCTGACATTTAAGCGACAACGGAACATGAGAAAGCTGGCAAATTGATTATTTCTCCACATAAACACAAGACAAAATAAAAAGTGGACGGTGCAAGAGTGACTGAAGCCTTTTGGCCTTTGACATTTTTCAACAAAAAAGCTGGAGCTGGAGGAACAAGACCATGCTGGCAACCACACCCTTAACTGTGCAAACATTTAAGCTTTAATAGTGTATACAGATCAGAAGAATAAAACTTCCCGCCGATGCGTGTGAAATGACATATAGAGATCAAAACTGCTTCTGAACAAGGCTGCAAAAATGTTTATTTCTGCTGTCAATTTGGGCATTTTTAAATAAAAGTCACTGGGGATCTACTCTGAGCCAGCCTCAAGTGGCCATTAGAGGAACTGCAGCTTTTGGCACCTCTGGTTTGGTTTCAACGGGGAAGGTTACTTGGTTTAGAGCTTCTCTTGAGTAATGACAAGTGATTGCTGGGTTTACTTGAAGTCAAAGTCTAGGGACGTGCTGCCTTGGAACGTAATTTCCTCTACACATTTCTACACCAACTACAGCAAATCAAGCTTTCGGTGAGAAAATGCTCTTACAGAGACAAAAATTAGGAACAACTGAGGGACAGAATGTGTGGCAAAAATGAGCAAAAACCCTCCCCCACAAGAGGGCAAAAACCTCCATATAAGACCATTGTTGAATAATGGTGATTTATGCAATGCTAAACAGATTTGCCTGGATTTCTTGGCCTGTGTTACACGCCTCCATCCAGGTTCAGTGAAAATCCGCTTGGTTGTTTTTTTTGCATAATCCTCCTGACAGACGAACAAATAAACAAACCTGCAAACCAACAGGCGTGGGTGAAAAACATAACCTGCTCTGTGAAGGTAAAAATGCTTTGAAGTGAAGAAAAACATGAACCAGCTTGATAGGAAGTACATCAAATAAAACCGTTCGTTTCTGCACCGCGACATTCTAAAACAAGGAAACTGTGCAGGGGTCACAGGTCATGAAAATCCATCAACAAGCGTATTTACCATCTCAAAGTTTGACGTAAGGGAACCATAAATTAGTATTCGTTCCTGAAGGTGAGCATGTTTTAATGTTGTGTAAAACAATAGCAGTTGTCCCTGTCTCCCCAGGTTTCTGTGGTTTCACTCCACGGGACATCGCAGTCTACTGTCCTCTTCTCTACCAGAGACAGGAAGCAGGGCCCTGAAGCACCAAGGAGGATATGATCAACAGGAAACATCACCGCCATATCTCTGGCAGTCACTCCTAGCTGTGTGCAGTTGTTTAATAACCGGATTACTCTGCTAGGGTGGGGGGATGCTCGGCTGCTTGAGTCGGTCACTGACAGGCTTTCAAACAGATCTGCTGAAAAAAATGTTTGTTCCATGTAAAATGGACAAATAATCTCCTTAAATGGATTTACGTTACAAGACAGATAAAGCTTAGTAAAAAAACAAAAAACAAAAACATTTTATATTACAAGGCTTGTAATAAGCATTAATTAATAGGTAATAAAGCCCTATAAGCATAATTAAGGATTAATTAACCATAATAAGGCATTACTCTTGCTTTGTTACCCTTTTGCATTGTTCCCACTTTAGAGCCGGTAGCTTCAAAAAGCTTATTTAACTGCTAATAAAGCCTAATAAAATATCATAATCTGCATAAATTAACCAAAAAGTGTAATAGTTTATTCACATGTAATAAAGAGCTTCTAAGTACATGCTCCTCACTATCAATTCATGCTTAGCACACACACATTAATACAAAGTGTTGTAAAAAAAAATGCATGTTGATTGAATCTGCGGCTCCACAGGTCTAAACACAGCCGACTGTCAAAACACTGCACCAGGAAATGTGTCGCAATGTGTTCACTTCCCTGATGGGGTGGCGAGCTCTGCCAGGATGATACCGCTGGGCTTTTCTCCCCTTTGCCCTCTATGCATGACAGTCGATGGCCAAACATATGGCGCCGCCGGTAGAAGCTTTGTCTATGTAAGGTGGGTAAAGTTCATCAGCGAGCAGCGTGTGACCCCAGGCGGGGCTGTGGTCACATGCTGGTTGCAGGCAGGCACCTGCAGGGTGATGCTATAGGCTACATGGCTACGGGGGAAGGATACTGTGATTTCCAGCACAGACAGTCGGAATGACCTTCACACCTTGACACCCTGAGACAACTGCCGCACCCCATGAGACAAAGAGAGGGCCAGAAAAATGAAAATAAAGTGTAAGTTGGCTCACCTGGACTTTCTGTTCTTACTCCACAGGATCTGAATTACCTCCCCATTTGTAAAATATAAGTTCCTGGACCATTTTGAGTCAATGTCATGAAATATTACATCTCTCATGGAAAAAAACTCCAAGCATATATCCAGGTACAGATGGTGGTTTCAGTTGTGTAGCCAAACTGTCACAGACACAACCGCAGTGTTGACACACCTGACTTTAACATGACATTTTCATGCTGACTGATTTTGACAATTAACCTCCAGGTCAGAGATAACACCTGAGGCAAACCCCGCCATCCTCTCCAGCCACGCGGGATATGTAGATGCACACGCACACACAGGCACGCACAAACATGCACACACACTTCCTCTGCTCTGCGGAAACATCTAACAATCCATCATCATCACACTCGCACTCTGTTCTGAAGTGATGGATGAGTGTGTAACTCTGTAAGGGCGACGAGGTGTGGCGGCAAGTATGTTTGTGAGCGGTGGTGTGAATGTGAACGAATTTGTTTGTTTACATTAGTGTGTGTGTACGTGCGCGTGTTGCCTGTCTAGATGATGGTTTATGCCATTTAAGTTTTTTTCCCCCCCCCCCAAGCCTTTTGTCCTTCAAGGTCTGAACCGTCTCTCAGCTCAGATTTTAAAACCATGAAAATAAACATTTACCTCATGCTCGCATCCCGGCTGTCACAGGAGCTACGACCCTCTCCCCAAACCGCTATTTCTTTATGATAGCCCTGCAGTTTTCTCTTTTTACCGTATTACATCTAAACCTGACATAAACAACATCAGACAGATGACTTTCCCTATCATCTTTATTTCGACATGGGCTGAATAATTAGTGGATCATCTGTTTTTCTGCCCCCCCCCTCCAACTCATTCATCCATTGCAGTCGGTACGTGGCTTTGTGATGAGGAAGAGTGGTTTGAGATGAGGTAGAGGAAGACAAGGCCCATCATGTTCTGCTTGTATCAGTGACACATCAAAGGAACACCGACTAAAAAAGAAAGAAAAAGAAAAGAAACGAGATGCTGTCAGATGGTGTCTCCACTTATCTGTGACCCTGGCGTGGAAAAAAAAAAAAGCGCCCCTGCTTCAACATGTATGTACACAACCACAGCGCACGCACACACACGCCCAAACACACATATTTTTGGGAGACGCTTTGATGGTGGGATTGGCTCCTGTCAACGCAGCCCGGATCTGTGGGTTTTACTCAGAAACATCTCACAGTGGAAAGGGTTTAAAAATAGCAACGTTGTGTGCAACACTTTCAAAAGTAGGTCAATATTAACTAGAAATGTCGCATAGTGGTTGTATGCATCCGCGATGTCTGCCTGTCAGAATGACCTTGACCTTTGACCACCAAAATCTTCTCACTTCACCCTTGAGTCCCGGTGAATGTTTCTGCCAAATTTGTAGAAAATTTTTTGAGAGGTTCCTGAGGTATGGTGTTGAAGGGAATATGACATCTATCGTATGCTAATGAGGTGACAGCAACCTTGACCTTTGACCACCAAAATCTTTGAGCCCATCCTCAAGTCCCAGTGGATGTTTGTTTCAAGTTGAAGACATCCCCTTGAGAGGTTCTTGGTTCTCGCGTTAACGGGAGTAGGAGTAATATGGCAGACTTATGGGGTGATGATTACCTCGACCTTTCACGTCCAAAATCTTTTCAGTTCATCCTCAAGTCAAGGTGGGCGTTTTTGCCAGATTTGAAGATATTTCCCTCAAGGCTTTCTTGAGTGTGGAAGTGACCTTGACCTTTGACCACTAAAATGTTTTTCGTTCATCCTTGGGTAACACATTTGCAGAAACGCGATGCCACACAGAGTAAAAAGAATTTTAAGTGCACTAAAGATCAGTCAAAATTGTCCAAAAAAACCCCCCTACCAAAAACGAGTTTGTATCTTCAGTCTTGCAGACACAAACGAATAAACAGAGAGTTCATTTACATTTTCTACAAGCTGCAGCCTCACAGGCCCACGCGCACATCAGCATACTGGTGAGGATGAGGCAGAGCAGCTAATAACATGTTTGACACGTCAGGGACCAGCTGTCTGTCTGTCACGTCTCTACTGGCCAAGAATGCTGGACAAGTGACAGTTTAGCAGGGAGAGCCAAGCGCCTGGAGCCTTTACTGCATCATCACCAACTTGAATCAGTCAAGTCATAAAGTGAACGCCCTGATCGATGATCTTTCTCCTTGGAATGCTTGTTAACTACCATATCTTTGGAACCAGGGGGTGATACTAAGAATACAACTCTAATTAAGCCGCCTGACACATTCATCAAGCTGTCACAGTGTAATGGATGAACATGTGCTGCAGGCTAAAGGGCTTTGGCTCAAGGTGGAAGCTTTTTCCATTTGTCCATTATTGGAGACAGTATATTTAACTCAATGTGGGCTTAGTTGATCAGAAGAGAGTTTTCCAAACCACGTGTGGACATTTTTTGTTGATTCATCGTGATATTTTATTTCCCCCTTGCTCTCTTTCTGAATCAAAGACGGCCAACGATGGCAGTCATATACAAAAAGGTTCAGGCAATTCAAAGAGGTCATTCCTGGTCAAATAGTGTAGCAAATAGTGGCTAACATGGTTTTTGTTCATATAAATTTAGAATAAAAGCATTTCCCTGTTTTACACTGGAAAAAAATATGAATGTCTTTGTTTGACCTGCTATTATCATATCCAGTCAAGTTCCAGTTCTTCATTTGTCTTTCTCACAATACACATTTTAGCATGCATGAGAACGAAACACACTCTTCGACACACAGTTGTTATATCATTGTACAACTTTGAATATTATATATATATATATATATATATATATATATATATATATATATATATTCCCCCCCCCCAAAGAATAGAAAATAAATAATATGGTCATTGTTTGTTTTTTTAAAGTAGGATGAGGAAACAACAGCTGTCTAATAGCTGGTTTGCCTTCAAGGTTGGGTCCAGGAAAGGAAAACTCCTGTCCATACAGTTGAGAAGCCTTTCACACCCATAGCTTCAGTGTTCACTCCCTTCGAGCACCCATGGGAGCTTGTCTTGGGGTGTTTTCATTTATTCTGCGGTGACCCACTATTGCCTCTTGAGGAGCAATGTGGTATTACAAGACAAGAATGCTCTGCGCTAGCTTGTTTAGGGGCCCGCAAATGATCCCTTCAAAAACAGCTGGAACCTTTTTCCCTTTCAGTCACACATGAAAAGGTTAAAGGCACCAGCTGGCCGACTCATACGGTCTAACTCTTCAGAGACGTACCACGTAACTGAAAGGTCCACTGCTGAACTCTCAGCCGGGGGGAGATCTGTCTACAATGACTAACCCCCCCCCCCCCCCCCCCAAAAAAAAACCCAGCTGAAACAATGTCAGAGAACTCTTCCCAGTTCCCAGAACAGACCCAGAAGCCACAACAATGAGCAGAGACCCCTTTAGGTCAACCTTACTGTCAATATCAGACATGAGATATATAAACAGGAGAGGATGACTAAGACCAAGACGGGTCGTGACTAACGGTGTCGTAATCCTCTGATGAAGTGGTGTGGGACCAGACCCGGTAGGGACTCATAACTCAGCATTTCCATCTCATAAGAGCTGGCTGCAGTGAAGCAGACGTTCCTGCCAAGGAGGTCAAGAGATTTAAAAAAAAAAAAAAAAAAAATGCAGGACAGGACGTTCAGAAAAATCTATGTCATTTAGTGGGTTTAAAGACAGCAACTGCACAAATAAAAGCTCCCTATGTCATGGAAGCGTTACAAGATAAAAACTTGCTTTGTAAGATTTAAAATTATGTTTAATTGTTGTCTTTGCTTTTTGTTCCAGCATACGCATTCCAGGTCAGGTTTATTAAAATATGACTTGGTACGTTTGGATTTCTCCAATACAGCAATATGCACAATATCACTGGTGTGGAAAAAATGAGTATCATTTAAAAACTATTTTTATACAGTGTGAGATTAAATCAAACTTGGTAAATAACAGCTATCAGCTGAAGAAATTGTAAGTTATTGACTTTTTGGATATCGTCAACAGATCCAAAATTGTGCATCCCTAGGCTGCCTGACAAGCCACGCCTATTCAACAACATGACATGAACAGTGTGTGTGTGTGTGTGTGTGTGTGTGTGTGTGTGTGTGTGTGGTGTGTGTGTGTGTGTGTGTGTGTGTGTGTTTGTCCCAGTACACTCAAAACTCTTCTGTTAGAAGCTCCCATGATTCTGGAACAAACCAGACACACAAAAGGACCAAAGTCATTCAAGATTCAGGGACTTGTTCAAACTCTATTTAGGCGAGACTGAAATGAGACATCCAGATGAAAAATCAATACGATCCAATTCCATTAGGAGGGCAATTACACACAGATGTCTGATTTATGGGTGTGTTTGTATGTAAGCACATGTGGACGATCACACTGAAACTGTACTCAGGGAAAATACTCAATAGGTAGGAGCAGTTAAGATGACTAAGTTGAGTAATTCAACATTGAGCCTTTGGACCTGAGTGCTTCTGCTGAGTGATGGTAGTTTGAAATTTGTTATGTCTGACATTTTAAGTTGGGACGAAAACACTCCGAACAGAGGAATTATCGACATCCAAGTTTGGAATAACACAGAATGAAGTGTTAAAACTTAACCAACTTTTGAGGAAGTGTATGTCAGTGACTCCGTTAAGTCCACAGATGTTCATCTGATCAACATCAAACTTGGTGTGTGCCTTCCTCCAGGAGTGGCAGTGCTAAGTTTGAACCCTGCCGAGTCTGAGACGACAGATGGACTGAGATGGCAGCTACGTGGACAGCTCTGATGACATCTCTGTAGGCACATCCGATCAAAGCTAAAGATCAAAGCCAGAGATTAAAGTTGGACATCGACGGGGAATTTTTGTGACGTCACATGCAACCCGTGGCCCCGCCCCTTGAACGACGGGATAATACAACTCATCTGCAATCTGGCGCCATTTACAGTACGATAACCTCAAAGAGAAATCCTGGTCAAACTGCTGATTTTGTCTGTCGCCTATGAAAAATCAACAGACGTTAGCGGCTAATCACACGTCAGTGTGTCCTTTTGACCCTACAGATGAGTCATTGTTACATGAACAATAGTATTGGCCCACAAACGTGAAATAGATCCCAGCCATTAACAAGTTTCACCATCATTTATCTGAAAGACTACAGGAGGAACTTAGAAGTTTCTAAACAGCTGCTTCCACTGCTGAGCTCAACTGTGACCTCGCTGACTTGTGGTGAAGTTCAAGATTTTTCTTCCTGAGTTAATTTTGGCCTCTGACTGGTATCCACTTCACGTTAAAAAAAAGAAAATCACAAAAAAAAAAAAACCCTGTGAAATACAGCTTTTAGCCGGCGCCCACTCTCCGCCTCTTCGACCACCTACATCAGGACAGAAAAAAACAGAGAAGTACCAACCAAGTAGGTGGAGATGTGAGCGCAAGTTTGAAAAGCTTATGATGGAGTTAAAAGAACAAATGACTAAAATATGTTGTGAAGACGTGAGAACAAACACACGCACCAATAAAGCTGGATATTATGATTGCCACGAGGTCCAAAGACATCTTCCTTTTTGTGAAAACGCAGCTGCTTGTTGACACACACACCTCTGTTGTTATAAGATCGTGCTGCTTCAAGATTGGAGGAGGAGAGCATGATGGGATAGCATGAGCGAGTGAATATGAAGTAGGAGGAAATTAAAGCCACACACAAGTACCTCTGAAAGGTTATGCGCTCTCCATCTTCCTCTCAGAAGTTCTTTCACCCCCCCCCCCCGTCGAATAAAAACCGAAGATCTGATCTGATGACTTTGCAGACGATATAAAACAGCATCAAGCAATTTTCTTGTCCCTTTGTCTGACCTAAATCTAGATGAAAACCATGAAAGATTCATTTACACTGAAAACTTTCGGACAGAATTCCTTACAAATTCCATACTTCCAATTTCTGTCACGGGCCTCGCGATGAATATTTTATCGGATGTTTCTTCGACAGAATGTTTTCCACTCTGCTCGAAGCTGCAATCTTTTGGGCTGATACTGATGATGAAAGAGTCCCCCCCCCCCCCCCCCCAAAAAGAAGGATATTCTGCATATATAAGTACACCAAAGCAGTGAACAGAGTGAATGTCTGATCACAAAGAATGAAAAATCAAAAAGCTACGTATATGTGATGCATTTTGCAGAACTGTGATTTCCCATCACATAAACTCTGATACTATTGTTATGGAAAGTTTGTGTGCAAAAAATTCCATTGAATTCAAAACCCTCGGCAGCATTTGTGACAGTGAACTCGAGTCGTCTTTGTTGCTGTTCATAACGACGCTACAAACTGATTCCGTCGTTAAAATCTGAAAATCTGCAGCTCGCCTGAATCTTTAATCACAACTGATCGTAAAACTGAGACTAAGATGAAGAATTTGCGGATGTTTTTTGTTTTTTTTTCTTAAATCAATAACTGGAACGATATTTGATGCGCATGGATAATAAGAATGTCTAAGCTGACAACGCCCATGCTTGTAATTACCTTTTTAATGTCATTCTCTTGAGATCACAAGATAATTATTGGGTTATTGCAAGAGTAACTACCCTGTTATGATCAGAACGGCAATTATCTCAAGATAATGCACTAATTAACTTGTGGTCCTGAAAAACGGGCATTAAAAATGTAAATTTCCAGCACAGCTGTTTTCAGCTTCCGTATCAATGCGGCACAGAGAAATATTTCATGAACATACCGTAAATGTGTCAACTTAATAACCCAAAACCATCCTGTTCAGATAAAAACCTGAGCGATCAAACATTGTCCCCAGAGGAAGAACTGCAAGATGTAAATACTGCAGTAAAAAGCAGTGAGAAGAAGTTAACGGATATGACCTGTATTCAACTCACAGACTCCATCTAGTGGCTCAAGTAATTATGACCGTATGAAAATGAGAAATGGCACGATGATGAGCTAACCACAGCATGCTAAAAATGTGTTGTACTAAAAGAGGAACCACCAACTTATGAACTTGCATGGGCTGGAGTATTTGTTGGTATTTTCTGGGGGGGAATCGCGGGATGAAATCATGAACCATATCAAAGAACCATATCCATATCATACTGCTGGGACACCTCAACTGTTTTTTTTTTTTCCTTTCCTACCAAAACTCTTTGATCCGACTCAGTTCTGACACCGTGGAGGTATTCCAGAGGCTTTTTAAGGATTAATCATGCATTCCTCGTCGCATCCTCACTCCCAGGAGTGTCGCTCGCCTTAATAAAATCCTGTAGGGGTTTTCCATTGAACATTTTTTGGCGATGCGGTAATTAAAATCAAGACATAATAGCTGTAGATATATTTAACAGTGGAAAGAGAAGCGCGTGTAAAAATCTGGGTCTGTTTGAAGCAGTGTGGCGTTTTTAGACGAGCATCCAACAAGTAGCACGGTGCAACAGCTCCTTTAACCTAGATTTAAACTCCCTTGTTGAAGTTTCAAATAATAATAAAAAAAATAATAGTAATAACGGATTCAACAATACATGCTTGCTTGATTCCACTCATTTTAAAAAAAGTGGGCCTTATTAAGCTAATATCCTCCATCCAGGTGAACTGAGATGTACTTGAAATAAGAATAATGAATCAGTGCTGACAGACCGATTCTATGGTGTTAACTGCTTCGTGTGGTGTGTGTGTGTATGTGTGTGTGTGTGTGTGTGTGTGTGTTTGTGAGGGGTGGGTGATGGAAGAGGAGGTGAGCTAGATGTCATCTTTCCAGCAGCATGGTGCCGTCGGCTGGGAGGCCCAGGAGGCTTACAGCGGTGCGGGAGAGCCATCTTGACTGGGAGCCCTGCTAACCCCCGAGTCCCACTGTGCTCCACAGGCTGATGGTGCTCAGCCATCCACAGCTAGGCAGAGAGATAATGAGTGGCAATGGCTGGCAGCTCTCTAAGGACCCCCCCCCCCCCCCTTTACTGAGAAGACACAGCAAGGATGTATGATATACAGCGTCTTTTCTACTGAGGGTTTTAGAGGAGCAGTTTTTAAATTCGTTCATCAAGTAAAAGCATGCAGACACTGAGGCAGACGCACCAATCAGCACCCTGTGTTGAATGTATTGATTTGAGCTGTCACAACAAAAAAACGCTCTCCGTGGATCAAAAATAAATCTACTTCGCGCCTCAAAAAAGACGTCCAATCTGTCACGTTCAGTTATGATGCCAGGACGCTGGTGCGGAATGACTCTTCTCCACTGAGTAACTAGCATCATATTATAGGAGGATTTTTTTTACTTTATTCATATCTTCCTAAAGTTGCTTTCGTACTTTGTAAAATTGTGAGTGTTTTCATAAACAGTGGCAAAGCTTGTGATGATAAGACAGTAGACAGAGAAGCTAGCCATTCACCATTCAGTAGGGTTCTGTAAGGGTGATATTCCCTTGCAGGCCAACCTGGAAGTTAGCATAGCCAAGCATTATTCGTATATTCCATCCCTTATAAAGCCACTGGGACATTTACAGTGCAATTTGCACTCGTAATCTCTGTTACGTAGCAAAGGTTTATGAGGCTCCTCAGACTTCCCAAATGAACATCGCTTGGATACAATTGGAAACGTGAATGCAATCGCTGAAGGTAAAAAGCTAACATTAGCCGAAGTGAAATACACTGGAAGTATAGCTAAAAAGCCAGCAGGGCAAAAACTCTGAGCGTCCCTTTTCTTCTTCAACATGTTGAAGATATTTAAGGTCAACGACAACCTCAGCGGCCCTGTTAGCTACGTGAAAGCAATCGCTAAAAGCCGCTAATTCTGCTTCTAGTATGCTAAAAATGACTGCGGCTTTTATGCCGTAGAACAAAACATTAAATATAAAGTTTCACATTGATACCTCACCCAATTGTGTATTTTTCAACTGCTCTCGAATAGGTTTCTTGAGCTCAGTCTTTTTTTTGTTTTATCCTGCGTCACTTCTTTGTGACTGCAGAGAGCAGAAAGAGCTGGCCGTTTAGCATGGCGCTAACAGCTATCCCCTTGACTAAAAAAAAAGCAAAAGAAAAACTGCCCAAAAATGTCAGTTTACAAACTCTCAAACACATCATAGGTTATAATCCATGTCTTCTTTATTCAGTTGTTACTCAGTAAACCGCAAACCCTTTGATTTGAGCTTAAAAGAAACAGTCGAGAGAATGTCCCTTAACCTCCAGCTAAATATACATGGCTGGCATCTTTGTGAGTTTCAGACACCCATTTGTGTGTACTTGAAAGGGAAAATACACTTTTTTGTGTGTGTAAAGTATCATTTTTACCACAGAGCTTATTTCATGCATTAAACCAAAAACCCACTGACTTCAAGATGAGGGAGCTGGATGTTCTGCTAACTTATTAACAGGATTTGGGATTCCTGCACCACTCTTTTGCGTCCTACTGCTCCACAATTATCTGAATCCCAAATCAAGCTCCTGCGTACACTTGCGCTTTCTAAAATGCTCAACGCCTGTTCTCTCTAAATAATAATAGTGTCTGGGCAAGATTTCTGAGAAAGGAAGGATGTTTTTTTTCTGGGGGCGGGGGGGGCGGCAAGACTTAAGTTACCGGCTGAAGAATAGCGTGTTTCTTCTGGCACAACTGCATTTTCGAGACGTTTTATTTGTGCGCCACATATGACCAAAAGAAATCCCTCTGTGGGAGAAAGATGCTTCCACTGGAAATGGAAAAGATAAGCAATAACGCGTGCAGTGGCGAAATGAAACTGGAATTAAGAGAATGTGTGTGTTGTGTGTGTAGCATCTCTTGATGGGGATAATCTCCTTTCACTGAGATTAAAGTGAATTTGAAGTATTTTCCCGTATCTGATCAACAGTTTTAGCAAGCAGAGTACATCGGGGTACCCTCGGCTAATTTCATTCACAGTTCCAACATGTAACACATGACACACGAGCCAAAACTAGATTTTTGAGTCTACCCCCGTGCAGGTGGCCATCTATCATTCCACATGCACTCCAGGTGACAGGACCATCTGCTGCTCCCACCTCCTCGCCGGAGCTTTCCTTACATATGTAGATGAAGTGAACGGCACAGATAACAAAGAAATGATTTAAATCCCCCCAAAAAAAGGCATCATCTACATATTATTTCCTTTGCTTCTCTACTGTGTCAAAAGTGGCCTTCACCCTGCAGCATTCACTCGAGCGTCCCTGCCCACAAATATTTTCTCCTCTTGGGGGGGGGGCATGCCGCTCTCAGATGACACAACGGTGACAGAGAAATAAATAAACAAGCGTATAAATAAATAACTCTCTTTCACTTCATGGCGCTTTCTCGCCGTGCACCAGACGTCTCAAACAGACATCGGCGCTGCTGTAACAATGTGCCGGTGGGGGAAAATACAGGAAGTACAAGGACAAGGTCGACCTGGGTGAAAGACGCTTTGTCAAGCCTTGGGGGGGAGAAGTAAAGCGATATCTGAGAGAGTTTAATGGTCACTTGGTAAAGAACCAGAAGGCGCAGGAAAAGGTTCAGTTTTACATTTGTTGGGATCCACTGATTTGTACAGTTAAATGATAGCGGTATCAAATAGATGCAGAAACAAAAGCATAATCACAATTACGAAGAACTCATGAATAATAAGCAGGTCCGAACCGCAGAGACTCTGTATATGTCACGGATGAATACTAAACTCATTAAAATCATAATGCATGCGTTCACATTCTCAGGGGACTTAACTGTAAAACGCTGACAAATGTCGTCTGGATAAAAAAAAAAAAAAAGTCTACAAGAAGTTCTAGCAGAGGGCGTTTGTCTTTGTGTCCTTTGACCAAAAAAGAAAAAAAGGGGGGGGGGGGGGGGATTTCAATATATTTGTCGAAGCTTTACGCCCACAGAGTTGTTGGATTATAAAATGTCATTTAAAGAAATTCACCAGGGAATTTTTAAGATAAAGTTGAGGCTTAAGTTCTGGCCCAGATTTGTTTTTTTGAAGTGTGTGTGTGTGTGTGTGTGTGGGGGGGGGGGGGGGGGGCTCCCTCCATATTACATCTTCAGCTATTCTTTCATCACATTTCAATTAGAAGATTGTGAAGTTTGAGAATCCGGAGCTGAATATGAATGAGAGATCAAAGAACGCAGCAATATAAAAGTCCATTTTATAGAGGGTTGTTTTTTTTAATCTGGGAGGCAGATTTTGTCCCAGTTGTTTTAAGTGATGTGAAGAGGAGGAGGAGGAGGAGGAGGAGGGAGGGTGATGATGAGGGGAACTGGAGGGTGATGATGAGGGGAACTGGAGGGTGATGATGAGGGGAACTGGAGGGTGATGATGAGGGGAACTGGAGGCTGTGATGGGCGGTGACGTCAGCGTCCTGGTTTTACTGGCCTCTGCTGTCTCTCGGTGTCATGCAGAGTGGCAGTAATTTGTTCTCAAGAAGCCAATTGAGGAGCTCGAGTGCATGTCTGTGTACTAGTGAGTGTGTACCTGCACGTTTGCAAAAAATACACACACACACACACTCTCACTCACACACAAAGGAGAACCCCTGGGAGGACTGGAGCTTAAACCTGTACAGTGTTTGAATGAATAAACTGTCATTATAGATGCTGTGAGTGGAGAAACAGTGAACTAGGAATGTTTGGAGTACAGACAGCAGAACTTTATCAGTGCACCATCAGTATCTGCAGACGGTGGTCTTTTTTAAAAATATATATCTGTGTATAATCACTCACCACATCTTCCTTGCTCATAATCTCTCCTTTTTGTCTTTTTTATGACGAGGGAGCACGGAGCTAAATATAGAATTTATGGGCTTTTCCAAATTTGTAGGAAATATTTCTTGGGATGAAATACCTTTTTACATCTGACATCTGTTAATATTGGTTCTCACCTAAATTGGTTCTGAAATATCATCATATACAATAAACAAACAAACAAACGAATCCAATGGATCCCTAATCTAATCTCAAAAATTAAGAAAAAGAATGGTGAATGACAAGTTTTTCGCTTGTAGAAAACCATGTAGTATATATTGGCGATGCTAAAAATCATAATTTCTTTTCGAGAACAGGAAAAAGGAGCATTACTTAACAGTAACTTAGCAGACGCAGCTGACTAATGTGTCTGTGATGATGTTCATCTTCAATAAAGGAGAATAAGTAATAACTGTGATTAGAAAATCAATCAAAAATGAGCAGCCATTAAATCCCTCGGACGAGAGATGGAATGTTTGCAAATATCTAGAACTGCAATTTTACCAGACATTATTTTCATAATGGCGCTGTTGCTCATTATTGGAACGAGGCCCTGAAGATGCTTTTAAACCTCAAACACATGATGAAATGCTGGAAATATCTTAAAAAAAAAAAAAAAAAAAAAAGTACCCTTGTCGTTAACTGTTAAGCTTTTGTGGTTTGGCTGAAATATCAAAAACTTAATCGGTAGATCTGATCATTGGAACTCAAAAGTAGTCAGCAGTTAAAAGTCCTGCAATCACTGTTATAAAACATGACAGGTAGGGCTGAAGTTACAGGTACTGGTGCAGGTGAAAAGTTAAAGTACTGGACTGAATACAAGCTTTTTAAGAGTGTACAATGTTTACACACACACACACACACACTATATATATATATATATATATATGAGAACATAGCCGTGTACCTTCTGGTTACTGATGTTGTTACGGCCATGTGACAGTGATAGTGTGCGTCAACCTCCAAGTCCACATCTCTAATGGATAAACTCAAACCCGTTTGCCTGCTAACTCGTCTCTGTGATATCAAATTAACTCAAAACCAATTAACTCCCACCTCTAATAAACAGCCAGTAAACATGAGGTGCAGCCGCTGCCGACCCTTGCACGGATCTCTAAGATAACTTTCAGACAACAACTCACTGTTGCTGCCTACTATCTGGGAGTGTTAATTACTTTGAGGGGGTGAAAATCAGCAGATGTGTGAAGGTTGGAAGACTGTGATGTGACTTATTGACCAGTTCATCCGTTTCCATGCGCTGCCATTTTAGATTTCAGTGCAATTACAGCCTCGCTGGGGTAATCTGTGCCATCGACCGCCCTCCTTCAAACAAACAACTCCCTCTGGGTATGAATAGCTGGTGTTGGGAGGCATAAGAGCAGAATGGCAGGGGCATCAAACAGGCTCAGACTGTGGAAGACAGGAGACAAAGACGTTGGCATCGCACGCACAAACATGCGGATGCATGTGTGTTAACCTCGGTACATTCTTGTGAACTGTAGGTGATGTGCTACACGTGAGAATTCGATTCATGGGGGGTTGTACTGTAACTGCTTCGCTCACTCACTGAACAGGCGGCATGGCTGGCTGTCATGTTTTACATGGCCAACTAATAAATAAAAGGCTTTATATTGTTATCTAAATAGGACACACAGAGGAAGTAAGTGAGCTAGCTTCTAAACAGGCCACATTCATTATGCATCTCAACATATATAATGACTATGGGCTCATACATACATCCTACCCTTACATAATAAGGTTATGACATGCTAATGTATTCAGCATTTACTTGTTGGCTGAATATCCCCATATAGTGCATAGATACTCCATGACGGGTAATAGCAGTTTCATCATCTATAATTCATCGATGGTGAGCGCACTTCCATGTTTTATTTTTAAAGACCAATTTAAACGGCTGAAAATACCAAGAAACCTTAAAGTGATACGTCAACCGAAAACTGCAAGTTGGCTTCAAGTCCACACACCTGGGTGTTTTCCCTCCCCGCATGACTTCCTGGTGGCCCCAGAATTCAGAAAAATGCCAGCCACATATATTTAGCTTGAAGCGAATGGAGATCAACTCTTAACAATAGCAAGATCAAACAAAACATCAGTTTAGGAACCCTCAAACACATCCGTCATCCAGAATAATCCATCCATTTATCTGTCAGTATGCTAACAAATGTAGAAACACTTTGATTTCAGCTAAAGAGCTAAAAACAAACAAACTCTAACCCGTCTGGGCCGGCAACGAACTTGACCAGATGGTGCATTGAGCTGAACCTGCTCGCTTGTGTGACTTGACTGACATGTTGTTGTAGTTTTTAGCTCAAAACAAAGTGTTTGTGGATGAATGGGCTTACAACTAGACAAGGAAGATTTTAATCATGATGTACCATGAGCCGGAGAGTTCGTAAACTAATATTTTTGCCGTTGCCCACCCGCTGTAGCTGTTGTTAGCCATCAGTCACCTTTAACTTCAAGCTAAATGTGGTTAGATCTTCCTGTATGGAGCTCACAAAGAAATTATGCAGGAGGGGGGAAAAAATAACGCATCTTTGTGAGACATCTATTGTGAGTACTTGAAAGAAGGTGATGCATCGCTTTAATGTCTGCAAGTGGACCGCCAAATGCTCGGTTTTGAGGGGGCGGAACAAAAAGTTTCTTCAGGTTCATCAATATCTCGGTTCATATACAGTGTAGCACACAAATGACTTCCACTTGTTTCATTCATCTTGAACAGGAAAATGCACTTTTGTTCTGTTACCTTAATGACACTCTCTCACAGTAGCCGCCATTGATCTTCGGTTGGGTCGATATATGCTAGGCTTTTCAAAGCACACAGGCGCAGAATACATCTACATATGGAAGGTCAGGAAGGTCAGCCTACATCCACAAAGGCTCTGCTGCTGTATGACCAATAGATATCTCACACACACACACAAAGGGGTGTGTGTGATGAATATGATCACTTTTACTGTGTAACAGCAGTGAATTATGACCGGCGTGTTGCATGGTTCAACATGCTGAATTCAAACGCGTTTATGAAGAATTACAGGCATTAATTTAAATGTCGGACT